>NW_027142096.1:455000-755000 GCF_036365525.1 Heterodontus francisci | reverse complement strand
GAGACTGTGGCAGTAAACAGAACCGAACCCAGGTCACTGGAGCTGTGAGACTGTGGCAGTAAACAGAACCGAACCCGGGACACTGGAGCTGTGAGACTGTGGCAGTAAACAGAACCGAACCCAGGTCACTGAAGCTGTGAGACTGTGGCAGTAAACAGAACCGAACCCGGGTCACATGGTGCTGTGAGACTGTGGCAGTAAACAGAACCGAACCCAGGTCACTGGAGCTGTGAGACTGTGGCAGTAAACAGAACCGAACCCGGTTCACTGGAGCTGTGAGACTCTGGCAGTAAACAGAACCGAACCCAGGTCACTGGAGCTGTGAGACTGTGGCAGTAAACAGAACCGAACCCGGTTCACTGGAGCTGTGAGACTCTGGCAGTAAACAGAACCGAACCCAGGTCACTGGAGCTGTGAGACTGTGGCAGTAAACAGAACCGAACCCGGGACACTGGAGCTGTGAGACTGTGGCAGCAAACAGAACTGAACCCGGGTCACTGGAGCTGTGAGACTGTGACAGTAAACAGAACCGAACCCGGGACACTGGAGCTGTGAGACTGTGTCAGTGAACAGAACTGATCCCGGGTCACTGGAGCTGTGAGACTGTGGCAGTAAACAGAACCGAACCCGGGACACTGGAGCAGTGAGACTGTGGCAGTAAACAGAACCGAACCCAGGTCACTGGAGCTGTGAGACTGTGGCAGTAAACAGAACCGAACCCGGGACACTGGAGCTGTGAGACTGTGGCAGTAAACAGAACCGAACCCGGGTCACTGGAGCTGTGAGACTGTGGCAGTAAACAGAACCGAACCCGGGTCACTGGAGCTGTGAGACTGTGGCAGTGAACAGAACCGAACCCAGGTCACTGGAGCTGTGAGACTGTGGCAGTAAACAGAACCGAACCCAGGTCACTGGAGCTGTGAGACTGTGGCAGAAAACAGAACCGAACCCGGGACACTGGAGCTGTGAGACTGTGGCAGTAAACAGAACCGAACACGGGTCACTGGAGCTGTGAGACTGTGGCAGTAAACAGAACTGAAACCGGGACACTGGAGCTGTGAGACTGTGGCAGTAAACAGAACCTAACCCGGGACACTGGAGCTGTGAGACTGTGGCAGTAAACAGAACCGAACCCGGGTCACTGGAGCTGTGAGACTGTGGCAGTAAACAGAACTGAACCCAGGTCACTGGAGCTGTGAGTCTGTGGCAGTAAACAGAACCGAACCCGGGTCACTGGAGCTGTGAGGCTGTGGCAGTAAACGGAACCGAACCCGGGTCACCGGAGCTGTGAGACTGTGGCAGTAAACAGAACTGAACCCAGGTCACTGGAGCTGTGAGACTGTGGCAGTAAACAGAACCAAATCCAGGTCACTGGAGCTGTGAGACTGTGGCAGTAAACAGAACCGAACCCAGGTCACTGGAGCTGTGAGTCTGTGGCAGTAAACAGAACCGAACCCGGGTCACTGGAGCTGTGAGGCTGTGGCAGTAAACAGAACCGAACCCGGGTCACCGGAGCTGTGAGACTGTGGCAGTAAACAGAACCGAACGCGGGTCACTGGAGCTGTGAGACTGTGGCAGTAAACAGAACCGAACCCAGGTCACTGGTGCTGTGAGACTGTGGCAGTAAACAGAACCGAACCCGGTGTCACTGGAGCTGTGAGACTGTGGCAGTAAACAGAACCGAACCCAGGTCACTGGAGCTGTGAGACTCTGGCAGTAAACAGAACCGAACCCGGGACACTGGAGCTGTGAGACTGTGGCAGTAAACAGAACCGAACCCAGGACACTGGAGCTGTGAGACTGTGGCAGTAAACAGAACCGAACCCGGGTCACTGGAGCTGTGAGACTGTGGCAGTAAACAGAACCGAACCCAGGTCACTGGAGCTGTGAGACTGTGGCAGTAATCAGAACCGAACCCAGGTCACTGGAGCTGTGAGACTGTGGCAGTAAACAGAACCGAACCCGGGACACTGGAGCTGTGAGACTGTGGCAGTAAACAGAACTGAACCCGGGTCACTGGAGCTGTGAGACTGTGACAGTAAACAGAACCGAACCCAGGTCACTGGAGCTGTGAGACTGTGGCAGTAAACAGAACCGAACCCGGGTCACTGGAGCTGTGAGACTGTGACAGTAAACAGAACCGAACCCAGGTCACTGGAGCTGTGAGACTGTGACAGTAAACAGAAACGAACCCGGGACACTGGAGCTGTGAGACTGTGGTAGTAAACAGAACTGAACCCGGGTCACTGGAGCTGTGAGACTGTGACAGTAAACAGAACCGAACCCAGGTCACTGGAGCTGTGAGACTGTGGCAGTAAACAGAACCGAACCCGGGTCACTGGAGCTGTGAGACTGTGATAGTAAACAGAACCGAACCCAGGTCACTGGAGCTGTGAGACTGTGACAGTAAACAGAAACGAACCCGGGTCACTGGAGCTGTGAGACTGTGGCAGTAAACAGAACCGAACCCAGGTCACTGGAGCTGTGAGACTGTGGCAGTAAACAGAACCGAACCCGGGTCACTGGAGCTGTGAGACTGTGGCAGTAAACAGAACCGAACCCAGGTCACTGGAGCTGTGAGACTGTGGCAGTAAACAGAACTGAACCCGGGTCACTGGAGCTGTGAGACTGTGACAGTAAACAGAACCGAACCCAGGTCACTGGAGCTGTGAGACTGTGGCAGTAAACAGAACCGAACCCGGGTCACTGGAGCTGTGAGACTGTGACAGTAAACAGAACCGAACCCAGGTCACTGGAGCTGTGAGACTGTGACAGTAAACAGAAACGAACCCGGGACACTGGAGCTGTGAGACTGTGGCAGTAAACAGAACCGAACCCGGGTCACTGGAGCTGTGAGACTGTGACAGTAAACAGAACCGAACCCAGGTCACTGGAGCTGTGAGACTGTGACAGTAAACAGAAACGAACCCGGGACACTGGAGCTGTGAGACTGTGGCAGTAAAAAGAACTGAACCCGGGTCACTGGAGCTGTGAGACTGTGACAGTAAACAGAACCGAACCCAGGTCACTGGAGCTGTGAGACTGTGGCAGTAAACAGAACCGAACCCGGGTCACTGGAGCTGTGAGACTGTGACAGTAAACAGAACCGAACCCAGGTCACTGGAGCTGTGAGACTGTGACAGTAAACAGAAACGAACCCGGGTCACTGGAGCTGTGAGACTGTGGCAGTAAACAGAACCGAACCCAGGTCACTGGAGCTGTGAGACTGTGGCAGTAAACAGAACCGAACCCGGGTCACTGGAGCTGTGAGACTGTGGCAGTAAACAGAACCGAACCCAGGTCACTGGAGCTGTGAGACTGTGGCAGTAAACAGAACCGAACCCAGGTCACTGGAGCTGTGAGGCTGTGGCAGTAAACAGAACCGAACCCAGGTCACTGGAGCGGTGAGACTGTGGCAGTAAACAGAACTGAACCCGGGACACTGGAGCGGTGAGACTGTGGCAGTAAACAGAACCGAACCCAGGTCACTGGAGCTGTGAGACTGTGGCAGTAAACAGAACCGAACCCGGGTCACTGGAGCTGTGAGACTGTGGCAGTAAACAGGACTGAACCCAGGACACTGGAGCTGTGAGACTGTGGCAGTAAACAGAACCGAACCCAGGTCACTGGAGCTGTGAGACTGTGGCAGTAAACAGAACTGAACCCGGGACACTGGAGCTGTGAGACTGTGGCAGTAAACAGAACCGAACCCGGGTCACTGGAGCTTTGAGACTGTGGCAGTAAACAGAACTGAAGCCAGGACACTGGAGCTGTGAGACTGTGGCAGTAAACAGAACCGAACCCAGGTCACTGGAGCTGTGAGACTGTGGCAGTAAACAGAACTGAACCCGGGACACTGGAGCTGTGAGACTGTGGCAGTAAACAGAACCGAACCCGGGTCACTGGAGCTGTGAGACTGTGACAGTAAACAGAACCGAACCCGGGACACTGGAGCTGTGAGACTGTGGCAGTAAACTGAACTGAACCCAGGACACTGGAGCTGTGAGACTGTGGCAGTAAACAGAACCGAACCCAGGTCACTGGAGCTGTGAGACTGTGGCAGTAAACAGAACTGAACCCGGGACACTGGAGCTGTGAGACTGTGGCAGTAAACAGAACCGAACCAGGGTCACTGGAGCTGTGAGACTGTGACAGTAAATAGAACCGAACCCGGGACACTGGAGCTGTGAGACTGTGGCAGTAAACAGAACTGAACCCGGGTCACTGGAGCTGTGAGACTGTGGCAGTAAACAGAACTGAACCCGCGTCACTGGAGCTGTGAGACTGTGACAGTAAACAGAACCGAACCCGGGACACTGGAGCTGTGAGACTGTGACAGTAAACAGAAGCGAACCCGGGACACTGGAGCTGTGATACTGTGGCAGTAAACAGAACCGAACCCGGGACACTGGAGCTGTGAGACTGTGGCAGTAAACAGAACTGAACCCGGGACACTGGAGCTGTGAGACTGTGGCAGTAAACAGAACAGAACCCAGGTCACTGGAGCTGTGAGACTGTGGCAGTAAAGAGAACCGAACCCAGGACACTGGAGCTGTGAGGCTGTGGCAGTAAACAGAACCGAACCCGGGACACTGGAGCTGTGAGACTGTGGCAGTAAACAGAACCGAACCCAGGTCACTGGAGCTGTGAGACTGTGGCAGTAAACAGAACCGAACCCATGTCACTGGAGCTGTGAGACTGTGGCAGTAAACAGAACCGAACCCGGGACACTGGAGCTGTGAGACTGTGGCAATAAACAGAACCGAACCTGGGTCACTGGAGCTGTGAGACTGTGGCAGAAAACAGAACCGAACCCGGGACACTGGAGCTGTGAGACTGTGGCAGTAAACAGAACCGAACCCAGGTCACTGGAGCTGTGAGGCTGTGGCAGTAAACAGAACCGAACACGGGTCACTGGAGCTGTGAGGCTGTGGCAGTAAACAGAACCGAACCCAGGTCACTGGAGCTGTGAGACTGTGGCAGTAAACAGAACCGAACCCAGGTCACTGGAGCTGTGAGACTGTGGCAGTAAACAGAACCGAACCCGGGTCACTGGAGCTGTGAGACTGTGGCAAAAAACAGAACAGAACCCAGGTCACTGGAGCTGTGAGACTGTGGCAGTAAACAGAACTGAACCCGGGACACTGGAGCTGTGAGACTGTGGCAGTAAACAGAACCGAACCCGGGTCACTGGAGCTGTGAGACTGTGACAGTAAACAGATCCGAACCCGGGACACTGGAGCTGTGAGACTGTGGCAGTAAACAGAACTGAACCCGGGTCACTGGAGCTGTGAGACTGTGGCAGTAAACAGAACTGAACCCGGGTCACTGGAGCTGTGAGACTGTGACAGTAAACAGAACCGAACCCGGGACACTGGAGCTGTGAGACTGTGGCAGTAAACAGAACCGAACCCGGGACACTGGAGCTGTGAGACTGTGGCAGTAAACTGAACTGAACCCAGGACACTGGAGCTGTGAGACTGTGGCAGTAAACAGAACCGAACCCAGGTCACTGGAGCTGTGAGACTGTGGCAGTAAACAGAAGCGAACCCGGGACACTGGAGCTGTGATACTGTGGCAGTAAACAGAACCGAACCCGGGACACTGGAGCTGTGAGACTGTGGCAGTAAACAGAACTGAACCCGGGACACTGGAGCTGTGAGACTGTGGCAGTAAACAGAACAGAACCCAGGTCACTGGAGCTGTGAGACTGTGGCAGTAAAGAGAACCGAACCCAGGACACTGGAGCTGTGAGGCTGTGGCAGTAAACAGAACCGAACCCGGGACACTGGAGCTGTGAGACTGTGGCAGTAAACAGAACCGAACCCAGGTCACTGGAGCTGTGAGACTGTGGCAGTAAACAGAACCGAACCCATGTCACTGGAGCTGTGAGACTGTGGCAGTAAACAGAACCGAACCCGGGACACTGGAGCTGTGAGACTGTGGCAATAAACAGAACCGAACCTGGGACACTGGAGCTGTGAGACTGTGGCAGAAAACAGAACCGAACCCGGGACACTGGAGCTGTGAGACTGTGGCAGTAAACAGAACCGAACCCAGGTCACTGGAGCTGTGAGGCTGTGGCAGTAAACAGAACCGAACACGGGTCACTGGAGCTGTGAGGCTGTGGCAGTAAACAGAACCGAACCCAGGTCACTGGAGCTGTGAGACTGTGGCAGTAAACAGAACCGAACCCAGGTCACAGGAGCTGTGAGACTGTGGCAGTAAACAGAACCGAACCCGGGTCACTGGAGCTGTGAGACTGTGGCAAAAAACAGAACAGAACCCAGGTCACTGGAGCTGTGAGACTGTGGCAGTAAACAGAACTGAACCTGGGACACTGGAGCTGTGAGACTGTGGCAGTAAACAGAACCGAACCCGGGTCACTGGAGCTGTGAGACTGTGACAGTAAACAGATCCGAACCCGGGACACTGGAGCTGTGAGACTGTGGCAGTAAACAGAACTGAACCCGGGTCACTGGAGCTGTGAGACTGTGGCAGTAAACAGAACTGAACCCGGGTCACTGGAGCTGTGAGACTGTGACAGTAAACAGAACCGAACCCGGGACACTGGAGCTGTGAGACTGTGGCAGTAAACAGAACCGAACCCGGGACACTGGAGCTGTGAGACTGTGGCAGTAAACAGAACCGAACCCGGGACACTGGAGCTGTGAGACTGTGGCCCTAAACAGAACAGAACCCAGGTCACTGGAGCTGTGAGACTGTGGCAGTAAACAGAACCGAACCCAGGACACTGGAGCTGTGAGACTGTGGCAGTAAACAGAACAGAACCCAGGTCACTGGAGCTGTGAGACTGTGGCAGTAAACAGAACCGAACCCGGGACACTGGAGCTGTGAGACTGTGGCAGTAAACAGAACAGAACCCAGGTCACTGGAGCTGTGAGACTGTGGCAGTAAACAGAACCGAACCAAGGACACTGGAGCTGTGAGACTGTGGCAGTAAACAGAACCGAACCCGGGTCACTGGAGCTGTGAGACTGTGGCAGTAAACAGAACCGAACCCGGGTCACTGGAGCTGTGAGACTGTGACAGTAAACAGAACCGAACCCAGGTCACTGGAGCTGTGAGACTGTGGCAGTAAACAGAACCGAACCCAGGTCACTGGAGATGTGAGACTGTGGCAGTAAACAGAACCGAACCCATGTCACTGGAGCTGTGAGACTGTGGCAGTAAACAGAACCGAACCCGGGACACTGGAGCTGTGAGACTGTGGCAATAAACAGAACCGAACCCGGGACACTGGAGCTGTGAGACTGTGGCAGTAAACAGAACCGAACCCGGGACACTGGAGCTGTGAGACTGTGGCAGTAAACAGAACCGAACCCAGGTCACTGGAGCTGTGAGGCTGTGGCAGTAAACAGAACCGAACCCGGGTCACTGGAGCTGTGAGGCTGTGGCAGTAAACAGAACCGAACCCAGGTCACTGAAGCTGTGAGACTGTGGCAGTAAACAGAACCGAACCCGGGACACTGGAGCTGTGAGACTGTGACAGTAAACAGAACCGAACCCGGGACACTGGAGCTGTGAGACTGTGGCAGTAAACAGAACCGAACCCAGGTCAGTGGAGCTGTGAGACTGTGGCAGTAAACAGAACTGAACCCGGGACACTGAAGCTGTGAGACTGTGGCAGTAAACAGAACCGAACCGAGGTCACTGGTGCTGTGAGACTGTGGCAGTAAACAGAACCGAACCCGGGACACTGGAGCGGTGAGGCTGTGGCAGTAAACAGAACCGAACCCAGGTCACTGGAGCTGTGAGACTGTGGCAGTAAACAGAACCGAACCCGGGTCACTGGAGCTGTGAGACTGTGGCAGTAAACAGAACTGAACCCGGGACACTGGAGCTGTGAGACTGTGACAGTAAACAGAACCGAACCCAGGTCACTGGAGCTGTGAGACTGTGGCAGTAAACAGAACCGAACCCGGGTCACTGGAGCTGTGAGACTGTGACAGTAAACAGAACAGAACCCGGGTCACTGGAGCTGTGAGACTGTGGCAGTAAACAGAACCGAACCCGGGTCACTGGAGCTGTGAGACTGTGGCAGTAAACAGAACCGAACCCGGGTCACTGGAGCTGTGAGACTGTGGCAGTAAACAGAACCGAACCCAGGTCACTGGAGCTGTGAGACTGTGACAGTAAACAGAACCGAACCCGGGACACTGGAGCTGTGAGACTGTGGCAGTAAACAGAACCGAACCCGGGTCACTGGAGCTGTGAGACTGTGGCAGTAAACAGAACCGAACCCGGGACACTGGAGCTGTGAGACTGTGGCAGTAAACAGAACCGAACCCGGGTCACTGGAGCTGTGAGACTGTGGCAGTAAACAGAACCGAACCCGGGACACTGGAGCTGTGAGACTGTGGCAGTAAACAGAACCGAACCCGGGTCACTGGAGCTGTGAGACTGTGGCAGTAAACAGAACCGAACCCGGGACACTGGAGCTGTGAGACTGTGGCAGTAAACAGAACCGAACCCGGGTCACTGGAGCTGTGAGACTGTGGCAGTAAACAGAACCGAACCCGGGTCACTGGAGCTGTGAGGCTGTGGCAGTAAACAGAACCGAACCCGGGACACTGGAGCTGTGAGACTGTGACAGTAAACAGAACCGAACCCGGGTCACTGGAGCTGTGAGGCTGTGGCAGTAAACAGAACCGAACCCAGGACACTGGAGCTGTGAGACTGTGGCAGTAAACAGAACCGAACCCGGGACACTGGAGCTGTGAGACTGTGGCAGTAAACAGAACCGAACCCAGGTCACTGGAGCTGTGAGACTGTGGCAGTAAACACAACCGAACCCAGGTCACTGGAGCTGTGAGACTGTGGCAGGAAACAGAACCGAACCCGGGACACTGGAGCTGTGAGACTGTGGCAGTAAACAGAACCGAACCCGGGTCACTGGAGCTGTGAGACTGTGGCAGTAAACAGAACTGAACCCAGGTCACTGGAGCTGTGAGACTGTGGCAGTAAACAGAACCGAACCCAGGTCACTGGAGATGTGAGACTGTGGCAGTAAACAGAACCGAACCCATGTCACTGGAGCTGTGAGACTGTGGCAGTAAACAGAACCGAACCCGGGACACTGGAGCTGTGAGACTGTGGCAATAAACAGAACCGAACCCGGGACACTGGAGCTGTGAGACTGTGGCAGTAAACAGAACCGAACCCGGGACACTGGAGCTGTGAGACTGTGGCAGTAAACAGAACCGAACCCAGGTCACTGGAGCTGTGAGGCTGTGGCAGTAAACAGAACCGAACCCGGGTCACTGGAGCTGTGAGGCTGTGGCAGTAAACAGAACCGAACCCAGGTCACTGAAGCTGTGAGACTGTGGCAGTAAACAGAACCGAACCCGGGACACTGGAGCTGTGAGACTGTGACAGTAAACAGAACCGAACCCGGGACACTGGAGCTGTGAGACTGTGGCAGTAAACAGAACCGAACCCAGGTCACTGGAGCTGTGAGACTGTGGCAGTAAACAGAACTGAACCCGGGACACTGAAGCTGTGAGACTGTGGCAGTAAACAGAACCGAACCGAGGTCACTGGAGCTGTGAGACTGTGGCAGTAAACAGAACCGAACCCGGGACACTGGAGCGGTGAGGCTGTGGCAGTAAACAGAACCGAACCCAGGTCACTGGAGCTGTGAGACTGTGGCAGTAAACAGAACCGAACCCGGGTCACTGGAGCTGTGAGACTGTGACAGTAAACAGAACTGAACCCGGGACACTGGAGCTGTGAGACTGTGACAGTAAACAGAACCGAACCCAGGTCACTGGAGCTGTGAGACTGTGGCAGTAAACAGAACCGAACCCGGGTCACTGGAGCTGTGAGACTGTGGCAGTAAACAGAACAGAACCCGGGTCACTGGAGCTGTGAGACTGTGGCAGTAAACAGAACCGAACCCGGGTCACTGGAGCTGTGAGACTGTGGCAGAAAACAGAACCGAACCCGGGTCACTGGAGCTGTGAGACTGTGGCAGTAAACAGAACCGAACCCAGGTCACTGGAGCTGTGAGACTGTGACAGTAAACAGAACCGAACCCGGGACACTGGAGCTGTGAGACTGTGGCAGTAAACAGAACCGAACCCGGGTCACTGGAGCTGTGAGACTGTGGCAGTAAACAGAACCGAACCCGGGACACTGGAGCTGTGAGACTGTGGCAGTAAACAGAACCGAACCCGGGTCACTGGAGCTGTGAGACTGTGGCAGTAAACAGAACCGAACCCGGGACACTGGAGCTGTGAGACTGTGGCAGTAAACAGAACCGAACCCGGGTCACTGGAGCTGTGAGACTGTGGCAGTAAACAGAACCGAACCCGGGACACTGGAGCTGTGAGACTGTGGCAGTAAACAGAACCGAACCCGGGTCACTGGAGCTGTGAGACTGTGGCAGTAAACAGAACCGAACCCGGGTCACTGGAGCTGTGAGGCTGTGGCAGTAAACAGAACCGAACCCGGGACACTGGAGCTGTGAGACTGTGACAGTAAACAGAACCGAACCCTGGTCACTGGAGCTGTGAGGCTGTGGCAGTAAACAGAACCGAACCCAGTACACTGGAGCTGTGAGACTGTGGCAGTAAACAGAACCGAACCCGGGACACTGGAGCTGTGAGACTGTGGCAGTAAACAGAACCGAACCCAGGTCACTGGAGCTGTGAGACTGTGGCAGTAAACACAACCGAACCCAGGTCACTGGAGCTGTGAGACTGTGGCAGGAAACAGAACCGAACCCGGGACACTGGAGCTGTGAGACTGTGGCAGTAAACAGAACCGAACCCGGGTCACTGGAGCTGTGAGACTGTGGCAGTAAACAGAACTGAACCCAGGTCACTGGAGCTGTGAGACTGTGGCAGTAAACAGAACCGAACCCATGTCACTGGAGCTGTGAGACTGTGGCAGTAAACAGAACCGAACCCGGGACACTGGAGCTGTGAGACTGTGGCAATAAACAGAACCGAACCCGGGACACTGGAGCTGTGAGACTGTGGCAGAAAACAGAACCGAACCCGGGACACTGGAGCTGTGAGACTGTGGCAGTAAACAGAACCGAACCCAGGTCACTGGAGCTGTGAGGCTGTGGCAGTAAACAGAACCGAACCCGGGTCACTGGAGCTGTGAGGCTGTGGCAGTAAACAGAACCGAACCCAGGTCACTGGAGCTGTGAGACTGTGGCAGTAAACAGAACCGAACCCAGGTCACTGGAGCTGTGAGACTGTGGCAGTAAACAGAACCGAACCCGGGTCACTGGAGCTGTGAGACTGTGGCAAAAAACAGAACCGAATCCAGGACACTGGAGCTGTGAGACTGTGGCAGTAAACAGAACTGAACCCGGGACACTGGAGCTGTGAGACTGTGGCAGTAAACAGAACCGAACCCGGGTCACTGGAGCTGTGAGACTGTGACAGTAAACAGATCCGAACCCGGGACACTGGAGCTGTGAGACTGTGGCAGTAAACAGAACTGAACCCGGGTCACTGGAGCTGTGAGGCTGTGGCAGTAAACAGAACTGAACCCGGGTCACTGGAGCTGTGAGACTGTGACAGTAAACAGAACCGAACCCGGGACACTGGAGCTGTGAGACTGTGGCAGTAAACAGAACCGAACCCGGGACACTGGAGCTGTGAGACTGTGGCAGGAAACAGAACCGAACCCAGGACACTGGAGCTGTGAGACTGTGGCAGTAAACAGAACAGAACCCAGGTCACTGGAGCTGTGAGACTGTGGCAGTAAACAGAACTGAACCCGGGACACTGGAGCTGTGAGACTGTGGCAGTAAACAGAACAGAACCCAGGTCACTGGAGCTGTGAGACTGTGGCAGTAAACAGAACCGAACCCAGGACACTGGAGCTGTGAGACTGTGGCAGTAAACAGAACCGAACCCGGGTCACTGGAGCTGTGAGACTGTGGCAGTAAACAGAACTGAACCCGGGTCACTGGAGCTGTGAGACTGTGACAGTAAACAGAACCGAACCCAGGTCACTGGAGCTGTGAGACTGTGGCAGTAAACAGAACCGAACCCAGGTCACTGGAGCTGTGAGACTGTGGCAGTAAACAGAACTGAACCCATGTCACTGGAGCTGTGAGACTGTGGCAGTAAACAGAACCGAACCCGGGACACTGGAGCTGTGAGACTGTGGCAATAAACAGAACCGAACCCGGGACACTGGAGCTGTGAGACTGTGGCAGTAAACAGAACCGAACCCGGGACACTGGAGCTGTGAGACTGAGGCAGTAAACAGAACCGAACCCAGGTCACTGGACCTGTGAGGCTGTGGCAGTAAACAGAACCGAACCCGGGTCACTGGAGCTGTGAGGCTGTGGCAGTAAACAGAACCGAACCCAGATCACTGGAGCTGTGAGACTGTGGCAGTAAACAGAACTGAACCCGTGACACTGGAGCTGTGAGACTGTGACAGTAAACAGAACCGAAACCGGGACACTGGAGCTGTGAGACTGTGGCAGGAAACAGAACCGAACCCAGGTCACTGGAGCTGTGAGACTGTGGCAGTAAACAGAACTGAACCCGGGACACTGGAGCTGTGAGACTGTGGCAGTAAACAGAACCGAACCCAGGTCACTGGAGCTGTGAGACTGTGGCAGTAAACAGAACCGAACCCGGGACACTGAAGCGGTGAGGCTGTGGCAGTAAACAGAACCGAACCCAGGTCACTGGAGCTGTGAGACTGTGACAGTAAACAGAACCGAACCCGGGTCACTGGAGCTGTGAGACTGTGGCAGTAAACAGAACTGAACCCGGGACACTGGAGCTGTGAGACTGTGACAGTAAACAGAACCGAACCCAGGTCACTGGAGCTGTGAGACTGTGGGAGTAAACAGAACCGAACCCAGGTCACTGGAGCTGTGAGACTGTGACAGTAAACAGAACTGAACCCGGGTCACTGGAGCTGTGTGACTGTGGCAGTAAACAGAACCGAACCCGGGTCACTGGAGCTGTGAGACTGTGGCAGTAAACAGAACCGAACCCGGGTCACTGGAGCTGTGAGACTGTGGCAGTAAACAGAACCGAACCCGGGTCACTGGAGCTGTGAGACTGTGGCAGTAAACAGAACCGAACCCAGGTCACTGGAGCTGTGAGACTGTGACAGTAAACAGAACCGAACCCGGGACACTGGAGCTGTGAGACTGTGGCAGTAAACAGAACCGAACCCGGGTCACTGGAGCTGTGAGACTGTGGCAGTAAACAGAACCGAACCCGGGACACTGGAGCTGTGAGACTGTGGCAGTAAACAGAACCGAACCCGGGTCACTGGAGCTGTGAGACTGCGGCAGTAAACAGAACCGAACCCGGGTCACTGGAGCTGTGAGGCTGTGGCAGTAAACAGAACCGAACCCAGGACACTGGAGCTGTGAGACTGTGGCAGTAAACAGAACCGAACCCAGGTCACTGGAGATGTGAGACTGTGGCAGTAAACAGAACCGAACCCGGGTCACTGGAGCTGTGAGACTGCGGCAGTAAACAGAACCGAACCCATGTCACTGGAGCTGTGAGACTGTGGCAGTAAACAGAACCGAACCCGGGACACTGGAGCTGTGAGACTGTGGCAGTAAACAGAACCGAACCCGGGTCACTGGAGCTGTGAGACTGCGGCAGTAAACAGAACCGAACCCGGGTCACTGGAGCTGTGAGGCTGTGGCAGTAAACAGAACCGAACCCAGGACACTGGAGCTGTGAGACTGTGGCAGTAAACAGAACCGAACCCAGGTCACTGGAGCTGTGAGACTGTGGCAGTAAACAGAACCGAACCCGGGTCACTGGAGCTGTGAGACTGCGGCAGTAAACAGAACCGAACCCATGTCACTGGAGCTGTGAGACTGTGGCAGTAAACAGAACCGAACCCGGGACACTGGAGCTGTGAGACTGTGGCAATAAACAGAACCGAACCCGGGACACTGGAGCTGTGAGACTGTGGCAGTAAACAGAACCGAACCCGGGACACTGGAGCTGTGAGACTGTGGCAGTAAACAGAACCGAACCCAGGTCACTGGAGCTGTGAGGCTGTGGCAGTAAACAGAACCGAACCCGGGTCACTGGAGCTGTGAGGCTGTGGCAGTAAACAGAACCGAACCCAGGTCACTGAAGCTGTGAGACTGTGGCAGTAAACAGAACCGAACCCGGGACACTGGAGCTGTGAGACTGTGACAGTAAACAGAACCGAACCCGGGACACTGGAGCTGTGAGACTGTGGCAGTAAACAGAACCGAACCCAGGTCACTGGAGCTGTGAGACTGTGGCAGTAAACAGAACCGAACCCGGGACACTGAAGCTGTGAGACTGTGGCAGTAAACAGAACCGAACCGAGGTCACTGGAGCTGTGAGACTGTGGCAGTAAACAGAACCGAACCCGGGACACTGGAGCGGTGAGGCTGTGGCAGTAAACAGAACCGAACCCAGGTCACTGGAGCTGTGAGACTGTGGCAGTAAACAGAACCGAACCCGGGACACTGGAGCGGTGAGGCTGTGGCAGTAAACAGAACCGAACCCAGGTCACTGGAGCTGTGAGACTGTGGCAGTAAACAGAACCGAACCCGGGTCACTGGAGCTGTGAGACTGTGACAGTAAACAGAACTGAACCCGGGACACTGGAGCTGTGAGACTGTGACAGTAAACAGAACCGAACCCAGGTCACTGGAGCTGTGAGACTGTGGCAGTAAACAGAACCGAACCCGGGTCACTGGAGCTGTGAGACTGTGACAGTAAACAGAACAGAACCCGGGTCACTGGAGCTGTGAGACTGTGGCAGTAAACAGAACCGAACCCGGGTCACTGGAGCTGTGAGACTGTGGCAGAAAACAGAACCGAACCCGGGTCACTGGAGCTGTGAGACTGTGGCAGTAAACAGAACCGAACCCGGGTCACTGGAGCTGTGAGACTGTGACAGTAAACAGAACCGAACCCGGGACACTGGAGCTGTGAGACTGTGGCAGTAAACAGAACCGAACCCGGGTCACTGGAGCTGTGAGACTGTGGCAGTAAACAGAACCGAACCCGGGACACTGGAGCTGTGAGACTGTGGCAGTAAACAGAACCGAACCCGGGTCACTGGAGCTGTGAGACTGTGGCAGTAAACAGAACCGAACCCGGGACACTGGAGCTGTGAGACTGTGGCAGTAAACAGAACCGAACCCGGGTCACTGGAGCTGTGAGACTGTGGCAGTAAACAGAACCGAACCCGGGACACTGGAGCTGTGAGACTGTGGCAGTAAACAGAACCGAACCCGGGTCACTGGAGCTGTGAGACTGTGGCAGTAAACAGAACCGAACCCGGGTCACTGGAGCTGTGAGGCTGTGGCAGTAAACAGAACCGAACCCGGGACACTGGAGCTGTGAGACTGTGACAGTAAACAGAACCGAACCCTGGTCACTGGAGCTGTGAGGCTGTGGCAGTAAACAGAACCGAACCCAGGACACTGGAGCTGTGAGACTGTGGCAGTAAACAGAACCGAACCCGGGACACTGGAGCTGTGAGACTGTGGCAGTAAACAGAACCGAACCCAGGTCACTGGAGCTGTGAGACTGTGGCAGTAAACACAACCGAACCCAGGTCACTGGAGCTGTGAGACTGTGGCAGGAAACAGAACCGAACCCGGGACACTGGAGCTGTGAGACTGTGGCAGTAAACAGAACCGAACCCGGGTCACTGGAGCTGTGAGACTGTGGCAGTAAACAGAACTGAACCCAGGTCACTGGAGCTGTGAGACTGTGGCAGTAAACAGAACCGAACCCATGTCACTGGAGCTGTGAGACTGTGGCAGTAAACAGAACCGAACCCGGGACACTGGAGCTGTGAGACTGTGGCAATAAACAGAACCGAACCCGGGACACTGGAGCTGTGAGACTGTGGCAGAAAACAGAACCGAACCCGGGACACTGGAGCTGTGAGACTGTGGCAGTAAACAGAACCGAACCCAGGTCACTGGAGCTGTGAGGCTGTGGCAGTAAACAGAACCGAACCCGGGTCACTGGAGCTGTGAGGCTGTGGCAGTAAACAGAACCGAACCCAGGTCACTGGAGCTGTGAGACTGTGGCAGTAAACAGAACCGAACCCAGGTCACTGGAGCTGTGAGACTGTGGCAGTAAACAGAACCGAACCCAGGTCACTGGAGCTGTGAGGCTGTGGCAGTAAACAGAACCGAACCC
This sequence comes from Heterodontus francisci, assembly GCF_036365525.1. Lineage (NCBI taxonomy): Eukaryota > Metazoa > Chordata > Chondrichthyes > Heterodontiformes > Heterodontidae > Heterodontus > Heterodontus francisci. Next base: position 738,822 of record NW_027142096.1, on the reverse strand, counting down.
GGGTCACTGGAGCTGTGAGGCTGTGGCAGTAAACAGAACCGAACCCAGGTCACTGAAGCTGTGAGACTGTGGCAGTAAACAGAACCGAACCCGGGACACTGGAGCTGTGAGACTGTGACAGTAAACAGAACCGAACCCGGGACACTGGAGCTGTGAGACTGTGGCAGTAAACAGAACCGAACCCAGGTCACTGGAGCTGTGAGACTGTGGCAGTAAACAGAACCGAACCCGGGACACTGAAGCTGTGAGACTGTGGCAGTAAACAGAACCGAACCGAGGTCACTGGAGCTGTGAGACTGTGGCAGTAAACAGAACCGAACCCGGGACACTGGAGCGGTGAGGCTGTGGCAGTAAACAGAACCGAACCCAGGTCACTGGAGCTGTGAGACTGTGGCAGTAAACAGAACCGAACCCGGGTCACTGGAGCTGTGAGACTGTGACAGTAAACAGAACTGAACCCGGGACACTGGAGCTGTGAGACTGTGACAGTAAACAGAACCGAACCCAGGTCACTGGAGCTGTGAGACTGTGGCAGTAAACAGAACCGAACCCGGGTCACTGGAGCTGTGAGACTGTGACAGTAAACAGAACAGAACCCGGGTCACTGGAGCTGTGAGACTGTGGCAGTAAACAGAACCGAACCCGGGTCACTGGAGCTGTGAGACTGTGGCAGAAAACAGAACCGAACCCGGGTCACTGGAGCTGTGAGACTGTGGCAGTAAACAGAACCGAACCCAGGTCACTGGAGCTGTGAGACTGTGACAGTAAACAGAACCGAACCCGGGACACTGGAGCTGTGAGACTGTGGCAGTAAACAGAACCGAACCCGGGTCACTGGAGCTGTGAGACTGTGGCAGTAAACAGAACCGAACCCGGGACACTGGAGCTGTGAGACTGTGGCAGTAAACAGAACCGAACCCGGGTCACTGGAGCTGTGAGACTGTGGCAGTAAACAGAACCGAACCCGGGACACTGGAGCTGTGAGACTGTGGCAGTAAACAGAACCGAACCCGGGTCACTGGAGCTGTGAGACTGTGGCAGTAAACAGAACCGAACCCGGGACACTGGAGCTGTGAGACTGTGGCAGTAAACAGAACCGAACCCGGGTCACTGGAGCTGTGAGACTGTGGCAGTAAACAGAACCGAACCCGGGTCACTGGAGCTGTGAGGCTGTGGCAGTAAACAGAACCGAACCCGGGACACTGGAGCTGTGAGACTGTGACAGTAAACAGAACCGAACCCTGGTCACTGGAGCTGTGAGGCTGTGGCAGTAAACAGAACCGAACCCAGGACACTGGAGCTGTGAGACTGTGGCAGTAAACAGAACCGAACCCGGGACACTGGAGCTGTGAGACTGTGGCAGTAAACAGAACCGAACCCAGGTCACTGGAGCTGTGAGACTGTGGCAGTAAACACAACCGAACCCAGGTCACTGGAGCTGTGAGACTGTGGCAGGAAACAGAACCGAACCCGGGACACTGGAGCTGTGAGACTGTGGCAATAAACAGAACCGAACCCGGGTCACTGGAGCTGTGAGACTGTGGCAGTAAACAGAACTGAACCCAGGTCACTGGAGCTGTGAGACTGTGGCAGTAAACAGAACCGAACCCATGTCACTGGAGCTGTGAGACTGTGGCAGTAAACAGAACCGAACCCGGGACACTGGAGCTGTGAGACTGTGGCAATAAACAGAACCGAACCCGGGACACTGGAGCTGTGAGACTGTGGCAGAAAACAGAACCGAACCCGGGACACTGGAGCTGTGAGACTGTGGCAGTAAACAGAACCGAACCCAGGTCACTGGAGCTGTGAGGCTGTGGCAGTAAACAGAACCGAACCCGGGTCACTGGAGCTGTGAGGCTGTGGCAGTAAACAGAACCGAACCCAGGTCACTGGAGCTGTGAGACTGTGGCAGTAAACAGAACCGAACCCAGGTCACTGGAGCTGTGAGACTGTGGCAGTAAACAGAACCGAACCCGGGTCACTGGAGCTGTGAGACTGTGGCAAAAAACAGAACCGAACCCAGGACACTGGAGCTGTGAGACTGTGGCAGTAAACAGAACTGAACCCGGGACACTGGAGCTGTGAGACTGTGGCAGTAAACAGAACCGAACCCGGGTCACTGGAGCTGTGAGACTGTGACAGTAAACAGATCCGAACCCGGGACACTGGAGCTGTGAGACTGTGGCAGTAAACAGAACTGAACCCGGGTCACTGGAGCTGTGAGGCTGTGGCAGTAAACAGAACTGAACCCGGGTCACTGGAGCTGTGAGACTGTGACAGTAAACAGAACCGAACCCGGGACACTGGAGCTGTGAGACTGTGGCAGTAAACAGAACCGAACCCGTGACACTGGAGCTGTGAGACTGTGGCAGTAAACAGAACCGAACCCAGGACACTGGAGCTGTGAGACTGTGGCAGTAAACAGAACAGAACCCAGGTCACTGGAGCTGTGAGACTGTGGCAGTAAACAGAACTGAACCCGGGACACTGGAGCTGTGAGACTGTGGCAGTAAACAGAACAGAACCCAGGTCACTGGAGCTGTGAGACTGTGGCAGTAAACAGAACCGAACCCAGGACACTGGAGCTGTGAGACTGTGGCAGTAAACAGAACCGAACCCGGGTCACTGGAGCTGTGAGACTGTGGCAGTAAACAGAACTGAACCCGGGTCACTGGAGCTGTGAGACTGTGACAGTAAACAGAACCGAACCCAGGTCACTGGAGCTGTGAGACTGTGGCAGTAAACAGAACCGAACCCAGGTCACTGGAGCTGTGAGACTGTGGCAGTAAACAGAACTGAACCCATGTCACTGGAGCTGTGAGACTGTGGCAGTAAACAGAACCGAACCCGGGACACTGGAGCTGTGAGACTGTGGCAATAAACAGAACCGAACCCGGGACACTGGAGCTGTGAGACTGTGGCAGTAAACAGAACCGAACCCGGGACACTGGAGCTGTGAGACTGAGGCAGTAAACAGAACCGAACCCAGGTCACTGGACCTGTGAGGCTGTGGCAGTAAACAGAACCGAACCCGGGTCACTGGAGCTGTGAGGCTGTGGCAGTAAACAGAACCGAACCCAGGTCACTGGAGCTGTGAGACTGTGGCAGTAAACAGAACTGAACCCGGGACACTGGAGCTGTGAGACTGTGACAGTAAACAGAACCGAAACCGGGACACTGGAGCTGTGAGACTGTGGCAGTAAACAGAACCGAACCCAGGTCACTGGAGCTGTGAGACTGTGGCAGTAAACAGAACTGAACCCGGGACACTGGAGCTGTGAGACTGTGGCAGTAAACAGAACCGAACCCAGGTCACTGGAGCTGTGAGACTGTGGCAGTAAACAGAACCGAACCCGGGACACTGGAGCGGTGAGGCTGTGGCAGTAAACAGAACCGAACCCAGGTCACTGGAGCTGTGAGACTGTGACAGTAAACAGAACCGAACCCGGGTCACTGGAGCTGTGAGACTGCGGCAGTAAACAGAACTGAACCCGGGACACTGGAGCTGTGAGACTGTGACAGTAAACAGAACCGAACCCAGGTCACTGGAGCTGTGAGACTGTGGCAGTAAACAGAACCGAACCCAGGTCACTGGAGCTGTGAGACTGTGACAGTAAACAGAACTGAACCCGGGTCACTGGAGCTGTGTGACTGTGGCAGTAAACAGAACCGAACCCGGGTCACTGGAGCTGTGAGACTGTGGCAGTAAACAGAACCGAACCCGGGTCACTGGAGCTGTGAGACTGTGGCAGTAAACAGAACCGAACACGGGTCACTGGAGCTGTGAGACTGTGGCAGTAAACAGAACCGAACCCAGGTCACTGGAGCTGTGAGACTGTGACAGTAAACAGAACCGAACCCGGGACACTGGAGCTGTGAGACTGTGGCAGTAAACAGAACCGAACCCGGGTCACTGGAGCTGTGAGACTGTGGCAGTAAACAGAACCGAACCCGGGACACTGGAGCTGTGAGACTGTGGCAGTAAACAGAACCGAACCCGGGTCACTGGAGCTGTGAGACTGCGGCAGTAAACAGAACCGAACCCGGGTCACTGGAGCTGTGAGGCTGTGGCAGTAAACAGAACCGAACCCAGGACACTGGAGCTGTGAGACTGTGGCAGTAAACAGAACCGAAACCGGGTCACTGGAGCTGTGAGACTGTGGCAGTAAACAGAACCGAACCCGGGACACTGGAGCTTTGAGAATGTGGCAGTAAACAGAACTGAACCCGGGACACTGGAGCTGTGTGACTGTGGCAGTAAACAGAACCGAACCCGGGTCACTGGAGCTGTGAGACTGTGGCAGTAAACAGAACCGAACCCGGGACACTGGAGCTGTGAGACTGTGGCAGTAAACAGAACAGAACCCGGGTCACTGGAGCTGTGAGACTGTGGCAGTAAACAGAACCGAACCCGGGTCACTGGAGCTGTGAGACAGTGGCAGTAAACAGAACCGAACCCGGGACACTGGAGCTGTGAGACTGTGGCAGTAAACAGAACCGAACCCGGGACACTGGAGCTGTGAGACTGTGGCAGTAAACAGAACCGAACCCAGGTCACTGGAGCTGTGAGACTGTGGCAGTAAACAGAACCGAACCCAGGTCACTGGAGCTGTGAGACTGTGGCAGTAAACAGAACCGAACCCGGGTCACTGGAGCTGTGAGACTGTGGCAGTAAACAGAACCGAACCCAGGTCACTGGAGCTGTGAGACTGTGGCAGTAAACAGAACCGAACCCGGGTCACTGGAGCTGTGAGACTGTGGCAGTAAACAGAACCGAACCCGGGACACTGGAGCTGTGAGACTGTGACAGTAAACAGAACCGAACCCGGGTCACTGGAGCTGTGAGGCTGTGGCAGTAAACAGAACCGAACCCGGGACACTGGAGCTGTGAGACTGTGACAGTAAACAGAACCGAACCCGGGTCACTGGAGCTGTGAGGCTGTGGCAGTAAACAGAACCGAAACCGGGACACTGGAGCTGTGAGACTGTGGCAGTAAACAGAACCGAACCCGGGTCACTGGAGCTGTGAGACTGTGGCAGTAAACAGAACCGAACCCGGGACACTGGAGCTGTGAGACTGTGGCAGTAAACAGAACCGAACCCGGGTCACTGGAGCTGTGAGGCTGTGGCAGTAAACAGAACTGAACCCAGGACAGTGGAGCTGTGAGACTGTGGCAGTAAACAGAACCGAACCCGGGACACTGGAGCTGTGAGACTGTGGCAGTAAACAGAACCGAACCCAGGTCACTGGAGCTGTGAGACTGTGGCAGTAAACAGAACCGAACCCAGGTCACTGGAGCTGTGAGACTGTGGCAGTAAACAGAACCGAACCCGGGACACTGGAGCTGTGAGACTGTGGCAGTAAACAGAACCGAACCCGGGTCACTGGAGCTGTGAGACTGTGGCAGTAAACAGAACTGAACCCAGGTCACTGGAGCTGTGAGACTGTGGCAGTAAACAGAACCGAACCCATGTCACTGGAGCTGTGAGACTGTGGCAGTAAACAGAACCGAACCCGGGACACTGGAGCTGTGAGACTGTGGCAATAAACAGAACCGAACCCGGGACACTGGAGCTGTGAGACTGTGGCAGAAAACAGAACCGAACCCGGGACACTGGAGCTGTGAGACTGTGGCAGTAAACAGAACCGAACCCAGGTCACTGGAGCTGTGAGGCTGTGGCAGTAAACAGAACCGAACCCGGGTCACTGGAGCTGTGAGGCTGTGGCAGTAAACAGAACCGAACCCAGGTCACTGGAGCTGTGAGACTGTGGCAGTAAACAGAACCGAACCCGGGTCACTGGAGCTGTGAGACTGTGGCAAAAAACAGAACCGAACCCAGGACACTGGAGCTGTGAGACTGTGGCAGTAAACAGAACTGAACCCGGGACACTGGAGCTGTGAGACTTTGGCAGTAAACAGAACCGAACCCGGGTCACTGGAGCTGTGAGACTGTGGCAGTAAACAGAACTGAACCCGGGTCACTGGAGCTGTGAGACTGTGGCAGTAAACAGAACTGAACCCGGGTCACTGGAGCTGTGAGACTGTGACAGTAAACAGAACCGAACCCGGGACACTGGAGCTGTGAGACTGTGGCAGTAAACAGAACCGAACCCGGGACACTGGAGCTGTGAGACTGTGGCAGTAAACAGAACCGAACCCAGGACACTGGAGCTGTGAGACTGTGGCAGTAAACAGAACAGAACCCAGGTCACTGGAGCTGTGAGACTGTGGCAGTAAACAGAACTGAACCCGGGACACTGGAGCTGTGAGACTGTGGCAGTAAACAGAACAGAACCCAGGTCACTGGAGCTGTGAGACTGTGGCAGTAAACAGAACCGAACCCAGGACACTGGAGCTGTGAGACTGTGGCAGTAAACAGAACCGAACCCGGGTCACTGGAGCTGTGAGACTGTGGCAGTAAACAGAACCGAACCCAGGTCACTGGAGCTGTGAGACTGTGGCAGTAAACAGAACCGAACCCGGGTCACTGGAGCTGTGAGACTGTGACAGTAAACAGAACCGAACCCAGGTCACTGGAGCTGTGAGACTGTGGCAGTAAACAGAACCGAACCCAGGTCACTGGAGCTGTGAGACTGTGGCAGTAAACAGAACCGAACCCATGTCACTGGAGATGTGAGACTGTGGCAGTAAACAGAACCGAACCCGGGACACTGGAGCTGTGAGACTGTGGCAATAAACAGAACCGAACCCGGGAGACTGGAGCTGTGAGACTGTGGCAGTAAACAGAACCGAACCCGGGACACTGGAGCTGTGAGACAGTGGCAGTAAACAGAACCGAACCCAGGTCACTGGAGCTGTGAGGCTGTGGCAGTAAACAGAACTGAACCCGGGTCACTGGAGCTGTGAGACTGTGACAGTAAACAGAACCGAACCCAGGTCACTGGAGCTGTGAGACTGTGGCAGTAAACAGAACCGAACCCAGGTCACTGGAGCTGTGAGACTGTGGCAGTAAACAGAACCGAACCCATGTCACTGGAGCTGTGAGACTGTGGCAGTAAACAGAACCGAACCCGGGACACTGGAGCTGTGAGACTGTGGCAGTAAACAGAACCGAACCCGGGTCACTGGAGCTGTGAGACTGTGGCAGTAAACAGAACTGAACCCGGGTCACTGGAGCTGTGAGACTGTGATAGTAAACAGAACCGAACCCAGGTCACTGGAGCTGTGAGACTGTGGCAGTAAACAGAGCCGAACCCAGGTCACTGGAGCTGTGAGACTGTGGCAGTAAACAGAACCGAACCCATGTCACTGGAGCTGTGAGACTGTGGCAGTAAACAGAACCGAACCCGGGACACTGGAGCTGTGAGACTGTGGCAATAAACAGAACCGAACCCGGGACACTGGAGCTGTGAGACTGTGGCAGTAAACAGAACCGAACCCGGGACACTGGAGCTGTGAGACTGTGGCAGTAAACAGAACCGAACCCAGGTCACTGGAGCTGTGAGGCTGTGGCAGTAAACAGAAGCGAACCCGGGTCACTGGAGCTGTGAGGCTGTGGCAGTAAACAGAACCGAACCCAGGTCACTGGAGCTGTGAGACTGTGGCAGTAAACAGAACCGAACCCGGGACACTGGAGCTGTGAGACTGTGACAGTAAACAGAACCGAAACCGGGACACTGGAGCTGTGAGACTGTGGCAGTAAACAGAACCGAACCCAGGTCACTGGAGCTGTGAGACTGTGGCAGTAAACAGAACTGAACCCGGGACACTGGAGCTGTGAGACTGTGGCAGTAAACAGAACCGAACCCAGGTCACTGGAGCTGTGAGACTGTGGCAGTAAACAGAACCGAACCCGGGACACTGGAGCGGTGAGGCTGTGGCAGTAAACAGAACCGAACCCAGGTCACTGGAGCTGTGAGACTGTGGCAGTAAACAGAACCAAACCCGGGTCACTGGAGCTGTGAGACTGTGGCAGTAAACAGAACTGAACCCGGGACACTGGAGCTGTGAGACTGTGACAGTAAACAGAACCGAACCCAGGTCACTGGAGCTGTGAGACTGTGGCAGTAAACAGAACCGAACCCAGGTCACTGGAGCTGTGAGACTGTGACAGTAAACAGAACTGAACCCGGGTCACTGGAGCTGTGAGACTGTGGCAGTAAACAGAACCGAACCCGGGTCACTGGAGCTGTGAGACTGTGGCAGCAAACAGAACCGAACCCGGGTCACTGGAGCTGTGAGACTGTGGAAGTAAACAGAACCGAACCCGGGTCACTGGAGCTGTGAAACTGTGGCAGTAAACATAACCGAACCCGGGACACTGGAGCTGTGAGGCTGTGGCAGTGAACAGAACCGAACCCGGGACACTGGAGCTGTGAGACTGTGACAGTAAACAGAACCGAAACCGGGACACTGGAGCTGTGAGACTGTGGCAGTAAACAGAACCGAACCCAGGTCACTGGAGCTGTGAGACTGTGGCAGTAAACAGAACTGAACCCGGGACACTGGAGCTGTGAGACTGTGGCAGTAAACAGAACCGAACCCAGGTCACTGGAGCTGTGAGACTGTGGCAGTAAACAGAACCGAACCCGGGACACTGGAGCGGTGAGGCTGTGGCAGTAAACAGAACCGAACCCAGGTCACTGGAGCTGTGAGACTGTGGCAGTAAACAGAACCGAACCCGGGTCACTGGAGCTGTGAGACTGTGGCAGTAAACAGAACTGAACCCGGGACACTGGAGCTGTGAGACTGTGACAGTAAACAGAACCGAACCCAGGTCACTGGAGCTGTGAGACTGTGGCAGTAAACAGAACCGAACCCAGGTCACTGGAGCTGTGAGACTGTGACAGTAAACAGAACTGAACCCGGGTCACTGGAGCTGTGAGACTGTGGCAGTAAACAGAACCGAACCCGGGTCACTGGAGCTGTGAGACTGTGGCAGCAAACAGAACCGAACCCGGGTCACTGGAGCTGTGAGACTGTGGAAGTAAACAGAACCGAACCCGGGTCACTGGAGCTGTGAAACTGTGGCAGTAAACAGAACCGAACCCAGGTCACTGGAGCTGTGAGACTGTGACAGTAAACAGAACCGAACCCGGGACACTGGAGCTGTGAGACTGTGGCAGTAAACAGAACCGAACCCGGGTCACTGGAGCTGTGAGACTGTGGCAGTAAACAGAACCGAACCCGGGACACTGGAGCTGTGAGACTGTGGCAGTAAACAGAACCGAACCGGGGTCACTGGAGCTGTGAGACTGTGGCAGTAAACAGAACCGATCCCGGGTTACTGGAGCTGTGAGGCTGTGGCAGTATACAGAACCGAACCCAGGACACTGGAGCTGTGAGACTGTGGCAGTAAACAGAACCGAAACCGGGTCACTGGAGCTGTGAGACTGTGGCAGTAAACAGAACCGAACCCGGGACACTGGAGCTTTGAGAATGTGGCAGTAAACAGAACTGAACCCGGGACACTGGAGCTGTGAGACTGTGGCAGTAAACAGAACCGAACCCGGGTCACTGGAGCTGTGAGACTGTGGCAGTAAACAGAACCGAACCCGGGTCACTGGAGCTGTGAGACTGTGGCAGTAAACAGAACCGAACCCGGGACACTGGAGCTGTGAGACTGTGGCAGTAAACAGAACCGAACCCGGGTCACTGGAGCTGTGAGACTGTGGCAGTAAACAGAACCGAACCCGGGTCACTGGATCTGTGAGACAGTGGCAGTAAATAGAACCGAACCCGGGACACTGGAGCTGTGAGACTGTGGCAGTAAACAGAACCGAACCCGGGACACTGGAGCTGTGAGACTGTGGCAGTAAACAGAACCGAACCCAGGTCACTGGAGCTGTGAGACTGTGGCAGTAAACAGAACCGAACCCGGGTCACTGGAGCTGTGAGACTGTGGCAGTAAACAGAACCGAACCCGGGTCACTGGAGCTGTGAGGCTGTGGCAGTAAACAGAACCGAACCCGGGACACTGGAGCTGTGAGACTGTGACAGTAAACAGAACCGAACCCGGGTCACTGGAGCTGTGAGGCTGTGGCAGTAAACAGAACTGAACCCAGGACACTGGAGCTGTGAGACTGTGGCAGTAAACAGAACCGAACCCGGGACACTGGAGCTGTGAGACTGTGGCAGTAAACAGAACCGAACCCAGGTCACTGGAGCTGTGAGACTGTGGCAGTAAACAGAACCGAACCCAGGTCACTGGAGCTGTGAGACTGTGGCAGTAAACAGAACCGAACCCGGGACACTGGAGCTGTGAGACTGTGGCAGTAAACAGAACCGAACCCGGGTCACTGGAGCTGTGAGACTGTGGCAGTAAACAGAACTGAACCCGGGACACTGGAGCTGTGAGACTGTGGCAGTAAACAGAACCGAACCCGGGTCACTGGAGCTGTGAGACTGTGGCAGTAAACAGAACTGAACCCGGGGCACTGGAGCTGTGAGACTGTGGCAGTAAACAGAACCGAACCCGGGTCACTGGAGCTGTGAGACTGTGGCAGTAAACAGAACCAAACCCGGTCACTGGAGCTGTGAGACTGTGGCAGTAAACAGAACTGAACCCGGGTCACTGGAGCTGTGAGACTGTGGCAGTAAACAGAACCGAACCCGGGACACTGGAGCGGTGAGGCTGTGGCAGTAAACAGAACCGAACCCAGGTCACTGGAGCTGTGAGACTGTGGCAGTAAACAGAACAGAACCCGGGTCACTGGAGCTGTGAGACTGTGGCAGTAAACAGAACCGAACCCAGGTCACTGGAGCTGTGAGACTGTGGCAGTAAACAGAACAGAACCCAGGTCACTGGAGCTGTGAGACTGTGGCAGTAAACAGAACCGAACCCAGGGCACTGGAGCTGTGAGACTGTGGCAGTAAACAGAACCGAACCCGGGTCACTGGAGCTGTGAGACTGTGGCGGTAAATAGAACCGAACCCGGGTCACTGGAGCTGTGAGACTGTGGCAGTAAACAGAACCGAACCCAGGACACTGGAGCTGTGAGACTCTGGCAGTAAACAGAACCGAACCCGGGACACTGGAGCTGTGAGACTGTGGCAGTAAACAGAACCGAACCCAGGACACTGGAGCTGTGAGACTGTGGCAGTAAACAGAACCGAACCCGGGTCACTGGAGCTGTGAGACTGTGGCAGTAAACAGAACCGAACCCAGGTCACTGGAGCTGTGAGACTGTGGCAGTAAACAGAACCGAACCCAGGTCACTGGAGCTGTGAGACTGTGGCAGTAAACAGAACCGAACCCGGGACACTGGAGCTGTGAGACTGTGGCAGTAAACAGAACTGAACCCGGGTCACTGGAGCTGTGAGACTGTGACAGTAAACAGAACCGAACCCAGGTCACTGGAGCTGTGAGACTGTGGCAGTAAACAGAACCGAACCCGGGTCACTGGAGCTGTGAGACTGTGGCAGTAAACAGAACCGAACCCAGGTCACTGGAGCGGTGAGACTGTGGCAGTAAACAGAACTGAACCCGGGACACTGGAGCGGTGAGACTGTGGCAGTAAACAGAACCGAACCCAGGTCACTGGAGCTGTGAGACTGTGGCAGTAAACAGAACCGAACCCGGGTCACTGGAGCTGTGAGACTGTGGCAGTAAACAGAACTGAACCCAGGACACTGGAGCTGTGAGACTGTGGCAGTAAACAGAATCGAACCCAGGTCTCTGGAGCTGTGAGACTGTGGCAGTAAACAGAACTGAACCCTGGACACTGGAGCTGTGAGACTGTGGCAGTAAACAGAACCGAACCCGGGTCACTGGAGCTTTGAGACTGTGGCAGTAAACAGAACTGAACTCAGGACACTGGAGCTGTGAGACTGTGGCAGTAAACAGAACCGAACCCAGGTCACTGGAGCTGTGAGACTGTGGCAGTAAACAGAACTGAACCCGGGACACTGGAGCTGTGAGACTGTGGCAGTAAACAGAACCGAACCCGGGTCACTGGAGCTGTGAGACTGTGACAGTAAACAGAACCGAACCCGGGACACTGGAGCTGTGAGACTGTGGCAGTAAACAGAACTGAACCCAGGACACTGGAGCTGTGAGACTGTGGCAGTAAACAGAACCGAACCCAGGTCACTGGAGCTGTGAGACTGTGGCAGTAAACAGAACTGAACCCGGGACACTGGAGCTGTGAGACTGTGGCAGTAAACAGAACCGAACCCGGGTCACTGGAGCTGTGAGACTGTGACAGTAAACAGAACCGAACCCGGGACACTGGAGCTGTGAGACTGTGGCAGTAAACAGAACTGAACCCGGGTCACTGGAGCTGTGAGACTGTGGCAGTAAACAGAACTGAACCCGGGTCACTGGAGCTGTGAGACTGTGACATTAAACAGAACCGAACCCGGGACACTGGAGCTGTGAGGCTGTGGCAGTAAACAGAACCGAACGCGGGACACTGGACCTGTGAGACTGTGGCAGTAAACAGAACCGAACCCGGGACACTGGAGCTGTGAGACTGTGGCAGTAAACAGAACTGAACCCGGGACACTGGAGCTGTGAGACTGTGGCAGTAAACAGAACAGAACCCAGGTCACTGGAGCTGTGAGACTGTGGCAGTAAACAGAACCGAACCCAGGACACTGGAGCTGTGAGGCTGTGGCAGTAAACAGAACCGAACCCGGGACACTGGAGCTGTGAGACTGTGGCAGTAAACAGAACCGAACCCAGGTCACTGGAGCTGTGAGACTGTGGCAGTAAACAGAACCGAACCCATGTCACTGGAGCTGTGAGACTGTGGCAGTAAACAGAACCGAACCCGGGACACTGGAGCTGTGAGACTGTGGCAATAAACAGAACCGAACCCGGGACACTGGAGCTGTGAGACTGTGGCAGTAAACAGAACCGAACCCGGGACACTGGAGCTGTGAGACTGTGGCAGTAAACAGAACCGAACCCAGGTCACTGGAGCTGTGAGGCTGTGGCAGTAAACAGAACCGAACCCGGGTCACTGGAGCTGTGAGGCTGTGGCAGTAAACAGAACCGAACCCGGGTCACTGGAGCTGTGAGACTGTGGCAGTAAACAGAACCGAACCCAGGTCACTGGAGCTGTGAGACTGTGGCAGTAAACAGAACCGAACCCGGGTCACTGGAGCTGTGAGACTGTGGCAAAAAACAGAACCGAACCCAGGACACTGGAGCTGTGAGACTGTGGCAGTAAACAGAACCGAACCCGGGACACTGGAGCTGTGGAACTGTGGCAGTAAACAGAACCGAACCCAGGTCACTGGAGCTGTGAGACTGTGGCAGTAAACAGAACCGAACCCAGGTCACTGGAGCTGTGAGACTGTGGCAGTAAACAGAACCGAACCCAGGTCACTGGAGCTGTGAGACTGTGGCAGTGAACAGAACCGAACCCGGGACACTGGAGCTGTGAGACTGTGGCAGTAAACAGAACCGAACCCAGGTCACTGGAGCTGTGAGACTGTGGCAGTAAACAGAACTGAACCCAGGTCACTGGAGCTGTGAGACTGTGGCAGTAAACAGAACCGAACCCGGGTCACTGGAGCTGTGAGACTGTGGCAGGAAACAGAACTGAACCCGGGACACTGGAGCTGTGAGACTGTGGCAGTAAACAGAACCGAACCCGGGTCACTGGAGCTGTGAGACTGTGACAGTAAACAGAACCGAACCCGGGACACTGGAGCTGTGAGACTGTGGCAGTAAACAGAACTGAACCCGGGTCACTGGAGCTGTGAGACTGTGGCAGTAAACAGAACTGAACCCAGGTCACTGGAGCTGTGAGACTGTGGCAGTAAACAGAACCGAACCCAGGACACTGGAGCTGTGAGGCTGTGGCAGTAAACAGAACCGAACCCGGGACACTGGAGCTGTGAGACTGTGGCAGTAAACAGAACCGAACCCAGGTCACTGGAGCTGTGAGACTGTGGCAGTAAACAGAACCGAACCCAGGTCACTGGAGCTGTGAGACTGTGGCAGTAAACAGAACCGAACCCAGGTCACTGGAGCTGTGAGACTGTGGCAGTAAACAGAACCGAACCCGGGACACTGGAGCTGTGGAACTGTGGCAGTAAACAGAACCGAACCCAGGTCACTGGAGCTGTGAGACTGTGGCAGTAAACAGAACCGAACCCAGGTCACTGGAGCTGTGAGACTGTGGCAGTAAACAGAACCGAACCCAGGTCACTGGAGCTGTGAGACTGTGGCAGTGAACAGAACCGAACCCGGGACACTGGAGCTGTGAGACTGTGGCAGTAAACAGAACCGAACCCAGGTCACTGGAGCTGTGAGACTGTGGCAGTAAACAGAACTGAACCCAGGTCACTGGAGCTGTGAGACTGTGGCAGTAAACAGAACCGAACCCGGGTCACTGGAGCTGTGAGACTGTGGCAGGAAACAGAACTGAACCCGGGACACTGGAGCTGTGAGACTGTGGCAGTAAACAGAACCGAACCCGGGTCACTGGAGCTGTGAGACTGTGACAGTAAACAGAACCGAACCCGGGACACTGGAGCTGTGAGACTGTGGCAGTAAACAGAACTGAACCCGGGTCACTGGAGCTGTGAGACTGTGGCAGTAAACAGAACAGAACCCAGGTCACTGGAGATGTGAGACTGTGGCAGTAAACAGAACCGAACCCAGGACACTGGAGCTGTGAGGCTGTGGCAGTAAACAGAACCGAACCCGGGACACTGGAGCTGTGAGACTGTGGCAGTAAACAGAACCGAACCCAGGTCACTGGAGCTGTGAGACTGTGGCAGTAAACAGAACCGAACCCATGTCACTGGAGCTGTGAGACTGTGGCAGTAAACAGAACCGAACCCGGGACACTGGAGCTGTGAGACTGTGGCAATAAACAGAACCGAACCCGGGTCACTGGAGCTGTGAGACTGTGGCAGTAAACAGAACCGAACCCGGGACACTGGAGCTGTGAGACTGTGGCAGTAAACAGAACCGAACCCGGGTCACTGGAGCTGTGAGGCTGTGGCAGTAAACAGAACCGAACCCAGGTCACTGGAGCTGTGAGACTGTGGCAGTAAACAGAACCGAACCCAGGTCACTGGAGCTGTGAGACTGTGGCAGTAAACAGAACCGAACCCGGGTCACTGGAGCTGTGAGACTGTGGCAAAAAACAGAACCGAACCCAGGACACTGGAGCTGTGAGACTGTGGCAGTAAACAGAACTGAACCCGGGACACTGGAGCTGTGAGACTGTGGCAGTAAACAGAACCGAACCCAGGTCACTGGAGCTGTGAGACTGTGGCAGTAAACAGAACCGAAGCCAGGTCACTGGAGCTGTGAGACTGTGGCAGTAAACAGAACCGAACCCAGGTCACTGGAGCTGTGAGACTGTGGCAGTGAACAGAACCGAACCCGGGACACTGGAGCTGTGAGACTGTGGCAGTAAACAGAACCGAACCCAGGTCACTGGAGCTGTGAGACTGTGGCAGTAAACAGAACTGAACCCAGGTCACTGGAGCTTTGAGACTGTGGCAGTAAACAGAACCGAACCCGGGTCACTGGAGCTGTGAGACTGTGGCAGTAAACAGAACTGAACCCGGGACACTGGAGCTGTGAGACTGTGGCAGTAAACAGAACCGAACCCGGGTCACTGGAGCTGTGAGACTGTGACAGTAAAGAGAACCGAACCCGGGACACTGGAGCTGTGAGACTGTGGCAGTAAACAGAACTGAACCCGGGTCACTGGAGCTGTGAGACTGTGGCAGTAAACAGAACTGAACCCGGGTCACTGGAGCTGTGAGACTGTGACAGTAAACAGAACCGAACCCGGGACACTGGAGCTGTGAGACTGTGGCAGTAAACAGAACCGAACCCGGGACACTGGAGCTGTGAGACTGTGGCAGTAAACAGAACCGAACCCGGGACACTGGAGCTGTGAGACTGTGGCAGTAAACAGAACTGAACCCGGGACACTGGAGCTGTGAGACTGTGGCAGTAAACAGAACAGAACCCAGGTCACTGGAGCTGTGAGACTGTCGCAGTAAACAGAACCGAACCCAGGACACTGGAGCTGTGAGACTGTGGCAGTAAACAGAGCCGAACCCGGGTCACTGGAGCTGTGAGGCTGTGGCAGTAAACAGAACCGAACCCGGGACACTGGAGCTGTGAGACTGTGGCAGTAAACAGAACTGAACCCGGGTCACTGGAGCTGTGAGACTGTGACAGTAAACAGAACCGAACCCAGGTCACTGGAGCTGTGAGACTGTGGCAGTAAACAGAACCGAACCCAGGTCACTGGAGCTGTGAGACTGTGGCAGTAAACAGAACCGAACCCATGTCACTGGAGCTGTGAGACTGTGGCAGTAAACAGAACCGAACCCGGGACAATGGAGCTGTGAGACTGTGGCAATAAACAGAACCGAACCCGGGACACTGGAGCTGTGAGACTGTGGCAGTAAACAGAACCGAACCCGGGACACTGGAGCTGTGAGACTGTGGCAGTAAACAGAACCGAACCCAGGTCACTGGAGCTGTGAGACTGTGGCAGTAAACAGAACCGAACCCGGGTCACTGGAGCTGTGAGGCTGTGGCAGTAAACAGAACCGAACCCAGGTCACTGGAGCTGTGAGACTGTGGCAGTAAACAGAACCGAACCCGGGACACTGGAGCTGTGAGACTGTGACAGTAAACAGAACCGAACCCGGGACACTGGAGCTGTGAGACTGTGGCAGTAAACAGAACCGAACCCAGGTCACTGGAGCTGTGAGACTGTGGCAGTAAACAGAACTGAACCCGGGACACTGGAGCTGTGAGACTGTGGCAGTAAACAGAACCGAACCCAGGTCACTGGAGCTGTGAGACTGTGGCAGTAAACAGAACCGAACCCGGGACACTGGAGCGGTGAGGCTGTGGCAGTAAACAGAACCGAACCCAGGTCACTGGAGCTGTGAGACTGTGGCAGGAAACAGAACCGAACCCGGGTCACTGGAGCTGTGAGACTGTGGCAGTAAACAGAACTGAACCCGGGACACTGGAGCTGTGAGACTGTGACAGTAAACAGAACCGAACCCAGGTCACTGGAGCTGTGAGACTGTGGCAGTAAACAGAACCGAACCCAGGTCACTGGAGCTGTGAGACTGTGACAGTAAACAGAACTGAACCCGGGTCACTGGAGCTGTGAGACTGTGGCAGTAAACAGAACCGAACCCAGGTCACTGGAGCTGTGAGACTGTGGCAGTAAACAGAACCGAACCCGGGTCACTGGAGCTGTGAGACTGTGGCAGTAAACAGAACCGAACCCGGGTCACTGGAGCTGTGAGACTCTGGCAGTAAACAGAACCGAACCCGGGACACTGGAGCTGTGAGACTGTGGCAGTAAACAGAACTGAACCCGGGACACTGGAGCTGTGAGACTGTGACAGTAAACAGAACCGAACCCAGGTCACTGGAGCTGTGAGACTGTGGCAGTAAACAGAACCGAACCCACGTCACTGGAGCTGTGAGACTGTGGCAGTAAACAGAACCGAACCCGGGTCACTGGAGCTGTGAGACTGTGACAGTAAACAGAACCGAACCCGGGACACTGGAGCTGTGAGACTGTGGCAGTAAACAGAACTGAACCCGGGTCACTGGAGCTGTGAGACTGTGGCAGTAAACAGAACTGAACCCGGGTCACTGGAGCTGTGAGACTGTGACAGTAAACAGAACCGAACCCGGGACACTGGAGCTGTGAGACTGTGGCAGTAAACAGAACCGAACCCGGGACACTGGAGCTGTGAGACTGTGGCAGTAAACAGAACCGAACCCGGGACACTGGAGCTGTGAGACTGTGGCAGTAAACAGAACTGAACCCGGGACACTGGAGCTGTGAGACTGTGGCAGTAAACAGAACAGAACCCAGGTCACTGGAGCTGTGAGACTGTGGCAGTAAACAGAACCGAACCCAGGACACTGGAGCTGTGAGACTGTGGCAGTAAACAGAACCGAACCCGGGTCACTGGAGCTGTGAGGCTGTGGCAGTAAACAGAACCGAACCCGGGACACTGGAGCTGTGAGACTGTGGCAGTAAACAGAACTGAACCCGGGTCACTGGAGCTGTGAGACTGTGACTGTAAACAGAACCGAAACCCAGGTCACTGGAGCTGTGAGACTGTGGCAGTAAACAGAACCGAACCCGGGACACTGGAGCTGTGAGACTGTGGCAGTAAACAGAACCGAACCCGGGACACTGGAGCTGTGAGACTGTGGCAATAAACAGAACCGAACCCGGGACACTGGAGCTGTGAGACTGTGGCAGTAAACAGAACCGAACCCGGGACACTGGAGCTGTGAGACTGTGGCAGTAAACAGAACCGAACCCAGGTCACTGGAGCTGTGAGGCTGTGGCAGTAAACAGAACCGAACCCGGGACACTGGAGCTGTGAGACTGTGGCAGTAAACAGAACCGAACCCAGGTCACTGGAGCTGTGAGACTGTGGCAGTAAACAGAACCGAACCCTGGTCACTGGAGCTGTGAGACTGTGGCAGTAAACAGAACCGAACCCAGGTCACTGGAGCTGTGAGACTGTGGCAGCAAACAGAACTGAACCCAGGTCACTGGAGCTGTGAGACTGTGACTGTAAACAGAACTGAACCCGGGTCACTGGAGCTGTGAGACTGTGACAGTAAACAGAACCGAACCCGGGACACTGGAGCTGTGAGACTGTGGCAGTAAACAGAACCGAACCCAGGTCACTGGAGCTGTGAGACTGTGGCAGTAAACAGAACCGAACCCGGGACACTGGAGCTGTGAGACTGTGGCAGTAAACAGAACCGAACCCGGGACACTGGAGCTGTGAGACTGTGACAGTAAACAGAACTGAACCCGGGTCACTGGAGCTGTGAGACTGTGACAGTAAACAGAACCGAACCCAGGTCACTGGAGCTGTGAGACTGTGACACTAAACAGAACCGAACCCGGGACACTTTAGCTGTGAGACTGTGGCAGTAAACAGAACCGAACCCAGGTCTCTGGAGCTGTGAGACTGTGGCAGTAAACAGAACCGAACCCGGGACACTGGAGCTGTGAGACTGTGGCAGTAAACAGAACCGAACCCTGGACACTGGAGCGGTGAGGCTGTGGCAGTAAACAGAACCGAACCCAGGTCACTGGAGCTGTGAGACTGTGGCAGTAAACAGAACCGAACCCAGGTCACTGGAGCTGTGAGACTGTGACAGTAAACAGAACCGATCCCGGGACACTGGAGCGGTGAGACTGTGGCAGTAAACAGAACCGAACCCGGGACACTGGAGCGGTGAGACTGTGGCAGTAAACAGAACCGAACCCGGGTCACTGGAGCTGTGAGACTGTGACAGTAAACAGAACCGAACCCAGGTCACTGGAGCTGTGAGACTGTGGCAGTAAACAGAACCGAACCCAGGTCACTGGAGCTGTGAGACTGTGGCAGTAAACAGAACTGAACCCAGGTCACTGGAGCTGTGAGACTGTGGCAGTAAACAGAACCGAACCCGGGACACTGGAGCTGTGAGACTGTGACAGTAAACAGAACCGAACCCAGGTCACTGGAGCTGTGAGACTGTGGCAGTAAACAGAACCGAACCCATGTCACTGGAGCTGTGAGACTGTGGCAGTAAACAGAACTGAACCCAGGTCACTGGAGCTGTGAGACTGTGGCAGTGAACAGAACCGAACCTGGGTCACTGGAGCTGTGAGACTGTGGCAGTAAACAGAACCGAACCCGGGACACTGGAGCTGTGAGACTGTGGCAGTATACAGAACCAAACCCAGGTCACTGGAGCTGTGAGACTGTGGCAGTAAACAGAACTGAACCCGGGTCACTGGAGCTGTGAGACTGTGACAGTAAACAGAACCGAACCCAGGTCACTGGAGCTGTGAGACTGTGGCAGTAAACAGAACCGAACCCGGGTCACTGGAGCTGTGAGACTGTGGCAGTAAACAGAACAGAACCCAGGTCACTGGAGCTGTGAGACTGTGGCAGTAAACAGAACTGAACCCGGGTCACTGGAGCTGTGAGACTGTGGCACTAAACAGAACCGAACCCGGGACACTGGAGCTGTGAGAGTGTGGCAGTAAACAGAACCGAACCCAGGTCACTGGAGCTGTGAGACTGTGACAGTAAACAGAACAGAACCCAGGTCACTGGAGCTGTGAGACTGTGGCAGTAAACAGAACTGAACCCGGGTCACTGGAGCTGTGAGACTGTGGCACTAAACAGAACCGAACCCGGGACACTGGAGCTGTGAGAGTGTGGCAGTAAACAGAACCGAACCCAGGTCACTGGAGCTGTGAGACTGTGGCAGTAAACAGAACCGAACCCGGGACACTGGAGCTGTGAGAGTGTGGCAGTAAACAGAACGGAACCCAGGTCACTGGAGCTGTGCGACTGTGGCAGTAAACAGAACCGAACCCGGGACACTGGAGCTGTGAGAGTGTGGCAGTAAACAGAACCGAACCCGGGTCACTGGAGCTTTGAGACTGTGGCAGTAAACAGAACCGAACCCGGGACACTGGAGCTGTGAGACTGTGGCAGTAAACAGAACTGAACCCGGGACACTGGAGCGGTGAGACTGTGACAGTAAACAGAACTGAACCCGGGTCACTGGAGCTGTGAGACTGTGGCAGTAAACAGAACCGAACCCGGGACACTGGAGCTGTGAGACTGTGGCAGTAAACAGAACTGAACCCGGGTCACTGGAGCTGTGAGACTGTGGCAGTAAACAGAACCGAACCCGGGTCACTGGAGCTGTGAGACTGTGGCAGTAAACAGAACCGAACCCAGGTCACTGGAGCTGTGAGACTGTGGCAGTAAACAGAACCGAACCCAGGTCACTGGAGCTGTGCGACTGTGGCAGTAAACAGAACCGAACCCGGGACACTGGAGCTGTGAGACTGTGGCAGTAAACAGAACCGAACCCAGGTCACTGGAGCTGTGAGACTGTGGCAGTAAACAGAACCGAACCCGGGTCACTGGAGCTGTGAGACTGTGGCAGTAAACAGAACCGAACCCGGGACACTGGAGCTGTGAGACAGTGGCAGTAAACAGAACCGAACCCAGGACACTGGAGCTTTGAGACTGTGGCAGTAAACAGAACCGAACCCGGGTCACTGGAGCTGTGAGACTGTGGCAGTAAACAGAACCGAACCCGGGTCACTGGAGCTGTGAGACTGTGGCAGTAAGCAGAACCGAACCCAGGACACTGGAGCTGTGAGACTGTGGCAGTAAACAGAACCGAACCCGGGTCACTGGAGCTGTGAGGCTGTGGCAGTAAACAGAACCGAACCCAGGTCACTGGAGCTGTGAGACTGTGGCAGTAAACAGAACCGAACCCGGGACACTGGAGCTGTGAGACTGTGGCAGTAAACAGAACCGAACCCGGGACACTGGAGCTGTGAGACTGTGGCAGTAAACAGAACCGAACCCAGGTCACTGGAGCTGTGAGACTGTGGCAGTAAACAGAACCGAACCCAGGTCACTGGAGCTGTGAGGCTGTGGCAGTAAACAGAACCGAACCCAGGTCACTGGAGCTGTGAGACTGTGGCAGTAAACAGAACTGAACCCGGGACACTGGAGCTGTGAGACTGTGGCAGTAAACAGAATCGAACCCGGGACACTGGAGCTGTGAGACTGTGGCAGTAAACAGAACCGAACCCAGGTCACTGGAGCTGTGAGACTGTGGCAGTAAACAGAACCGAACCCGGGACACTGGAGCTGTGAGACTGTGGCAGTAAACAGAACTGAACCCAGGTCACTGGAGCTGTGAGACTGTGACAGTAAACAGAACCGAACCCAGGTCACTGGAGCTGTGAGACTGTGACAGTAAACAGAACCGAACCCGGGACACTGGAGCTGTGAGACTGTGACAGTAAACAGAACCGAACCCAGGTCACTGGAGCTGTGAGACTGTGACACTAAACAGAACCGAACCCGGGACACTGGAGCTGTGAGACTGTGGCAGTAAACAGAACCGAACCCAGGTCACTGGAGCTGTGAGACTGTGGCAGTAAACAGAACCGAACCCGGGACACTGGAGCTGTGAGACTGTGGCAGTAAACAGAACCGAACCCGGGACATTGGAGCGGTGAGGCTGTGGCAGTAAACAGAACCGAACCCAGGTCACTGGAGCTGTGAGACTGTGGCAGTAAACAGAACCGAACCCGGGTCACTGGAGCTGTGAGACTGTGGCAGTAAACAGAACAGAACCCAGGTCACTGGAGCTGTGAGACTGTGACAGTAAACAGAACCGAACCCAGGTCACTGGAGCTGTGAGACTGTGGCATTAAACAGAACCGAACCCAGGTCAATGGAGCTGTGAGACTGTGACAGTAAACAGAACCGAACCCAGGTCACTGGAGCTGTGAGACTGTGGCAGTAAACAGAACCGAACCCAGGTCACTGGAGCTGTGAGACTGTGGCAGTAAACAGAACTGAACCCGGGTCACTGGAGCTGTGAGACTGTGGCAGTAAACAGAACCGAACCCGGGACACTGGAGCTGTGAGACTGTGACAGTAAACAGAACCGAACCCGGGACACTGGAGCTGTGAGACTGTGGCAGTAAACAGAACCGAACCCAGGTCACTGGAGCTGTGAGACTGTGGCAGTAAACAGAACTGAACCCGGGACACTGGAGCTGTGAGACTGTGGCAGTAAACAGAACCGAACCCAGGTCACTGGAGCTGTGAGACTGTGGCAGTAAACAGAACCGAACCCGGGACACTGGAGCTGTGAGACTGTGGCAGTAAACAGAACAGAACCCAGGTCACTGGAGCTGTGAGACTGTGGCAGTAAACAGAACCGAACCCAGGACACTGGAGCTGTGAGACTGTGGCAGTAAACAGAACCGAACCCGGGTCACTGGAGCTGTGAGGCTGTGGCAGTAAACAGAACCGAACCCGGGACACTGGAGCTGTGAGACTGTGGCAGTAAACAGAACTGAACCCGGGTCACTGGAGCTGTGAGACTGTGACAGTAAACAGAACCGAACCCAGGCCACTGGAGCTGTGAGACTGTGGAAGTAAACAGAACCGAACCCAGGTCACTGGAGCTGTGAGACTGTGGCAGTAAACAGAACCGAACCCATGTCACTGGAGCTGTGAGACTGTGGCAGTAAACAGAACCGAACCCGGGACACTGGAGCTGTGAGACTGTGGCAATAAACAGAACCGAACCCGGGACACTGGAGCTGTGAGACTGTGGCAGTAAACAGAACCGAACCCGGGACACTGGAGCTGTGAGACTGTGACAGTAAACAGAACCGAACCCAGGTCACTGGAGCTGTGAGGCTGTGGCAGTAAACAGAACCGTACCCGGGTCACTGGAGCTGTGAGGCTGTGGCAGTAAACAGAAACGAACCCAGGTCACTGGAGCTGTGAGACTGTGGCAGTAAACAGAACCGAACCCGGGACACTGGAGCTGTGAGACTGTGACTGTAAACAGAACCGAACCCGGGACACTGGAGCTGTGAGACTGTGGCAGTAAACAGAACCGAACCCAGGTCACTGGAGCTGTGAGACTGTGGCAGTAAACAGAACTGAACCCGGGACACTGGAGCTGTGAGACTGTGGCAGTAAACAGAACCGAACACAGGTCACTGGAGCTGTGAGACTGTGGCAGTAAACAGAACCGAACCCAGGACACTGGAGCGGTGAGGCTGTGGCAGTAAACAGAACCGAACCCAGGTCACTGGAGCTGTGAGACTGTGGCAGTAAACAGAACCGAACCCGGGTCACTGGAGCTGTGAGACTGTGGCAGTAAACAGAACTGAACCCGGGACACTGGAGCTGTGAGACTGTGACAGTAAACAGAACCGAACCCAGGTCACTGGAGCTGTGAGACTGTGGCAGTAAACAGAACCGAACCCAGGTCACTGGAGCTGTGAGACTGTGACAGTAAACAGAACTGAACCCGGGTCACTGGAGCTGAGACTGTGGCAGTAAACAGAACCGAACCCAGGTCACTGGAGCTGTGAGACTGTGGCAGTAAACAGAACCGAACCCGGGTCACTAAAGCTGTGAGACTGTGGCAGTAAACAGAACCGAACCCAGGTCACTGGAGCTGTGAGACTGTGGCAGTAAACAGAACCGAACACGGGTCACTGGAGCTGTGAGACTGTGGCAGTAAACAGAACCGAACCCGGGTCACTGGAGCTGTGAGACTGTGGCAGTAAACAGAACCGAACCCGGGACACTGGAGCTGTGAGACTGTGACAGTAAACAGAACCGAACCCAGGTCACTGGAGCTGTGAGACTGTGGCAGTAAACAGAACCGAACCCAGGTCACTGGAGCTGTGAGACTGTGACAGTAAACAGAACTGAACCCGGGTCACTGGAGCTGAGACTGTGGCAG
This sequence comes from Heterodontus francisci, assembly GCF_036365525.1. Taxonomy (NCBI): domain Eukaryota; kingdom Metazoa; phylum Chordata; class Chondrichthyes; order Heterodontiformes; family Heterodontidae; genus Heterodontus; species Heterodontus francisci. Next base: position 714,555 of record NW_027142096.1, on the reverse strand, counting down.
TAAACAGAACCGAACCCAGGTCACTGGAGCTGTGAGACTGTGGCAGTAAACATAACCGAACCCGGGTCACTGGAGCTGTGAGACTGTGGCAGTAAACAGAACCGAACCCGGGTCACTGGAGCTGTGAGACTGTGGCAGTAAACAGAACCGAACCCGGGTCACTGGAGCTGTGAGACTGTGGCAGTAAACAGAACCGAACCCGGGACACTGGAGCTGTGAGACTGTGGCAGTAAGCAGAACCGAACCCAGGTCACTGGAGCTGTGAGACTGTGGCAGTAAACAGAACCGAACCCGGGACACTGGAGCGGTGAGGCTGTGGCAGTAAACAGAACCGAACCCAGGTCACTGGAGCTGTGAGACTGTGGCAGTAAACAGAACCGAACCCGGGTCACTGGAGCTGTGAGACTGTGGCAGTAAACAGAACTGAACCCGGGACACTGGAGCTGTGAGACTGTGACAGTAAACAGAACCGAACCCAGGTCACTGGAGCTGTGAGACTGTGGCAGTAAACAGAACCGAACCCAGGTCACTGGAGCTGTGAGACTGTGACAGTAAACAGAACTGAACCCGGGTCACTGGAGCTGAGACTGTGGCAGTAAACAGAACCGAACCCAGGACACTGGAGCTGTGAGACTGTGGCAGTAAACAGAACCGAACCCGGGACACTGGAGCTGTGAGACTGTGACAGTAAACAGAACCGAACCCGGGACACTGGAGCTGTGAGACTGTGGCAGTAAACAGAACCGAACCCGGGACACTGGAGCTGTGAGACTGTGGCAGTAAACAGAACTGAACCCGGGTCACTGGAGCTGTGAGACTGTGGCAGTAAACAGAACTGAACCCGGGTCACTGGAGCTGTGAGACTGTGACAGTAAACAGAACCGAACCCGGGACACTGGAGCTGTGAGACTGTGGCAGTAAACAGAACCGAACCCGGGACACTGGAGCTGTGAGACTGTGGCAGTAAACAGAACCGAACCCGGGACACTGGAGCTGTGAGACTGTGGCAGTAAACAGAACTGAACCCGGGACACTGGAGCTGTGAGACTGTGGCAGTAAACAGAACCGAACCCAGGACACTGGAGCTGTGAGACTGTGGCAGTAAACAGAACCGAACCCGGGTCACTGGAGCTGTGAGGCTGTGGCAGTAAACAGAACCGAACCCGGGACACTGGAGCTGTGAGACTGTGGCAGTAAACAGAACTGAACCCGGGTCACTGGAGCTGTGAGACTGTGACAGTAAACAAAACCGAACCCAGGTCACTGGAGCTGTGAGACTGTGGCAGTAAACAGAACCGAACCCAGGTCACTGGAGCTGTGAGACTGTGGCAGTAAACAGAACCGAACCCATGTCACTGGAGCTGTGAGACTGTGGCAGTAAACAGAACCGAACCCGGGACACTGGAGCTGTGAGACTGTGGCAATAAACAGAACCGAACCCGGGACACTGGAGCTGTGAGACTGTGGCAGTAAACAGAACCGAACCCGGGACACTGGAGCTGTGAGACTGTGGCAGTAAACAGAACCGAACCCAGGTCACTGGAGCTGTGACGCTGTGGCAGTAAACAGAACCGAACCCGGCTCACTGGAGCTGTGAGGCTGTGGCAGTAAACAGAACCGAACCCAGGTCACTGGAGCTGTGAGACTGTGGCAGTAAACAGAACCGAACCCGGGACACTGGAGCTGTGAGACTGTGACAGTAAACAGAACCGAACCCGGGACACTGGAGCTGTGAGACTGTGGCAGTAAACAGAACCGAACCCAGGTCACTGGAGCTGTGAGACTGTGGCAGTAAACAGAACTGAACCCGGGACACTGGAGCTGTGAGACTGTGGCAGTAAACAGAACCGAACCCAGGTCACTGGAGCTATGAGACTGTGGCAGTAAACAGAACCGAACCCGGGACACTGGAGCGGTGAGGCTGTGGCAGTAAACAGAACCGAACCCAGGTCACTGGAGCTGTGAGACTGTGGCAGTAAACAGAACCGAACCCGGGACACTGGAGCTGTGAGACTGTGACAGTAAACAGAACCGAACCCAGGTCACTGGAGCTGTGAGACTGTGGCAGTAAACAGAACTGAACCCGGAACACTGGAGCTGTGAGACTGTGACAGTAAACAGAACCGAACCCAGGTCACTGGAGCTGTGAGACTGTGGCAGTAAACAGAACCGAACCCGGGACACTGGAGCTGTGAGACTGTGGCAGTAAACAGAACCGAACCCAGGTCACTGGAGCTGTGAGACTGTGGCAGTAAACAGAACTGAACCCGGGACACTGGAGCTGTGAGACTGTGACAGTAAACAGAACCGAACCCAGGTCACTGGAGCTGTGAGACTGTGGCAGTAAACAGAACCGAACCCGGGTCACTGGAGCTGTGAGACTGTGACAGTAAACAGAACCGAACCCGGGACACTGGAGCTGTGAGACTGTGGCAGTAAACAGAACTGAACCCGGGACACTGGAGCTGTGAGACTGTGGCAGTAAACAGAACCGAACCCAGGACACTGGAGCTGTGAGACTGTGGCAGTAAACAGAACCGAACCCGGGTCACTGGAGCTGTGAGGCTGTGGCAGTAAACAGAACCGAACCCGGGACACTGGAGCTGTGAGACTGTGGCAGTAAACAGAACTGAACCCGGGACACTGGAGCTGTGAGACTGTGGCAGTAAACAGAACCGAACCCAGGACACTGGAGCTGTGAGACTGTGGCAGTAAACAGAACCGAACCCGGGTCACTGGAGCTGTGAGGCTGTGGCAGTAAACAGAACCGAACCCGGGACACTGGAGCTGTGAGACTGTGGCAGTAAACAGAACTGAACCCGGGTCACTGGAGCTGTGAGACTGTGACAGTAAACAAAACCGAACCCAGGTCACTGGAGCTGTGAGACTGTGGCAGTAAACAGAACCGAACCCAGGTCACTGGAGCTGTGAGACTGTGGCAGTAAACAGAACCGAACCCATGTCACTGGAGCTGTGAGACTGTGGCAGTAAACAGAACCGAACCCGGGACACTGGAGCTGTGAGACTGTGGCAATAAACAGAACCGAACCCGGGACACTGGAGCTGTGAGACTGTGGCAGTAAACAGAACCGAACCCGGGACACTGGAGCTGTGAGACTGTGGCAGTAAACAGAACCGAACCCAGGTCACTGGAGCTGTGACGCTGTGGCAGTAAACAGAACCGAACCCGGCTCACTGGAGCTGTGAGGCTGTGGCAGTAAACAGAACCGAACCCAGGTCACTGGAGCTGTGAGACTGTGGCAGTAAACAGAACCGAACCCGGGACACTGGAGCTGTGAGACTGTGACAGTAAACAGAACCGAACCCGGGACACTGGAGCTGTGAGACTGTGGCAGTAAACAGAACCGAACCCAGGTCACTGGAGCTGTGAGACTGTGGCAGTAAACAGAACTGAACCCGGGACACTGGAGCTGTGAGACTGTGGCAGTAAACAGAACCGAACCCAGGTCACTGGAGCTATGAGACTGTGGCAGTAAACAGAACCGAACCCGGGACACTGGAGCGGTGAGGCTGTGGCAGTAAACAGAACCGAACCCAGGTCACTGGAGCTGTGAGACTGTGGCAGTAAACAGAACCGAACCCGGGACACTGGAGCTGTGAGACTGTGACAGTAAAGACAACCGAACCCAGGTCACTGGAGCTGTGAGACTGTGGCAGTAAACAGAACTGAACCCGGAACACTGGAGCTGTGAGACTGTGACAGTAAACAGAACCGAACCCAGGTCACTGGAGCTGTGAGACTGTGGCAGTAAACAGAACCGAACCCGGGACACTGGAGCTGTGAGACTGTGGCAGTAAACAGAACCGAACCCAGGTCACTGGAGCTGTGAGACTGTGGCAGTAAACAGAACTGAACCCGGGACACTGGAGCTGTGAGACTGTGACAGTAAACAGAACCGAACCCAGGTCACTGGAGCTGTGAGACTGTGGCAGTAAACAGAACCGAACCCGGGTCACTGGAGCTGTGAGACTGTGACAGTAAACAGAACTGAACCCGGGTCACTGGAGCTGTGAGACTGTGGCAGTAAACAGAACCGAACCCAGGTCACTGGAGCTGTGAGACTGTGGCAGTAAACAGAACCGAACCCGGGTCACTGGAGCTGTGAGACTGTGGCAGTAAACAGAACCGAACCCGGGTCACTGGAGCTGTGAGACTGTGGCAGTATACAGAACCGAACCCGGGACACTGGAGCTGTGAGACTGTGGCAGTAAACAGAACTGAACCCGGGACACTGGAGCTGTGAGACTGTGACAGTAAACAGAACCGAACCCAGGTCACTGGAGCTGTGAGACTGTGGCAGTAAACAGAACCGAACCCAGGTCACTGGAGCTGTGAGACTGTGGCAGTAAACAGAACCGAACCCAGGACACTGGAGCTGTGAGACTGTGGCAGTAAACAGAACCGAACCCGGGTCACTGTAGCTGTGAGACTGTGGCAGTAAACAGAACCGAACCCGGGTCACTGGAGCTGTGAGACTGTGGCAGTAAACAGAACCGAACCCGGGTCACTGGAGCTGTGAGACTGTGGCAGTAAACAGAACCGAACCCGGGTCACTGGAGCTGTGAGACTGTGGCAGTAAACAGAACCGAACCCAGGTCACTGGAGCTGTGAGACTGTCGCAGTAAACAGAACTGAACCCAGGACACTGGAGCTGTGAGACTGTGGCAGTAAACAGAATCGAACCCGGGTCACTGGAGCTGTGAGACTGTGGCAGTAAACAGAACTGAACCCGGGTCACTGGAGCTGTGAGACTGTGGCAGTAAACAGAACCGAACCCGGGTCACTGGAGCTGTGAGACTGTGGCAGTAAACAGAACCGAACACGGGACACTGGAGCTGTGAGACTGTGGCAGTAAACAGAACCGAACCCGGGACACTGGAGCTGTGAGACTGTGGCAGTAAACAGAACCCAACCCGGGTCACTGGAGCTGTGAGACTGTGGCAGTAAATAGAACTGAACCCGGGACACTGGAGCTGTGAGACTGTGGCAGTAAACAGAACCGAACCCAGGTCACTGGAGCTGTGAGACTGTGGCAGTAAACAGAACCGAACCCGGGTCACTGGAGCTGTGAGACTGTGGCAGTCCCCAGAACCGAACCCAGGACACTGGAGCTGTGAGACTGTGGCAGTAAACAGAACCGAACCCGGGACACTGGAGCTTGAGGCTGTGGCAGTAAACAGAACCGAACCCAGGTCACTGGAGCTGTGAGACTGTGGCAGTAAACAGAACCGAACCCGGGTCACTGGAGCTGTGAGACTGTGGCAGTAAGCAGAACCGAACCCGGGACATTGGAGCTGTGAGACTGTGGCAGTAAACAGAACTGAACCCTGGACACTGGAGCTGTGAGACTGTGACAGTAAACAGAACCGAACCCAGGTCACTGGAGCTGTGAGACTGTGGCAGTAAACAGAACCGAACCCGGGTCACTGGATCTGTGAGACTGTGGCAGTAAACAGAACCGAACCCGGGTCACTGGAGCTGTGAGACTGTGGCAGTAAACATAACCGAACCCGGGACACTGGAGCTGTGAGACTATGGCAGTAAACAGAACTGAACCCGGGACACTGGAGCTGTGAGACTGTGACAGTAAACAGAACCGAACCCAGGTCACTGGAGCTGTGAGACTGTGGCAGTAAACAGAACCGAACCCAGGTCACTGGAGCTGTGAGACTGTGGCAGTAAACAGAACCGAACCCAGGACACTGGAGCTGTGAGACTGTGGAAGTAAACAGAACCGAACCCGGGTCACTGGAGCTGTGAGACTGTGGCAGTAAACAGAACCGAACCCGGGTCACTGGAGCTGTGAGACTGTGGCAGTAAACAGAACTGAACCCGGGTCACTGGAGCTGTGAGACTGTGGCAGTAAACAGAACCGAACCCAGGTCACTGGCGCTGTGAGACTGTGGCAGTAAACAGAACCGAACCCAGGTCACTGGAGCTGTGAGACTGTGGCAGTAAACAGAACTGAACCCGGGACACTGGAGCTGTGAGACTGTGGCAGTAAACAGAACCGAACCCGGGTCACTGGAGCTGTGAGACTGTGGCAGTAAACAGAACGGAACCCGGGGCACTGGAGCTGTGAGACTGTGGCAGTAAACAGAACTGAACCTGGGACACTGGAGCTGTGAGACTGTGGCAGTAAACAGAACCGAACCCGGGACACTGGAGCTTGAGGCTGTGGCAGTAAACAGAGCCGAACCCAGGTCACTGGAGCTGTGAGACTGTGGCAGTAAACAGAACCGAACCCGGGTCACTGGAGCTGTGAGACTGTGGCAGTAAACAGAACCGAACCCGGGACACTGGAGCTGTGAGACTGTGGCAGTAAACAGAACTGAACCCGGGACACTGGAGCTGTGAGACTGTGACAGTAAACAGAACCGAACCCAGGTCACTGGAGCTGTGAGACTGTGGCAGTAAACAGAACCGAAGCCGGGACACTGGAGCTGTGAGACTGTGGCAGTAAACAGAACCGAACCTAGGTCACTGGAGCTGTGAGACTGTGGCAGTAAACAGAACTGCACCCGGGACACTGGAGCTGTGAGACTGTGACAGTAAACAGAACCGAACCCGGGTCACTGGAGCTGTGAGACTGTGGCAGTAAACAGAACCGAACCCAGGTCACTGGAGCTGTGAGACTGTGACAGTAAACAGAACTGAACCCGGGTCACTGGAGCTGTGAGACTGTGGCAGTAAACAGAACCGAACCCAGGTCACTGGAGCTGTGAGACTGTGGCAGTAAACAGAACCGAACCCGGGTCACTGGATCTGTGAGACTGTGGCAGTAAACAGAACCGAACCCGGGTCACTGGAGCTGTGAGACTGTGGCAGTAAACAGAACCGAACCCGGGACACTGGAGCTGTGAGACTGTGGCAGTAAACAGAACTGAACCCGGGACACTGGAGCTGTGAGACTGTGACAGTAAACAGAACCGAACCCAGGTCACTGGAGCTGTGAGACTGTGGCAGTAAACAGAACCGAACCCAGGTCACTGGAGCTGTGAGACTGTGGCAGTAAACAGAACCGAACCCAGGACACTGGAGCTGTGAGACTGTGGCAGTAAACAGAACCGAACCCGGGTCACTGGAGCTGTGAGACTGTGGCAGTAAACAGAACCGAACCCGGGTCACTGGAGCTGTGAGACTGTGGCAGTAAACAGAACTGAACCCGGGTCACTGGAGCTGTGAGACTGTGGCAGTAAACAGAACCGAACCCAGGTCACTGGAGCTGTGAGACTGTGGCAGTAAACAGAACCGAACCCAGGTCACTGGAGCTGTGAGACTGTGGCAGTAAACAGAACTGAACCCGGGACACTGGAGCTGTGAGACTGTGGCAGTAAACAGAACCGAACCCGGGTCACTGGAGCTGTGAGACTGTGGCAGTAAAAAGAACTGAACCCGGGGCACTGGAGCTGTGAGACTGTGGCAGTAAACAGAACTGAACCCGGGTCACTGGAGCTGTGAGACTGTGGCAGTAAACAGAACTGAACCCGGGTCACTGGAGCTGTGAGACTGTGGCAGTAAACAGAACCGAACCCGGGACACTGGAGCTGTGAGACTGTGGCAGTAAACAGAACCGAACCCGGGTCACTGGAGCTGTGAGACTGTGGCAGTAAACAGAACCGAACCCTGGACACTGGAGCTGTGAGACTGTGGCAGTAAACAGAACCGAACCCGGGTCACTGGAGCTGTGAGACTGTGGCAGTAAACAGAACTGAACCCGGGTCACTGGAGCTGTGAGACTGTGGCAGTAAACAGAACCCAACCCGGGACACTGGAGCTGTGAGACTGTGGCAGTAAACAGAACCGAACCCGGGACACTGGAGCTGTGAGACTGTGGCAGTAAACAGAACCCAACCCGGGTCACTGGAGCTGTGAGACTGTGGCAGTAAATAGAACTGAACCCGGGACACTGGAGCTGTGAGACTGTGGCAGTAAACAGAACCGAACCCGGGTCACTGGAGCTGTGAGACTGTGGCAGTAAACAGAACCGAACCCAGGTCACTGGAGCTGTGAGACTGTGGCAGTAAACAGAACCGAACCCGGGTCACTGGAGCTGTGAGACTGTGGCAGTCCCCAGAACCGAACCCGGGACACTGGAGCTGTGAGACTGTGGCAGTAAACAGAACCGAACCCGGGACACTGGAGCTTGAGGCTGTGGCAGTAAACAGAACCGAACCCAGGTCACTGGAGCTGTGAGACTGTGGCAGTAAACAGAACCGAACCCGGGTCACTGGAGCTGTGAGACTGTGGCAGTAAACAGAACCGAACCCGGGACACTGGAGCTGTGAGACTGTGGCAGTAAACAGAACCGAACCCGGGTCACTGGAGCTGTGAGACTGTGGCAGTAAACAGAACCGAACCCGGGACACTGGAGCTGTGAGACTGTGGCAGTAAACAGAACCGAACCCGGGTCACTGGTGCTGTGAGACTGTGGCAGTAAACAGAACCGAACCCGGGACACTGGAGCTGTGAGACTGTGGCAGTAAACAGAACCGAACCCGGAACACTGGAGCTGTGAGACTGTGGCAGTAAACAGAACCGAACCCGGGACACTGGAGCTGTGAGACTGTGGCAGTAAACAGAACCGAACCCGGGACACTGGAGCTGTGAGACTGTGGCAGTAAACAGAACCGAACCCGGGTCACTGGAGCTGTGAGACTGTGGCAGTAAACAGAACCGAACCCAGGTCACTGGAGCTGTGAGGTTGCGGCAGTAAACAGAACCGCACCCGGGACACTGGAGCTGTGAGACTGTGGCAGTAAACAGAACCGAACCCAGGTCACTGGAGCTGTGAGACTGGCAGTAAACAGAACCGAACCCAGGTCACTGGAGCTGTGAGACTGTGGCAGTAAACAGAACCGAACCCGGGACACTGGAGCTGTGAGGCTGTGGCAGTAAACAGAACCGAACCCGGGTCACTGGAGCGGTGAGACTGTGGCAGTAAACAGAACCGAACCCGGGACACTGGAGCTGTGAGACTGTGGCAGTAAACAGAACCGAACCCAGGTCACTGGAGCTGTGAGACTGTGGCAGTAAACAGAACCGAACCCGGGTCACTGGAGCTGTGAGACTGTGGCAGTAAACAGAACAGAACCCGGGACACTGGAGCTGTGAGACTGTGGCAGTAAACAGAACCGAACCCGGGTCACTGGAGCTGTGAGACTGTGGCAGTAAACAGAACTGAACCCGGGACACTGGAGCTGTGAGACTGTGGCAGTAAACAGAACCGAACCCGGGTCACTGGAGCTGTGAGACTGTGGCAGTAAACAGAACCGAACCCGGGACACTGGAGCTGTGAGACTGTGGCAGTAAACAGAACCGAACCCGGGTCACTGGAGCTGTGAGACTGTGGCAGTAAACAGAACTGAACCCGGGACACTGGAGCTGTGAGACTGTGGCAGTAAACAGAACCGAACCCGGGTCACTGGAGCTGTGAGACTGTGGCAGTAAACAGAACCGAACCCGGGACACTGGAGCTGTGAGACTGTGGCAGTAAACAGAACCGAACCCAGGACACTGGAGCTGTGAGGCTGTGGCAGTAAACAGAACCGAACCCGGGACACTGGAGCTGTGAGACTGTGGCAGTAAACAGAACCGAACCCAGGACACTGGAGCTGTGAGACTGTGGCAGAAAACAGAACCGAACCCGGGTCACTGGAGCTGTGAGACTGTGGCAGTAAACAGAACCGAACCCGGGTCACTGGAGCTGTGAGACTGTGGCAGTAAACAGAACCGAACCCGGGACACTGGAGCTGTGAGACTGTGGCAGGAAACAGAACCGAACCCGGGTCACTGGAGCTGTGAGACTGTGGCAGTAAACAGAACTGAACCCGGGACACTGGAGCTGTGAGACTGTGGCAGTAAACAGAACCGAACCCGGGACACTGGAGCTGTGAGACTGTGGCAGTAAACAGAACCGAACCCGGGACACTGGAGCTGTGAGACTGTGGCAGTAAACAGAACCGAACCCGGGACACTGGAGCTGTGAGACTGTGGCAGTACGCAGAACCGAGCCCGGGTCACTGGAGCTGTGAGACTGTGGCAGTGAAAAGAACCGAACCCGGGACACTGGAGCTGTGAGACTGTGGCAGTACGCAGAACAGAACCCGGGTCACTGGAGCTGTGAGACTGTGGCAGTGAACAGAACCGAACCCAGGACACTGGAGCTGTAAGACTGTGGCAGTAAACAGAACCGAACCCAGGTCACTGGAGCTGTGAGACTGTGGCAGTAAACAGAACCGAACCCGGGACACTGGAGCTGTGAGACTGTGGCAGTAAACAGAACCGAACCCGGGTCACTGGAGCTGTGAGACTGTGGCAGTAAACAGAACCGAACCCGGGTCACTGGAGCTGTGAGACTGTGGCAGTAAACAGAACTGAACCCAGGTCACTGGAGCTGTGAGACTGTGGCAGTAAACAGAACCGAACCCAGGTCACTGGAGCTGTGAGACTGTGGCAGTAAACAGAACCGAACCCGGGACACTGGAGCTGTGAGACTGTGGCAGTAAACAGAACCGAACCCAGGACACTGGAGCTGTGAGACTGTGGCAGTAAACAGAACCGAACCCGGGTCACTGGAGCGGTGAGACTGTGGCAGTAAACAGAACCGAACCCGGGTCACTGGAGCTGTGAGACGGTGGCAGTAAACAGAACTGAACCCAGGTCACTGGAGCTGTGAGACTGTGGCAGTAAACAGAGCCGAACCTGGGTCACTGGAGCTGTGAGACTGTGGCAGTAAACAGAACTGAACCCGGGACACTGGAGCTGTGAGACTGTGGCAGTAAACAGAACTGAACCCAGGTCACTGGAGCTGTGAGACTGTGGCAGTAAACAGAACTGAACCCAGGTCACTGGAGCTGTGAGACTGTGGCAGTAAACAGAACCGAACCCAGGTCACTGGAGCTGTGAGACTGTGGCAGTAAACAGAACTGAACCCGGGACACTGGAGCTGTGAGACGGTGGCAGTAAACAGAACTGAACCCAGGTCACTGGAGCTGTGAGACTGTGGCAGTAAACAGAACTGAACCCGGGACACTGGAGCTGTGAGACTGTGGCAGTCCTCAGAACCGTACCCGGGTCACTGGAGCTGTGAGACTGTGGCAGTAAACAGAACTGAACCCAGGTCACTGGAGCTGTGAGACTGTGGCAGTAAACAGAACCGAACCCGGGTCACTGGAGCTGTGAGACTGTGGCAGTAAACAGAACTGAACCCGGGACACTGGAGCTGTGAGACTGTGGCAGTCCCCAGAACCGAACCCGGGTCACTGGAGCTGTGAGACTGTGGCAGTAAACAGAACTGAACCCAGGTCACTGGAGCTGTGAGACTGTGGCAGTAAACAGAACCGAACCCAGGTCACTGGAGCTGTGAGACTGTGACAGTAAGCAGAACCGAACCCAGGTCACTGGAGCTGTGAGACTGTGGCAGTAAACAGAACCGAACCCAGGTCACTGGAGCTGTGAGACTGTGGCAGTAAACAGAACCGAACCCAGGTCACTGGAGCTGTGAGACTGTGGCAGTAAACAGAACTGAACCCGGGTCACTGGAGCTGTGAGACTGTGGCAGTAAACAGAACCGAACCCGGGACACTGGAGCTGTGAGACTGTGGCAGTAAACAGAACCGAACCCGGGTCACTGGAGCTGTGAGACTGTGGCAGTAAACAGAACTGAACCCGGGACACTGGAGCTGTGAGACTGTGGCAGTAAACAGAACCGAACCCGGGTCACTGGAGCTGTGAGACTGTGGCAGTAAACAGAACCGAACCCGGGACACTGGAGCTGTGAGACTGTGGCAGTAAACAGAACCGAACCCAGGACACTGGAGCTGTGAGGCTGTGGCAGTAAACAGAACCGAACCCGGGACACTGGAGCTGTGAGACTGTGGCAGTAAACAGAACCGAACCCTGGACACTGGAGCTGTGAGACTTTGGCAGAAAACAGAACCGAACCCGGGTCACTGGAGCTGTGAGACTGTGGCAGTAAACAGAACCGAACCCAGGTCACTGGAGCTGTGAGACTGTGGCAGTAAACAGAACCGAACCCGGGACACTGGAGCTGTGAGACTGTGGCAGTAAACAGAACCGAACCCGGGTCACTGGAGCTGTGAGACTGTGGCAGTAAACAGAACTGAACCCGGGACACTGGAGCTGTGAGACTGTGGCAGTAAACAGAACCGAACCCGGGACACTGGAGCTGTGAGACTGTGGCAGTAAACAGAACCGAACCCGGGACACTGGAGCTGTGAGACTGTGGCAGTAAACAGAACCGAACCCGGGACACTGGAGCTGTGAGACTGTGGCAGTACGCAGAACCGAGCCCGGGTCACTGGAGCTGTGAGACTGTGGCAGTGAACAGAACCGAACCCGGGACACTGGAGCTGTGAGACTGTGGCAGTACGCAGAACCGAACCCGGGTCACTGGAGCTGTGAGACTGTGGCAGTGAACAGAACCGAACCCAGGACACTGGAGCTGTAAGACTGTGGCAGTAAACAGAACCGAACCCAGGTCACTGGAGCTGTGAGACTGTGGCAGTAAACAGAACCGAACCCGGGACACTGGAGCTGTGAGACTGTGGCAGTAAACAGAACCGAACCCGGGTCACTGGAGCTGTGAGACTGTGGCAGTAAACAGAACCGAACCCGGGTCACTGGAGCTGTGAGACTGTGGCAGTAAACAGAACTGAACCCAGGTCACTGGAGCTGTGAGACTGTGGCAGTAAACAGAACCGAACCCAGGTCACTGGAGCTGTCAGACTGTGGCAGTAAACAGAACCGAACCCGGGACACTGGAGCTGTGAGACTGTGGCAGTAAACAGAACCGAACCCAGGACACTGGAGCTGTGAGACTGTGGCAGTAAACAGAACCGAACCCGGGTCACTGGAGCGGTGAGACTGTGGCAGTAAACAGAACCGAACCCGGGTCACTGGAGCTGTGAGACGGTGGCAGTAAACAGAACTGAACCCAGGTCACTGGAGCTGTGAGACTGTGGCAGTAAACAGAACCGAACCTGGGTCACTGGAGCTGTGAGACTGTGGCAGTAAACAGAACTGAACCCGGGACATTGGAGCTGTGAGACGGTGGCAGTAAACAGAACTGAACCCAGGTCACTGGAGCTGTGAGACTGTGGCAGTAAACAGAACTGAACCAGGGACACTGGAGCTGTGAGACTGTGGCAGTCCCCAGAACCGAACCCGGGTCACTGGAGCTGTGAGACTGTGGCAGTAAACAGAACTGAACCCAGGTCACTGGAGCTGTGAGACTGTGGCAGTAAACAGAACCGAACCCGGGTCACTGGAGCTGTGAGACTGTGGCAGTAAACAGAACTGAACCCGGGACACTGGAGCTGTGAGACTGTGGCAGTCCCCAGAACCGAACCCGGGTCACTGGAGCTGTGAGACTGTGGCAGTAAACAGAACTGAACCCAGGTCACTGGAGCTGTGAGACTGTGGCAGTAAACAGAACCGAACCCAGGTCACTGGAGCTGTGAGACTGTGACAGTAAACAGAACCGAACCCAGGTCACTGGAGCTGTGAGACTGTGGCAGTAAACAGAACCGAACCCAGGTCACTGGAGCTGTGAGACTGTGGCAGTAAACAGAACCGAACCCAGGTCACTGGAGCTGTGAGACATTGGCAGTAAACAGAACTGAACCCGGGTCCCTGGAGCTGTGAGACTGTGGCAGTAAACAGAACCGAACCCGGGACACTGGAGCTGTGAGACTGTGGCAGTAAACAGAACCGAACCCAGGTCACTGGAGCTGAGAGACTGTGGCAGTAAACAGAACTGAACCCGGGACACTGGAGCTGTGAGACTGTGGCAGTAAACAGAACCGAACCCAGGTCACTGGAGCTGTGAGACTGTGGCAGTAAACAGAACTGAACCCGGGACACTGGAGCTGTGAGACTGTGGCAGTAAACAGAACCGAACCCAGGTCACTGGAGCTGTGAGACTGTGGCAGTAAACAGAACCGAACCCAGGTCACTGGAGCTGTGAGACTGTGGCAGTAAACAGAACCGAACCCAGGTCACTGGAGCTGTGAGACTGTGGCAGTAAACAGAACCGAACCCGGGACACTGGAGCTGTGAGACTGTGGCAGTAAACAGAACTGAACCCGGGACACTGGAGCTGTGAGACTGTGGCAGTAAACAGAACCGAACCCGGGTCACTGGAGCTGTGAGACTGTGGCAGTTAACAGAACCGAACCCGGGTCACTGGAGCTGTGAGACTGTGGCAGTAAACAGAACCGAACCCAGGACACTGGAGCTGTGAGGCTGTGGCAGTAAACAGAACCGAACCTGGGTCACTGGAGCGGTGAGACTGTGGCAGTAAACAGAACTGAACCCAGGTCACTGGAGCTGTGAGACTGTGGCAGTAAACAGAACCGAACCCAGGTCACTGGAGCTGTGAGACTGTGACAGTAAACAGAACCGAACCCAGGTCACTGGAGCTGTGAGACTGTGGCAGTAAACAGAACCGAACCCAGGACACTGGAGCTGTGAGACTGTGGCAGAAAACAGAACCGAACCCGGGTCACTGGAGCTGTGAGACTGTGGCAGTAAACAGAACCGAACCCAGGTCACTGGAGCTGTGAGACTGTGGCAGTAAACAGAACCGAACCCAGGACACTGGAGCTGTGAGACTGTGGCAGTAAACAGAACCGAACCCGGGTCACTGGAGCTGTGAGACTGTGGCAGTAAACAGAACCGAACCCGGGACACTGGAGCTGTGAGACTGTGGCAGTAAACAGAACCGAACCCGGGTCACTGGAGCTGTGAGACTGTGGCAGTAAACAGAACTGAACCCGGGACACTGGAGCTGTGAGACTGTGGCAGTAAACAGAACCGAACCCGGGACACTGGAGCTGTGAGACTGTGGCAGTAAACAGAACCGAACCCGGGACACTGGAGCTGTGAGACTGTGGCAGTAAACAGAACCGAACCCGGGACACTGGAGCTGTGAGACTGTGGCAGTACGCAGAACCGAACCCGGGTCACTGGAGCTGTGAGACTGTGGCAGTGAACAGAACCGAACCCAGGACACTGGAGCTGTAAGACTGTGGCAGTAAACAGAACCGAACCCAGGTCACTGGAGCTGTGAGACTGTGGCAGTAAACAGAACCGAACCCGGGACACTGGAGCTGTGAGACTGTGGCAGTAAACAGAACCGAACCCGGGTCACTGGAGCTGTGAGACTGTGGCAGTAAACAGAACCGAACCCGGGTCACTGGAGCTGTGAGACTGTGGCAGTAAACAGAACTGAACCCAGGTCACTGGAGCTGTGAGACTGTGGCAGTAAACAGAACCGAACCCAGGTCACTGGAGCTGTCAGACTGTGGCAGTAAACAGAACCGAACCCGGGACACTGGAGCTGTGAGACTGTGGCAGTAAACAGAACCGAACCCAGGACACTGGAGCTGTGAGACTGTGGCAGTAAACAGAACCGAACCCGGGTCACTGGAGCGGTGAGACTGTGGCAGTAAACAGAACCGAACCCGGGTCACTGGAGCTGTGAGACGGTGGCAGTAAACAGAACTGAACCCAGGTCACTGGAGCTGTGAGACTGTGGCAGTAAACAGAACCGAACCTGGGTCACTGGAGCTGTGAGACTGTGGCAGTAAACAGAACTGAACCCGGGACATTGGAGCTGTGAGACGGTGGCAGTAAACAGAACTGAACCCAGGTCACTGGAGCTGTGAGACTGTGGCAGTAAACAGAACTGAACCAGGGACACTGGAGCTGTGAGACTGTGGCAGTCCCCAGAACCGAACCCGGGTCACTGGAGCTGTGAGACTGTGGCAGTAAACAGAACTGAACCCAGGTCACTGGAGCTGTGAGACTGTGGCAGTAAACAGAACCGAACCCGGGTCACTGGAGCTGTGAGACTGTGGCAGTAAACAGAACTGAACCCGGGACACTGGAGCTGTGAGACTGTGGCAGTCCCCAGAACCGAACCCGGGTCACTGGAGCTGTGAGACTGTGGCAGTAAACAGAACTGAACCCAGGTCACTGGAGCTGTGAGACTGTGGCAGTAAACAGAACCGAACCCAGGTCACTGGAGCTGTGAGACTGTGACAGTAAACAGAACCGAACCCAGGTCACTGGAGCTGTGAGACTGTGGCAGTAAACAGAACCGAACCCAGGTCACTGGAGCTGTGAGACTGTGGCAGTAAACAGAACCGAACCCAGGTCACTGGAGCTGTGAGACATTGGCAGTAAACAGAACTGAACCCGGGTCCCTGGAGCTGTGAGACTGTGGCAGTAAACAGAACCGAACCCGGGACACTGGAGCTGTGAGACTGTGGCAGTAAACAGAACCGAACCCAGGTCACTGGAGCTGAGAGACTGTGGCAGTAAACAGAACTGAACCCGGGACACTGGAGCTGTGAGACTGTGGCAGTAAACAGAACCGAACCCAGGTCACTGGAGCTGTGAGACTGTGGCAGTAAACAGAACTGAACCCGGGACACTGGAGCTGTGAGACTGTGGCAGTAAACAGAACCGAACCCAGGTCACTGGAGCTGTGAGACTGTGGCAGTAAACAGAACCGAACCCAGGTCACTGGAGCTGTGAGACTGTGGCAGTAAACAGAACCGAACCCAGGTCACTGGAGCTGTGAGACTGTGGCAGTAAACAGAACCGAACCCGGGACACTGGAGCTGTGAGACTGTGGCAGTAAACAGAACTGAACCCGGGACACTGGAGCTGTGAGACTGTGGCAGTAAACAGAACCGAACCCGGGTCACTGGAGCTGTGAGACTGTGGCAGTTAACAGAACCGAACCCGGGTCACTGGAGCTGTGAGACTGTGGCAGTAAACAGAACCGAACCCAGGACACTGGAGCTGTGAGGCTGTGGCAGTAAACAGAACCGAACCTGGGTCACTGGAGCGGTGAGACTGTGGCAGTAAACAGAACTGAACCCAGGTCACTGGAGCTGTGAGACTGTGGCAGTAAACAGAACCGAACCCAGGTCACTGGAGCTGTGAGACTGTGACAGTAAACAGAACCGAACCCAGGTCACTGGAGCTGTGAGACTGTGGCAGTAAACAGAACCGAACCCAGGACACTGGAGCTGTGAGACTGTGGCAGAAAACAGAACCGAACCCGGGTCACTGGAGCTGTGAGACTGTGGCAGTAAACAGAACCGAACCCAGGTCACTGGAGCTGTGAGACTGTGGCAGTAAACAGAACCGAACCCAGGACACTGGAGCTGTGAGACTGTGGCAGTAAACAGAACCGAACCCGGGTCACTGGAGCTGTGAGACTGTGGCAGTAAACAGAACCGAACCCGGGACACTGGAGCTGTGAGACTGTGGCAGTAAACAGAACCGAACCCGGGTCACTGGAGCTGTGAGACTGTGGCAGTAAACAGAACTGAACCCGGGACACTGGAGCTGTGAGACTGTGGCAGTAAACAGAACCGAACCCGGGACACTGGAGCTGTGAGACTGTGGCAGTAAACAGAACCGAACCCGGGACACTGGAGCTGTGAGACTGTGGCAGTAAACAGAACCGAACCCGGGACACTGGAGCTGTGAGACTGTGGCAGTACGCAGAACCGAGCCCGGGTCACTGGAGCTGTGAGACTGTGGCAGTGAACAGAACCGAACCCGGGACACTGGAGCTGTGAGACTGTGGCAGTACGCAGAACCGAACCCGGGTCACTGGAGCTGTGAGACTGTGGCAGTGAACAGAACCGAACCCAGGACACTGGAGCTGTAAGACTGTGCCAGTAAACAGAACCGAACCCAGGTCACTGGAGCTGTGAGACTGTGGCAGTAAACAGAACCGAACCCGGGACACTGGAGCTGTGAGACTGTGGCAGTAAACAGAACCGAACCCGGGTCACTGGAGCTGTGAGACTGTGGCAGTAAACAGAACCGAACCCGGGTCACTGGAGCTGTGAGACTGTGGCAGTAAACAGAACTGAACCCAGGTCACTGGAGCTGTGAGACTGTGGCAGTAAACAGAACCGAACCCAGGTCACTGGAGCTGTGAGACTGTGGCAGTAAACAGAACCGAACCCGGGACACTGGAGCTGTGAGACTGTGGCAGTAAACAGAACCGAACCCAGGACACTGGAGCTGTGAGACTGTGGCAGTAAACAGAACCGAACCCGGGTCACTGGAGCGGTGAGACTGTGGCAGTAAACAGAACCGAACCCGGGTCACTGGAGCTGTGAGACGGTGGCAGTAAACAGAACTGAACCCAGGTCACTGGAGCTGTGAGACTGTGGCAGTAAACAGAACCGAACCTGGGTCACTGGAGCTGTGAGACTGTGGCAGTAAACAGAACTGAACCCGGGACACTGGAGCTGTGAGACTGTGGCAGTAAACAGAACTGAACCCAGGTCACTGGAGCTGTGAGACTGTGGCAGTAAACAGAACTGAACCCAGGTCACTGGAGCTGTGAGACTGTGGCAGTAAACAGAACCGAACCCAGGTCACTGGAGCTGTGAGACTGTGGCAGTAAACAGAACTGAACCCGGGACACTGGAGCTGTGAGACGGTGGCAGTAAACAGAACTGAACCCAGGTCACTGGAGCTGTGAGACTGTGGCAGTAAACAGAACTGAACCCGGGACACTGGAGCTGTGATTCTGTGGCAGTCCCCAGAACCGAACCCGGGTCACTGGAGCTGTGAGACTGTGGAAGTAAACAGAACTGAACCCAGGTCACTGGAGCTGTGAGACTGTGGCAGTAAACAGAACCGAACCCGGGTCACTGGAGCTGTGAGACTGTGGCAGTAAACAGAACTGAACCCGGGACACTGGAGCTGTGAGACGGTGGCAGTAAACAGAACTGAACCCAGGTCACTGGAGCTGTGAGACTGTGGCAGTAAACAGAACTGAACCCGGGACACTGGAGCTGTGAGACTGTGGCAGTCCCCAGAACCGAACCCGGGTCACTGGAGCTGTGAGACTGTGGAAGTAAACAGAACTGAACCCAGGTCACTGGAGCTGTGAGACTGTGGCAGTAAACAGAACCGAACCCGGGTCACTGGAGCTGTGAGACTGTGGCAGTAAACAGAACTGAACCCGGGACACTGGAGCTGTGAGACTGTGGCAGTCCCCAGAACCGAACCCGGGTCACTGGAGCTGTGAGACTGTGGCAGTAAACAGAACTGAACCCAGGTCACTGGAGCTGTGAGACTGTGGCAGTAAACAGAACCGAACCCAGGTCACTGGAGCTGTGAGACTGTGACAGTAAACAGAACCGAACCCAGGTCACTGGAGCTGTGAGACTGTGGCAGTAAACAGAACCGAACCCAGGTCACTGGAGCTGTGAGACTGTGGCAGTAAACAGAACCGAACCCAGGTCACTGGAGCTGTGAGACTGTGGCAGTAAACAGAACTGAACCCGGGTCCCTGGAGCTGTGAGACTGTGGCAGTAAACAGAACCGAACCCGGGACACTGGAGCTGTGAGACTGTGGCAGTAAACAGAACCGAACCCAGGTCACAGGAGCTGTGAGACTGTGGCAGTAAACAGAACTGAACCCGGGACACTGGAGCTGTGAGACTGTGGCAGTAAACAGAACCAAACCCAGGTCACTGGAGCTGTGAGACTGTGGCAGTAAACAGAACTGAACCCGGGACACTGGAGCTGTGAGACTGTGGCAGTAAACAGAACCGAACCCAGGTCACTGGAGCTGTGAGACTGTGGCAGTAAACAGAACCGAACCCAGGTCACTGGAGCTGTGAGACTGTGGCAGTAAACAGAACCGAACCCAGGTCACTGGAGCTGTGAGACTGTGGCAGTAAACAGAACCGAACCCGGGACACTGGAGCTGTGAGACTGTGGCAGTAAACAGAACTGAACCCGGGACACTGGAGCTGTGAGACTGTGGCAGTAAACAGAACCGAACCCGGGTCACTGGAGCTGTGAGACTGTGGCAGTAAACAGAACCGAACCCAGGACACTGGAGCTGTGAGGCTGTGGCAGTAAACAGAACCGAACCTGGGTCACTGGAGCGGTGAGACTGTGGCAGTAAACAGAACCGAACCGAGGTCACTGGAGCTGTGAGACTGTGGCAGTAAACAGAACCGAACCCAGGTCACTGGAGCTGTGAGGCTGTGGCAGTACGCAGAACCGAACCCAGGTCACTGGAGCTGTGAGACTGTGGCAGTAAACAGAACCAAACCCGGGACACTGGAGCTGTGAGACTGTGGCAGTAAACAGAACCGAACCCAGGTCACTGGAGCTGTGAGACTGTGGCAGTAAACAGAACCGAACCCAGGTCATTGGAGCTGTGAGACTGTGGCAGTGAACAGAACCGAACCCAGGTCACTGGAGCTGTGAGACTGTGGCAGTAAACAGAACCGAACCCGGGACACTGGAGCTGTGAGACTGTGGCGGTAAACAGAACCGAACCCGGGTCACTGGAGCTGTGAGACTGTGGCAGTAAACAGAACCGAACCCAGGACACTGGAGCTGTGAGACTGTGGCAGTGAACAGAACCGAACCCAGGACACTGGAGCTGTGAGACTGTGGCAGTAAACAGAACCGAACCCAGGTCACTGGAGCTGTGAGACTGTGGCAGTAAACAGAACCGAACCCGGACACTGGAGCTGTGAGGTTGCGGTACTAATACCTGTTACAAAAACAATACTCTGTTACATTGAGAGGCTGATTGACAGCGTCTCCAGACAGAGTTCATAAAAACAGCGAGTGCTGGAAATATTCAGCAGGTCGGGCAACATCTGTGGAGAGAGAAACAGAGTTAATAAAAACAGCGAGTGCTGGAAATATTCAGCAGGTCGGGCAACATCTGTGGAGAGAGAAACGGAGTTAATAAAAACAGAGAGTGCTGGAAATATTCAGCAGGTCGGGCAACATCTGTGGAGAGAGAAACGGAGTTAATAAAAACAGAGAGTGCTGGAAATATTCAGCAGGTCGGGCAGCATCTGTGGAGAGAGAAACAGAGTTAATAAAAACAGAGAGTGCTGGAAATATTCAGCAGGTCGGGCAGCATCTGTGGAGAGAGAAACAGAGTTAATAAAAACAGAGAGTGCTGGAAATATTCAGCAGGTCGGGCAACATCTGTGGAGAGAGAAACAGAGTTAATAAAAACAGAGAGTGCTGGAAATATTCAGCAGGTCGGGCAGCATCTGTGGAGAGAGAAACAGAGTTAATAAAAACAGAGAGTGCTGGAAATACTCAGCAGGTCGGGCAACATCTGTGGAGAGAGAAACAGAGTTAATAAAAACAGAGAGTGCTGGAAATAATCAGCAGGTCAGGCAACATCTGTGGAGAGAGAAACAGAGTTAATAAAAACAGAGAGTGCTGGAAATATTCAGCAGGTCGGGCAACATCTGTGGAGAGAGAAACAGAGTTAATAAAAACAGAGAGTGCTGGAAATATTCAGCAGGTCGGGCAACATCTGTGGAGAGAGAAACAGAGTTACTAAAAACAGCGAGTGCTGGAAATATTCAGCAGGTCGGGCAACATCTGTGGAGAGAGAAACGGAGTTAATAAAAACAGCGAGTGCTGGAAATATTCAGCAGGTCAGGCAATATCTGTGGAGAGAGAAACAGAGTTAATAAAAACAGAGAGTGGTGGAAATACTCAGCAGGTCGGGCAGCATCTGTGGAGAGAGAAACGGAGTTAATAAAAACAGAGAGTGCTGGAAATATTCAGCAGGTCAGGCCATATCTGTGGAGAGAGAAACAGAGTTAATAAAAACAGAGAGTGCTGGAAATACTCAGCAGGTCGGGCAACATCTGAGAAGAGAGAAACGGAGTTAATAAAAACAGAGAGTGCTGGAAATATTCAGCAGGTCAGGCAATATCTGTGGAGAGAGAAACAGAGTTAATAAAAACAGAGAGTGCTGGAAATACTCAGCAGGTCGGGCAACATCTGTGGAGAGAGAAACGGAGTTAATAAAAACAGAGAGTGCTGGAAATATTCAGCAGGTCGGGCAGCATCTGTGGAGAGAGAAACAGAGTTAATAAAAACAGAGAGTGCTGGAAATATTCAGCAGGTCGGGCAACATCTGTGGAGAGAGAAACAGAGTTAATAAAAACAGAGAGTGCTGGAAATATTCAGCAGGTCAGGCAGCATCTGTGGAGAGAGAAACAGAGTTAATAAAAACAGAGAGTGCTGGAAATATTCAGCAGGTCGGGCAGCATCTGTGGAGAGAGAAACAGAGTTTTTAAAAACAGAGAGTGCTGGAAATATTCAGCTGGTCGGGCAACATCTGTGGAGAGAGAAACAGAGTTAATAAAAACAGAGAGTGCTGGAAATATTCAGCAGGTCGGGCAGCATCTGTGGAGAGAGAAACAGAGTTTTTAAAAACAGAGAGTGCTGGAAATATTCAGCAGGTCGGGCAACATCTGTGCAGAGAGAAACGGAGTTCATAAAAACAGAGAGTGCTGGAAATATTCAGCAGGTCGGGCAGCATCTGTGGAGAGAGAAACAGAGTTAATAAAAACAGAGAGTGCTGGAAATATTCAGCAGGTCAGGCAATATCTGTGGAGAGAGAAACAGAGTTAATAAAAACAGAGAGTGCTGGAAATACTCAGCAGGTCGGGCAACATCTGTGGAGAGAGAAACGGAGTTAATAAAAACAGAGAGTGCTGGAAATATTCAGCAGGTCGGGCAGCATCTGTGGAGAGAGAAACAGAGTTAATAAAAACAGAGAGTGCTGGAAATATTCAGCAGGTCGGGCAACATCAGTGGAGAGAGAAACAGAGTTAATAAAAACAGAGAGTGCTGGAAATATTCAGCAGGTCAGGCAGCATCTGTGGAGAGAGAAACAGAGTTAATAAAAACAGAGAGTGCTGGAAATATTCATCAGGTCGGGCAGCATCTGTGGAGAGAGAAACAGAGTTTTTAAAAACAGAGAGTGCTGGAAATATTCAGCTGGTCGGGCAACATCTGTGGAGAGAGAAACAGAGTTAATAAAAACAGAGAGTGCTGGAAATATTCAGCAGGTCGGGCAGCATCTGTGGAGAGAGAAACAGAGTTTTTAAAAACAGAGAGTGCTGGAAATATTCAGCAGGTCGGGCAACATCTGTGCAGAGAGAAACGGAGTTCATAAAAACAGAGAGTGCTGGAAATATTCAGCAGGTCGGGCAGCATCTGTGGAGAGAGAAACAGAGTTCATAAAAACAGAGAGTGCTGGAAATATTCAGCAGGTCGGGCAACATCTGTGGAGAGAGAAACAGAGTTAATAAAAACAGAGAGTGCTGGAAATATTCAGCAGGTCGGGCAACATCTGTGGAGAGAGAAACAGAGTTAATAAAAACAGAGAGTGCTGGAAATATTCAGCAGGTCGGGCAACATCTGTGGAGAGAGAAACAGAGTTAATAAAAACAGAGAGTGCTGGAAATACTCAGCAGGTCGGGCAGCATCTGTGGAGAGAGAAACAGAGTTAATAAAAACAGAGAGTGCTGGAAATACTCAGCAGGTCGGGCAACATCTGTGGAGAGAGAAACAGAGTTAATAAAAACAGAGAGTGCTGGAAATATTCAGCAGGTCGGGCAACATCTGTGGAGAGAGAAACAGAGTTAATAAAAACAGAGAGTGCTGGAAATATTCAGCAGGTCGGGCAACATCTGTGGAGAGAGAAACAGAGTTAATAAAAACAGAGAGTGCTGGAAATATTCAGCAGGTCGGGCAACATCTGTGGAGCTAGAAACAGAGTTAATAAAAACAGAGAGTGCTGGAAATACTCAGCAGGTCGGGCAGCATCTGTGGAGAGATAAACAGAGTTAATAAAAACAGAGAGTGCTGGAAATACTCAGCAGGTCGGGCAACATCTGTGGAGAGAGAAACAGAGTTAATAAAAACAGAGAGTGCTGGAAATACTCAGCAGGTCGGGCAACATCTGTGGAGAGAGAAACAGAGTTAATAAAAACAGAGAGTGCTGGAAATATTCAGCAGGTCGGGCAACATCTGTGGAGAGAGAAACAGAGTTAATAAAAACAGAGAGTGCTGGAAATACTCAGCAGGTCAGGCAACATCTGTGGAGAGAGAAACAGAGTTAATAAAAACAGAGAGTGCTGGAAATATTCAGCAGGTCGGGCAGCATCTGTGGAGAGAGAAACAGAGTTAATAAAAACAGCGAGTGCTGGAAATATTCAGCAGGTCGGGCAACATCTGTGGAGAGAGAAACGGAGTTAATAAAAACAGAGAGTGCTGGAAATATTCAGCAGGTCGGGCAACATCTGTGGAGAGAGAAACAGAGTTAATAAAAACAGCGAGTGCTGGAAATATTCAGCAGGTCGGGCAACATCTGTGGAGAGAGAAACGGAGTTAATAAAAACAGAGAGTGCTGGAAATATTCAGCAGGTCGGGCAGCATCTGTGGAGAGAGAAACAGAGTTAATAAAAACAGAGAGTGCTGGAAATATTCAGCAGGTCGGGCAGCATCTGTGGAGAGAGAAACAGAGTTTTTAAAAACAGAGAGTGCTGGAAATATTCAGCAGGTCGGGCAACATCTGTGGAGAGAGAAACGGAGTTAATAAAAACAGAGAGTGCTGGAAATACTCAGCAGGTCGGGCAACATCTGTGGAGAGAGAAACAGAGTTAATAAAAACAGAGAGTGCTGGAAATATTCAGCAGGTCGGGCAACATCTGTGGAGAGAGAAACAGAGTTAATAAAAACAGAGAGTACTGGAAATATTCAGCAGGTCGGGCAACATCTGTGGTGAGAGAAACAGAGTTAATAAAAACAGAGAGTGCTGGAAATACTCAGCAGGTCGGGCAACATCTGTGGAGAGAGAAACAGAGTTAATAAAAACAGAGAGTGCTGGAAATACTCAGCAGGTCGGGCAGCATCTGTGGAGAGAGAAACAGAGTTAATAAAAACAGAGAATGCTGGAAATATTCAGCAGGTCGGGCAGCATCTGTGGAGAGAGAAACAGAGTTAATAAAAACAGAGAGTGCTGGAAATACTCAGCAGGTCGGGCAACATCTGTGGAGAGAGAAACAGAGTTAATAAAAACAGAGAGTGCTGGAAATACTCAGCAGGTCGGGCAACATCTGTGGAGAGAGAAACAAAGTTAATAAAAACAGAGAGTGCTGGAAATACTCAGCAGGTCGGGCAACATCTGTGGAGAGAGAAACAGATTTAATAAAAACAGAGAGTGCTGGAAATACTCAGCAGGTCGGGCTGCATCTGTGGAGAGAGAAACAGAGTTAATAAAAACAGAGAGTGCTGGAAATATTCAGCAGGTCGGGCAGCATCTGTGGAGAGAGAAACGGAGTTAATAAAAACAGAGAGTGCTAGAAATATTCAGCAGGTCGGGCAGCTTCTGTGGAGAGAGAAACAGAGTTAATAAAAACAGAGAGTGCAGGAAATATTCAGCAGGTCGGGCAACATCTGTGGAGAGAGAAACAGAGTTAATAAAAACAGAGAGTGCTGGAAATATTCAGCAGGTCAGGCAGCATCTGTGGAGAGAGAAACAGAGTTAATAAAAACAGAGAGTGCTGGAAATATTCAGCAGGTCGTGCAACATCTGTGGAGAGAGAAACAGAGTTAATAAAAACGGAGAGTGCTGGAAATATTCAGCAGGTCAGGCAGCATCTGTGGAGAGAGAAACAGAGTTAATAAAAACAGAGAGTGCTGGAAATATTCAGCAGGTCGGGCAACATCTGTGGAGAGAGAAACAGAGTTAATAAAAACAGAGAGTGCTGGAAATACTCAGCAGGTCGGGCAGCATCTGTGGAGAGAGAAACAGAGTTAATAAAAACAGAGAGTGCTGGAAATATTCAGCAGGTCGGGTAACATCTGTGGAGAGAGAAACAGAGTTTTTAAAAA
This sequence comes from Heterodontus francisci, assembly GCF_036365525.1. Lineage (NCBI taxonomy): Eukaryota > Metazoa > Chordata > Chondrichthyes > Heterodontiformes > Heterodontidae > Heterodontus > Heterodontus francisci. The sequence continues at coordinate 688,778 of NW_027142096.1, read as the reverse complement.
CAGAGAGTGCTGGAAATATTCAGCAGGTCGGGCAACATCTGTGGAGAGAGAAACAGAGTTAATAAAAACAGAGAGTGCTGGAAATATTCAGCAGGTCGGGCAGCATCTGTGTAGAGAGAAACAGAGTTTTTAAAAACAGAGAGTGCTGGAAATATTCAGCAGGTCGGGCAACATCTGTGGAGAGAGAAACGGAGTTAATAAAAACAGAGAGTGCTGGAAATACTCAGCAGGTCAGGCAACATCTGTGGAGAGAGAAACAGAGTTAATAAAAACAGAGAGTGCTGGAAATATTCAGCAGGTCGGGCAGCATCTGTGGAGAGAGAAACAGAGTTAATAAAAACAGCGAGTGCTGGAAATATTCAGCAGGTCGGGCAACATCTGTGGAGAGAGAAACGGAGTTAATAAAAACAGAGAGTGCTGGAAATATTCAGCAGGTCGGGCAACATCTGTGGAGAGAGAAACAGAGTTAATAAAAACAGAGAGTGCTGGAAATATTCAGCAGGTCGGGCAACATCTGTGGAGAGAGAAACGGAGTTAATAAAAACAGAGAGTGCTGGAAATATTCAGCAGGTCGGGCAGCATCTGTGGAGAGAGAAACAGAGTTAATAAAAACAGAGAGTGCTGGAAATATTCAGCAGGTCGGGCAGCATCTGTGGAGAGAGAAACAGAGTTTTTAAAAACAGAGAGTGCTGGAAATATTCAGCAGGTCGGGCAACATCTGTGGAGAGAGAAACGGAGTTAATAAAAACAGAGAGTGCTGGAAATACTCAGCAGGTCGGGCAACATCTGTGGAGAGAGAAACAGTGTTAATAAAAACAGAGAGTGCTGGAAATATTCAGCAGGTCGGGCAACATCTGTGGAGAGAGAAACAGAGTTAATAAAAACAGAGAGTGCTGGAAATATTCAGCAGGTCGGGCAACATCTGTGGAGAGAGAAACAGAGTTAATAAAAACAGAGAGTGCTGGAAATACTCAGCAGGTCGGGCAACATCTGTGGAGAGAGAAACAGAATTAATAAAGCAGAGAGTGCTGGAAATACTCAGCAGGTCGGGCAGCATCTGTGGAGAGAGAAACAGAGTTAATAAAAACAGAGAGTGCTGGAAATATTCAGCAGGTCGGGCAGCATCTGTGGAGAGAGAAACAGAGTTAATAAAAACAGAGAGTGCTGGAAATACTCAGCAGGTCGGGCAACATCTGTGGAGAGAGAAACAGAGTTAATAAAAACAGAGAGTGCTGGAAATACTCAGCAGGTCGGGCAACATCTGTGGAGAGAGAAACAGAGTTAATAAAAACAGAGAGTGCTGGAAATACTCAGCAGGTCGGGCAACATCTGTGGAGAGAGAAACAGAATTAATAAAAACAGAGAGTGCTGGAAATACTCAGCAGGTCGGGCTGCATCTGTGGAGAGAGAAACAGAGTTAATAAAAACAGAGAGTGCTGGAAATATTCAGCAGGTCGGGCAGCATCTGTGGAGAGAGAAACAGAGTTAATAAAAACAGAGAGTGCTGGAAATACTCAGCAGGTCGGGCAACATCTGTGGAGAGAGAAACGGAGTTAATAAAAACAGAGAGTGCTAGAAATATTCAGCAGGTCGGGCAGCATCTGTGGAGAGAGAAACAGAGTTAATAAAAACAGAGAGTGCTGGAAATATTCAGCAGGTCAGGCAGCATCTGTGGAGAGAGAAACAGAGTTAATAAAAACAGAGAGTGCTGGAAATATTCAGCAGGTCGTGCAACATCTGTGGAGAGAGAAACAGAGTTAATAAAAACAGAGAGTGCTGGAAATATTCAGCAGGTCAGGCAGCATCTGTGGAGAGAGAAACAGAGTTAATAAAAACAGAGAGTGCTGGAAATATTCAGCAGGTCGGGCAACGTCTGTGGAGAGAGAAACAGAGTTAATAAACACAGAGAGTGCTGGAAATACTCAGCAGGTCGGGCAGCATCTGTGGAGAGAGAAACAGAGTTAATAAAAACAGAGAGTGCTGGAAATATTCAGCAGGTCGGGTAACATCTGTGGAGAGAGAAACAGAGTTTTTAAAAACAGAGAGTGCTGGAAATATTCAGCAGGTCGGGCAACATCTGTGGAGAGAGAAACAGAGTTAATAAAAACAGAGAGTGCTGGAAATATTCAGCAGGTCGGGCAGCATCTGTCTAGAGAGAAACAGAGTTTTTAAAAACAGAGAGTGCTGGAAATATTCAGCAGGTCGGGCAACATCTGTGGAGAGAGAAACGGAGTTAATAAAAACAGAGAGTGCTGGAAATACTCAGCAGGTCGGGCAGCATCTGTGGAGAGAGAAACAGAGTTAATAAAAACAGAGAGTGCTGGAAATATTCAGCAGGTCGGGCAACATCTGTGGAGAGAGAAACGGAGTTAATAAAAACAGAGAGTGCTGGAAATATTCAGCAGGTCGGGCAGCATCTGTGGAGAGAGAAACAGAGTTAATAAAAACAGAGAGTGCTGGAAATATTCAGCAGGTCGGGCAACATCTGTGGAGAGAGAAACAGAGTTAATAAAAACAGAGAGTGCTGGAAATATTCAGCAGGTCGGGCTACATCTGTGGAGAGAGAAACAGAGTTAATAAAAACAGAGAGTGCTGGAAATATTCAGCAGGTCGGGCAACATCTGTGGAGAGAGAAACAGAGTTAATAAAAACAGAGAGTGCTGGAAATACTCAGCAGGTCGGGAAACATCTGTGGAGAGAGAAACGGAGTTAATAAAAACAGAGAGTGCTGGAAATATTCAGCAGGTCGGGCAGCATCTGTGGAGAGAGAAACAGAGTTAATAAAAACAGAGAGTGCTGGAAATACTCAGCAGGTCGGGCAACATCTGTGGAGAGAGAAACAGAGTTAATAAAAACAGAGAGTGCTGGAAATATTCAGCAGGTCGGGCAGCATCTGTGGAGAGAGAAACAGAGTTAATAAAAACAGAGAGTGCTGGAAATATTCAGCAGGTCGGGCAACATCTGTGGAGAGAGAAACAGAGTTAATAAAAACAGAGAGTGCTGGAAATATTCAGCAGGTCAGGCAGCATCTGTGGAGAGAGAAACAGAGTTAATAAAGACAGAGAGTGCTGGAAATATTCAGCAGGTCGGGCAGCATCTGTGGAGAGAGAAACAGAGTTTTTAAAAACAGAGAGTGCTGGAAATATTCAGCAGGTCGGGCAACATCTGTGGAGAGAGAAACAGAGTTAATAAAAACAGAGAGTGCTGGAAATATTCAGCAGGTCGGGCAGCATCTGTGGAGAGAGAAACAGAGTTTTTAAAAACAGAGAGTGCTGGAAATATTCAGCAGGTCGGGCAACATCTGTGGAGAGAGAAACAGAGTTAATAAAAACAGAGAGTGCTGGAAATATTCAGCAGGTCGGGCAACATCTGTGGAGAGAGAAACAGAGTTAATAAAAACAGAGAGTGCTGGAAATATTCAGCAGGTCGGGGAACATCTGTGGAGAGAGAAACAGAGTTAATAAAAACAGAGAGTGCTGGAAATACTCAGCAGGTCGGGCAGCATCTGTGGAGAGAGAAACAGAGTTAATAAAAACAGAGAGTGCTGGAAATACTCAGCAGGTCGGGCAACATCTGTGGAGAGAGAAACAGAGTTAATAAAAACAGAGAGTGCTGGAAATACTCAGCAGGTCGGGCAGCATCTGTGGAGAGAGAAACGGAGTTAATAAAAACAGAGAGTGCTGGTAATACTCAGCAGGTCGGGCAGCATCTGTGGAGAGAGAAACAGAGTTAATAAAAACAGCGAGTGCTGGAAATACTCAGCAGGTCGGGCAACATCTGTGCAGAGAGAAACGCAGTTAATAAAAACAGAGAGTGCTGGAAATACTCAGCAGGTCAGGCAACATCTGTGCAGAGAGAAACAGAGTTAATAAAAACAGAGAGTGCTGGAAATATTCAGCATGTCGGGCAGCATCTGTGGAGAGAGAAACAGAGTTAATAAAAATAGCGAGTGCTGGAAATATTCAGCAGGTCGGGCAACATCTGTGGAGAGAGAAACAGAGTTAATAAAAACAGAGAGTGCTGGAAATATTCAGCAGGTCGGGCAACATCTGTGGAGAGAGAAACAGAGTTAATAAAAACAGCGAGTGCTGGAAATATTCAGCAGGTCGGGCAACATCTGTGGAGAGAGAAACGGAGTTAATAAAAACAGAGAGTGCTGGAAATATTCAGCAGGTCGGGCAGCATCTGTGGAGAGAGAAACGGAGTTAATAAAAACAGAGAGTGCTGGAAATACTCAGCAGGTCGGGCAACATCTGTGGAGAGAGAAACAGAGTTAATAAAAACAGAGAGTGCTGGAAATATTCAGCAGGTCGGGCAGCATCTGTGGAGAGAGAAACAGAGTTAATAAAAACAGAGAGTGCTGGAAATATTCAGCAGGTCGGGCAACATCTGTGGAGAGAGAAACAGAGTTAATAAAAACAGAGAGTGCTGGAAATATTCAGCAGGTCGGGCAACATCTGTGGAGAGAGAAACAGAGTTAATAAAAACAGCGAGTGCTGGAAATATTCAGCAGGTCGGGCAGCATCTGTGGAGAGAGAAACAGAGTTAATAAAAACAGAGAGTGCTGGAAATATTCAGCAGGTCGGGCAACATCTGTGGAGAGAGAAACAGAGTTAATAAAAACAGAGAGTGCTGGAAATACTCAGCAGGTCGGGCAGCATCTGTGGAGAGAGAAACAGAGTTAATAAAAACAGAGAGTGCTGGAAATACTCAGCAGGTCGGGCAACATCTGTGGAGAGAGAAACAGAGTTAATAAAAACAGAGAGTGCTGGAAATACTCAGCAGGTCGGGCAACATCTGTGGAGAGAGAAACAGAGTTAATAAAAACAGAGAGTGCTGGAAATACTCAGCAGGTCGGGCAGCATCTGTGGAGAGAGAAACAGAGTTAATAAAAACAGAGAGTGCTGGAAATATTCAGCAGGTCGGACAACATCTGTGGAGAGAGAAACAGAGTTAATAAAAACAGAGAGTGCTGGAAATACTCAGCATGTCGGGCAACATCTGTGGAGAGAGAAACAGAGTTAATAAAAACAGAGAGTGCTGGAAATACTCAGCAGGTCGGGCAGCATCTGTGGAGAGAGAAACAGAGTTAATAAAAACAGAGAGTGCTGGAAATACTCAGCAGGTCGGGCAACATCTGTGGAGAGAGAAACAGAGTTAATAAAAACAGAGAGTGCTGGAAATACTCAGCAGGTCGGGCAACATCTGTGGAGAGAGAAACAGAGTTAATAAAAACAGAGAGTGCTGGAAATACTCAGCAGGTCGGGCAGCATCTGTGGAGAGAGAAACAGAGTTAATAAAAACAGAGAGTGCTGGAAATATTCAGCAGGTCGGGCAACATCTGTGCAGAGAGAAACAGAGTTAATAAAAACAGCGAGTGCTGGAAATACTCAGCAGGTCGGGCAACATCTGTGGAGAGAGAAACGGAGTTAACCATTCAGGTCTGTGAACCTTCACCAGAACTAACAGACATAAGAAATGTAAAAGATTTTAAGCAAGTAAAGCGGGGGTGGGGTAAGAGATAACAAAAGAGAAGGTGTTGATAGGACAAGGTCACAGAATAACAGACCAGAAGGTCATGGAGCAAAGACAAACAATATGTTAATGTTTTGCTGAAAGACACTTTAATGCAAAGCTCTGTTATCTTGTACCTCCTGGAAGCAGACACTCTGCTCTCTGACACATGGTGACTGCAGTGTGACCCAGAATATGGTGACTTCACATCTTCTTTCTTTCAGTAGGAGATATTCAATTCAGGAATGTTTTAGCATGGTATAGGATGTGTTCATTTGACACCTGTTAGCTTTGACCATTTGTCCTTTGTCCTTGTCAGACAGTTTCAACACACAAAGACCAAGATTTGTTTTCTTTCAATGCCATTTTGGATACATAGTTCATTTTGTAAATTAAAGGCTGATTTTTTTTCCTTAAAGGCAAAGATGGTTTCTACAGCTCTTTGGAGTTATTTTCACGATTGTTGTATTATCACAGCTGTGGTTTGTGTGACAACTCCATGTGGATGTTAAACTGCAATGGTGATTGCACTGTCAAAGGCCTCTCCAGTCCTTAAACTGTCATTGTATCCTGCATTGCAAGGTGCTGTCACCGTGCAAGAGGTGATTGAATTACAAAGGACTATTAAACTGTCAGTGTATCCTGCATTGCAAGGTGCTGTCACCGTGCAAGAGGTGATTGAATTGCAAAGGACTATTAAACTGTCAGTGTATCCTGCATTGCAAGGTGCTGTCACCGTGCAAGAGGTGATTGAATTACAAAGGACTATTAAACTGTCAGTGTATCCTGCATTGCACGGTGCTGTCACCGTGCAAGAGGTGATTGAATTACAAAGGACTATTAAACTGTCAGTGTATCCTGCATTGCAAGGTGCTGTCACCGTGCAAGAGGTGATTGAATTACAAAGGACTATTAAACTGTCATTGTATCCTGCATTGCAAGGTGCTGTCACCGTGCAAGAGGTGATTGAATTACAAAGGACTATTAAACTGTCAGTGTATCCTGCATTGCAAGGTGCTGTCACCGTGCAAGAGGTGATTGAATTACAAAGGACTATTAAACTGTCATTGTATCCTGCATTGCAAGGTGCTGTCACCGTGCAAGAGGTGATTGAATTACAAAGGACTATTAAACTGTCAGTGTATCCTGCATTGCAAGGTGCTGTCACCGTGCAAGAGGTGATTGAATTACAAAGGACTATTAAACTGTCAGTGTATCCTGCATTGCAAGGTGCTGTCACCGTGCAAGAGGTGATTGAATTATAAAGGACTATTAAACTGTCAGTGTATCCTGCATTGCAAGGTGCTGTCACCGTGCAAGAGGTGATTGAATTACAAAGGACTATTAAACTGTCATTGTATCCTGCATTGCAAGGTGCTGTCACCGTGCAAGAGGTGATTGAATTACAAAGGACTATTAAACTGTCAGTGTATCCTGCATTGCAAGGTGCTGTCACCGTGCAAGAGGTGATTGAATTACAAAGGACTATTAAACTGTCAGTGTATCCTGCATTGCAAGGTGCTGTCACCGTGCAAGAGGTGATTGAATTACAAAGGACTATTAAACTGTCAGTGTATCCTGCATTGCAAGGTGCTGTCACCGTGCAAGAGGTGATTGAATTACAAAGGACTATTAAACTGTCAGTGTATCCTGCATTGCAAGGTGCTGTCACCGTGCAAGAGGTGATTGAATTACAAAGGACTATTAAACTGTCAGTGTATCCTGCATTGCAAGGTGCTGTCACCGTGCAAGAGGTGATTGAATTACAAAGGACTATTAAACTGTCAGTGTATCCTGTATTGCAAGGTGCTGTCACCGTGCAAGAGGTGATTGAATTACAAAGGACTATTAAACTGTCAGTGTATCCTGCATTGCAAGGTGCTGTCACCGTGCAAGAGGTGATTGAATTACAAAGGACTATTAAACTGTCATTGTATCCTGCATTGCAAGGTGCTGTCACCGTGCAAGAGGTGATTGAATTACAAAGAACTATTAAACTGTCAGTGTATCCTGCATTGCAAGGTGCTGTCACCGTGCAAGAGGTGATTGAATTACAAAGAACTATTAAACTGTCATTGTATCCTGCAGTGCAAGGTGCTGTCACCGTGGAAGAGGTGATTGAATTACAAAGGACTATTAAACTGTCAGTGTATCCTGCATTGCAAGGTGCTGTCACCGTGCAAGAGGTGATTGAATTACAAAGGACTATTAAACTGTCAGTGTCTCCTGCATTGCAAGGTGCTGTCACCGTGCAAGAGGTGATTGAATTACAAAGGACTATTAAACTGTCAGTGTATCCTGCATTGCAAGGTGCTGTCACCGTGCAAGAGGTGATTGAATTACAAAGGACTATTAAACTGTCATTGTATCCTGCATTGCAAGGTGCTGTCACCGTGCAAGAGGTGATTGAATTACAAAGGACTATTAAACTGTCAGTGTATCCTGCATTGCAAGGTGCTGTCACCGTGCAAGAGGTGATTGAATTACAAAGGACTATTAAACTGTCAGTGTATCCTGCATTGCAAGGTGCTGTCACCGTGCAAGAGGTGATTGAATTACAAAGGACTATTATACTGTCATTGTATCCTGCAGTGCAAGGTGCTGTCACCGTGGAAGAGGTGATTGAATTACAAAGGACTATTAAACTGTCAGTGTATCCTGCATTGCAAGGTGCTGTCACCGTGCAAGAGGTGATTGAATTACAAAGGACTATTAAACTGTCAGTGTATCCTGCATTGCAAGGTGCTGTCACCGTGCAAGAGGTGATTGATTTACAAAGGACTATTAAACTGTCAGTGTATCCTGCATTGCAAGGTGCTGTCACCGTGCAAGAGGTGATTGAATTACAAAGGGTATTTCTTTGCAAGAGGCTTCTGCTTTCCAGCACGTAGCTATTGAACTGCAAGAGTGTTCACACTACAAGAAGATATTACAGTGTAAGAAGCCATTGTAATGCAAAGTGTTATTGTATTAATTATGGATACTGTATTGTAAGCCCCCAATGTACTGCTTCAGGTTATTGCATTGCAAAGGGCAATTGCACTCCGATGAGCTATTGCTCTGTAAAAGTCCATTACTTTGCCAGTGGGCAATGTTATCAATGGGCGATTGCATGACTTAGCCCTATTGCATTGCAAGTAGTTGTTTCAGTGCATTGCCAAACATTCTTGGTTTTCTTGCGTTGCATGTGGATGTTGTATTGAAAGGGGCCATTGCATTGAAAGGGGCTCTGACATTGCAAGGATAATAGTCTGCAAGGGAGGGACTGTTGGACTGCAAGCTCTATTGCAATGAAATGCGTGTTGCATTGCTGGAGTTTTTGCTCTGCAAATAGTTCTTGTATAGCAAGGTGCCTTTGCATTTTCATTGCAAGTGGATGTTGCACACCACGCTCCATTGCAAACTCAAAGACCTTTGCATTGGAAGGAGTTATTGCACTACCAAAGGTCCCTGCATTGCAAGCTGCTATTGCACTGCAAGAGGCTATTGCAATACAAGGATCATCCACACTAATGGTTCCATTACATTGCAACTGGATGTTACATGGCAAGTGCCTATTGTATTGAAAGTCACAATTGCAAAACAAATAGCTATTGCACTGCCGGGAAATTTTGTATTGCGAGATGGTTTCCATTGTGAGAGGATATTATATTTCAATAGGGTATTAAAAGGCAATTTTCTCTTGGACTGCACCTGGCTTTTGTACCATAAGCATGTTATGCAAAGCACAGAACTGTTGCACTGTAAGGGGAAAATACATTGTCAGGGTCTATTGCACACCAAAGAGCTTTTGCACTGCAAGAGGCTATTGAATTGTCATGGTCTGTTGTGTTCAAAAGGCTATAGCATTTCTTCACGTTATTGCTATGTCACTCTTAGAGACTATTACATTGCATGTTGTTTTTACACTGCATGGGGCTATTGCTTTGTTAGTGGATGTTGGACTGCAAAGGCTATTGTACTACAAGTTTTTGTGTTGCATTGTAAGGGTCTAGTGCACCATAACTTCAATGGGATTTCAAATGCTTGTTGCATTGCAAAATTCTATGACATCTCAAGGTGCTTTTTGCACTACAAGGGGCTGCAGCACTGCATGGGAAATTTGCATTACAATTGGATTTTACATAGCAAGTCCCATTGCATTACAAGGGCAAATGCACAGGAAAGGCCTCTGCATTGCAAGATGCTATTGTGCTGCGAGAGGTTCCTGTACTGCGAGGGACAATTACCCTGTCAGAGGTTCCTGTACTGCGAGGTACAATTACCCTGTCAGAGGTTCCTGTACTGCGAGGTACAATTACCCTGTCAGAGGTTCCTGTACTGCGAGGTACAATTACCCTGTCAGAGGTTCCTGTACTGCGAGGTACAATTACCCTGTCAGAGGTTCCTGTACTGCGAGGTACAATTACCCTGTCAGAGGTTCCTGCACTGCGAGGTACAATTACCCTGTCAGAGGTTCCTGTACTGCGAGGTACAATTATCCTGTCAGAGGTTCCTGCACTGCGAGGTACAATTACCCTGTCAGAGGTTCCTGCACTGCGAGGTACAATTACCCGGTCAGAGGTTCCTGTACTGCGAGGTACAATTACCCTGTCAGAGGTTCCTGCACTGCGAGGTACAATTACCCTGTCAGAGGTTCCTGTACTGCGAGGTACAATTACCCTGTCAGAGGTTCCTGCACTGCGAGGTACAATTACCCTGTCAGAGGTTCCTGTACTGTGAGGTACAATTACCCTGTCAGAGGTTCCTGTACTACGAGGTACAATTACCCTGTCAGAGGTTCCTGTACTGCGAGGTACAATTACCCTGTCAGAGGTTCCTGCACTGCGAGGTACAATTACCCTGTCAGAGGTTCCTGCACTGCGAGGTACAATTACCCTGTCAGAGGTTCCTGTACTGCGAGGTACAATTACCCTGTCAGAGGTTCCTGTACTGCGAGGTACAATTACCCTGTCAGAGGTTCCTGTACTGCGAGGTACAATTACCCTGTCAGAGGTTCCTGTACTGCGAGGTACAATTACACTGTCAGAGGTTCCTGTACTGCGAGGTACAATTACCCTGTCAGAGGTTCCTGCACTGTGAGGTACAATTACCCTGTCAGAGGTTCCTGTACTGCGAGGTACAATTACCCTGTCAGAGGTTCCTGTACTGCGAGGTACAATTACCCTGTCAGAGGTTCCTGTACTGCGAGGTACAATTACCCTGTCAGAGGTTCCTGTACTGCGAGGTACAATTACCCTGTCAGAGGTTCCTGTACTGCGAGGTACAATTATCCTGTCAGAGGTTCCTGTACTGCGAGGTACAATTACCCTGTCAGAGGTTCCGGCACTGCGAGGTACAATTACCCTGTCAGAGGTTCCTGTACTGCGAGGTACAATTACCCTGTCAGAGGTTCCTGCACTGCGAGGTACAATTACCCTGTCAGAGGTTCCTGCACTGCGAGGTACAATTACATCTTCAGAGGTTCCTGCACTGTGAGGTACAATTACCCTGTCAGAGGTTCCTGCCCTGCGAGGTACAATTGCCCTGTCAGAGGTTCCTGTACTGCGAGGTACAATTACCCGGTCAGAGGTTCCTATACTGCGAGGTACAATTACCCTGTCAGAGGTTCCTGTACTGCGAGGTACTATTACCCTGTCAGAGGTTCCTGTACTGCGAGGTACAATTACCCGGTCAGAGGTTCCTGTACTGCGATGTACAATTACCCTGTCAGAGGTTCCTGTACTGCGAGGTACAATTACCCGGTCAGAGGTTCCTGTACTGCGAGGTACTATTACCCTGTCAGAGGTTCCTGTAATGCGAGGTACAATTACCCTGTCAGAGGTTCCTGTACTGCGAGGTACAATTACCCTGTCAGAGGTTCCTGTACTGCGAGGTACAATTACCCTGTCAGAGGTTCCTGTACTGCGAGGTACAATTACACTGTCAGAGGTTCCTGTACTGCGAGGTACAATTACCCTGTCAGAGGTTCCTGCACTGCGAGGTACAATTACCCTGTCAGAGGTTCCTGCACTGCGAGGTACAATTACCCTGTCAGAGGTTCCTGCACTGCGAGGTACTATTACCCTGTCAGAGGTTCCTGTACTGCGAGGTACAATTACCCTGTCAGAGGTTCCTGTACTGCGAGGTACAATTACACTGCAATAGGCCTTTGCATTCCAATAGTCAAGCATGCTAAAAAGTTCCAGGGCATTGTAAGTGAATGGTGTGTTAAACGTTTCTATTACTTTACACTTATAAATGTCTATGGCACTGCCAGAGTGAGCGTGTTAATATAAATCTGTGTTCTCTGTCAGTGTGTTAATATTACTGAGGACAGTGGGGGTGTTTTACACTTCACAGGGTGTATCTGACTGTGGGTCATGATATACACAGTGTGTCAGTGAGTGTGTTAATATTAATCTGTGTTCTCTGTCAGTGTGTTAATATTCCTGAGGACAGTGGGGGTGTTTTACACTTCACAGGGTGTATCTGACTGTGGGTCATGATATACACAGTGTGTCAGTGAGTGTGTTAATATTAATCTGTGTTCTCTGTCAGTGTGTTAATATTACTGAGGACAGTGGGTGTGTTTTACACTTCACAGGGTGTATCTGACTGTGGGTCATGATGTACACAGTGTGTCAGTGAGTGTGTTAATATTAATCTGTGTTCTCTGTCAGTGTGTTAATATTCCTGAGGACAGTGGGGGTGTTTTACCCTTCACAGGGTGTATCTGACTGTGGGTCATGATATATACAGTGTGTCAGTGAGAGTGTTAATATTAATCTGTTTTCTCTGTCAGTGTGTTAATATTACTGAGGACAGTGGGGGTGTTTTACACTTCACAGGGTGTATCTGACTGTGGGTCATGATATACACAGTGTGTCAGTGAGTGTGTTAATATCAATCTGTGTTCTCTGTCAGTGTGTTAATATTACTGAGGACAGTGGGGGTGTTTTACACTTCACAGGGTGTATCTGACTGTGGGTCATGATATACACAGTGTGTCAGTGAGTGTGTTAATATTAATCTGTGTTCTCTGTCAGTGTGTTAATATTACTGAGGACAGTGGGGTGTTTTACACTTCACAGGGTGTATCTGACTGTGGGTCATGATATACACAGTGTATCAGTGAGTGTGTTAATATTAATCTGTGTTCTCTGTCAGTGTGTTAATATTACTGAGGACAGTGGGGGTGTTTTACACTTCACAGGGTGTATCTGACTCTGGGTCATGATATACACAGTGTGTCAGTGAGTGTGTTAATATTAATCTGTGTTCTCTGTCAGTGTGTTAATATTACTGAGGACAGTGGGGATGTTTTACACTTCACAGGGTGTATCTGACTGTGGGTCATGAAATACGCAGTGTGTCAGTGAGTGTGTTAATATTAATCTGTGTTCTCTGTCAGTGTGTTAATATTACTGAGGACAGTGGGGGTGTTTTACACTTCACAGGGTGTATCTGACTGTGGGTCATGATATACACAGTGTGTCAGTGAGTGTGTTAATATTAATCTGTGTTCTCTGTCAGTGTGTTAATATTACTGAGGACAGTGGGGGTGTTTTACACTTCACAGGGTGTATCTGACTGTGGGTCATGATATACACAGTGTGTCAGTGAGTGTGTTAATATTAATCTGTGTTCTCTGTCAGTGTGTTAATATTACTGAGGACAGTGGGGATGTTTTACACTTCACAGGGTGTATCGGACTGTGGGTCATGATATACACAGTGTGTCAGTGAGTGTGTTAATATTAATCTGTGTTCTCTGTCAGTGTGTTAATATTCCTGAGGACAGTGGGGGTGTTTTACACTTCACAGGGTGTATCTGACTGTGGGTCATGATATACACAGTGTGTCAGTGAGTGTGTTAATATTAATCTGTGTTCTCTGTCAGTGTGTTATTATTCCTGAGGACAGTGGGGGTGTTTTACACTTCACAGGGTTTATCTGACTGTGGGTCATGATGTACACAGTGTGTCAGTGAGTGTGTTAATATTAATCTGTGTTCTCTGTCAGTGTGTTAATATTCCTGAGGACAGTGGGGATGTTTTACACTTCACAGGGTTTATCTGACTGTGGGTCATGATGTACACAGTGTGTCAGTGAGTGTGTTAATATTAATCTGTGTTCTCTGTCAGTGTGTTAATATTCCTGAGGACAGTGGGGATGTTTTACACTTCACAGGGTGTATCTGACTGTGGGTCATGATGTACACAGTGTGTCAGTGATTGTGTTAATATTAATCTGTGTTCTCTGTCAGTGTGTTAATATGACTGAGGACAGTGGGGGTGTTTTACACTTCACAGGGTGTATCTGACTGTGGGTCATGATATACACAATGTGTCAGTGAGTGTGTTAATATTAATCTGTGTTCTCTGTCAGTGTGTTAATATTACTGAGGACAGTGGGGGTGTTTTACACTTCACAGGGTGTATCTGACTGTGGGTCATGATATACACAGTGTGTCAGTGAGTGTGTTAATATTAATCTGTGTTCTCTGTCAGTGTGTTAATATTACTGAGGACAGTGGGGGTGTTTTACAGTTCACAGGGTGTATCTGACTGTGGGTCATGATATACACAGTGTATCAGTGAGTGTGTTAATATTAATCTGTGTTCTCTGTCAGTTTGCTAATATTACTGAGGACAGTGGGGGTGTTTTACACTTCACAGGGTTTATCTGACTGTGGGTCATGATATACACAGTGTGTCAGTGAGTGTGTTAATATTAATCTGTGTTCTCTGTCAGTGTGTTAATATTCCTGAGGACAGTGGGGGTGTTTTACACTTCACAGAGTGTATCTGACTGTGGGTCATGATATACACAGTGTGTCAGTGAGTGTGTTAATATTAATCTGTGTTCTCTGTCAGTGTGTTAATATTACTGAGCACAGTGGGGGTGTTTTACACTTCACAGGGTGTATCTGACTGTGGGTCATGATATACACAGTGTGTCAGTGAGTGTGTTAATATTAATCTGTGTTCTCTGTCAGTGTGTTAATATTACTGAGGACAGTGGGGGTGTTTTACAATTCACAGGGTGTATCTGACTGTGGGTCATGATATACACAGTGTGTCAGTGAGTGTGTTAATATTAATCTGTGTTCTCTGTCATTGTGTTAATATTACTGAGGACAGTGGGGGTGTTTTACACTTCACAGGGTGTATCTGACTGTGGGTCATGATATACACAGTGTGTCAGTGAGTGTGTTAATATTAATCTGTGTACTCTGTCCCTGTGTTAATATTACTGAGGACAGTGGGGGTGTTTTACACTTCACAGGGTGTATCTGACTGTGGGTCATGATATACACAGTGTGTCAGTGAGTGTGTTAATATTAATCTGTGTTCTCTGTCAGTGTGTTAATATTCCTGAGGACAGTGGGGGTGTTTTACACTTCACAGGGTTTATCTGACTGTGGGTCATGATATACACAGTGTGTCAGTGAGTGTGTTAATATTAATCTGTGTTCTCTGTCAGTGTGTTAATATTACTGAGGACAGTGGGGGTGTTTTACACTTCACAGGGTGTATCTGACTCTGGGTCATGATGAACACAGTGTGTCAGTGAGTGTGTTAATATTAATCTGTGTTCTCTGTCAGTGTGTTAATATTCCTGAGGACAGTGGGGGTGTTTTACACTTCACAGGGTCTATCTGAAATTGGGTCATGATATACACAGTGTGTCAGTGAGTCTGTTAATATTAATCTGTGTTCTCTGTCAGTGTGTTAATATTCCTGAGGACAGTGGGGGTGTTTTACACTTCACAGGGTTTATCTGACTGTGAGTCATGATATACACAGTGTGTCAGTGAGTGTGTTAATATTAATCTGTGTTCTCTGTCAGTGTGTTAATATTACTGAGGACAGTGGGAATGTTTTACACTTCACAGGGTGTATCTGACTGTGGGTCATGATGTACACAGTGTGTCAGTGAGTGTGTTAATATTAATCTGTGTTCTCTGTCAGTGTGCTAATATTCCTGAGGACAGTGGGGGTGTTTTACACTTCACAGGGTCTATCTGAAATTGGGTCATGATATACACAGTGTGTCAGTGAGTGTGTTAATATTAATCTGTGTTCTCTGTCAGTGTGCTAATATTCCTGAGGACAGTGGGGGTGTTTTACACTTCACAGGGTGTATCTGACTCTGGGTCATGATATACACAGTGTGTCAGTGAGTGTGTTAATATTAATCTGTGTTCTCTGTCAGTGTGTTAATATTACTGAGGACAGTGGGGGTGTTTTACACTTCACAGGGTGTATCTGACTGTGGGTCATGATATACACAGTGTGTCAGTGAGTGTGTTAATATTAATCTGTGTTCTCTGTCAGTGTGTTAATATTCCTGAGGACAGTGGGGGTGTTTAACACTTCACAGGGTTTATCTGACTGTGGGTCATGATATACACAGTGTGTCAGTGAGTGTGTTAATATTAATCTGTGTTCTCTGTCAGTGTTTTAATATTACTGAGGACAGTGGGGGTGTTTTACACTTCACAGGGTGTATCTGACTGTGGGTCATGATATACACAGTGTGTCAGAGAGTGTGTTAATATTAATCTGTGTTCTCTGTCAGTGTGTTAATATTACTGAGGACAGTGGGGATGTTTTACACTTCGCAGGGTTTATCTGACTGTGGGTCATGATGTACACAGTGTGTCAGTGAGTGTGTTAATATTAATCTGTGTTCTCTGTCAGTGTGTTAATATTCCTGAGGACAGTGGGGGTGTTTTGCACTTCACAGGGTTTATCTGACTGTGGGTCATGATATACACAGTGTATCAGTGAGTGTGTTAATATTAATCTGTGTTCTCTGTCAGTGTGTTAATATTACTGAGGACAGTGGGGGTGTTTTACACTTCACAGGGTTTATCTGACTGTGGGTCATGATATACACAGTGTGTCAGTGAGTGTGTTAATATTAATCTGTGTTCTCTGTCAGTGTGTTAATATTACTGAGGACAGTGGGAATGTTTTACACTTCACAGGGTGTATCTGACTGTGGGTCATGATATACACAGTGTGTCAGTGAGTGTGTTAATACTAATCTGTGTTATCTGTCAGTGTGTTGATATTACTGAGGACAGTGGGGGTGTTTTACACTTCACAGGGTTTATCTGACTGAGGGTCATGATGTACACAGTGTGTCAGTGAGTGTGTTAATATTAATCTGTGTTCTCTGTCAGTGTGTTAATATTCCTGAGGACAGTGGGGGTGTTTTACACTTCACAGGGTGTATCTGACTGAGGGTCATGACATACACAGTGTGTCAGTGAGTGTGTTAATATTAATCTGTGTTCTCTGTCAGTGTGTTAATATTACTGAGGACAGTGGGGGTGTTTTACACTTCACAGGGTTTATCTGACTGTGGGTCATGATATACACAGTGTGTCAGTGAGTGTGTTAATATTAATCTGTGTTCTCTGTCAGTGTGTTAATATTACTGAGGACAGTGGGAATGTTTTACACTTCACAGGGTGTATCTGACTGTGGGTCATGATATACACAGTGTGTCAGTGAGTGTGTTAATACTAATCTGTGTTATCTGTCAGTGTGTTGATATTACTGAGGACAGTGGGGGTGTTTTACATTTCACAGGGTTTATCTGACTGTGGGTCATGATGTACACAGTGTGTCAGTGAGTGTGTTAATATTAATCTGTGTTCTCTGTCAGTGTGTTAATATTCCTGAGGACAGTGGGGGTGTTTTACACTTCACAGTGTTTATCTGACTGTGGGTCATGATGTACACAGTGTGTCAGTGAGTGTGTTAATATTAATCTGTGTTCTCTGTCAGTGTGTTAATATTACTGAGGACAGTGGGGGTGTTTTACACTTCACAGGGTGTATCTGACTGTGAGTCATGATATACACAGTGTGTCAGTGAGTGTGTTAATATTAATCTGTGTTCTCTGTCAGTGTGTTAATATTACTGAGGACAGTGGGGGTGTTTTACACTTCACAGGGTGTATCTGACTGTGGGTCATGATATACACAGTGTGTCAGTGAGTGTGTTAATATTAATCTGTGTTCTCTGTCAGTGTGTTAATATTACTGAGGACAGTGGGGATGTTTTACACTTCACCGGGTGTATCTGACTCTGGGTCATGATATACACAGTGTGTCAGTGAGTGTGTTAATATTAATCTGTGTTCTCTGTCAGTGTGTTAATATTACTGAGGACAGTGGGGGTGTTTAACACTTCACAGGGTTTATCTGACTGTGGGTCATGATATACACAGTGTGTCAGTGAGTGTGTTAATATTAATCTGTGTTCTCTGTCAGTGTTTTAATATTACTGAGGACAGTGGGGGTGTTTTACACTTCACAGGGTGTATCTGACTGTGGGTCATGATATACACAGTGTGTCAGAGAGTGTGTTAATATTAATCTGTGTTCTCTGTCAGTGTGTTAATATTACTGAGGACAGTGGGGATGTTTTACACTTCACAGGGTTTATCTGACTGTGGGTCATGATGTACACAGTGTGTCAGTGAGTGTGTTAATATTAATCTGTGTTCTCTGTCAGTGTGTTAATATTCCTGAGGACAGTGGGGGTGTTTTGCACTTCACAGGGTTTATCTGACTGTGGGTCATGATATACACAGTGTATCAGTGAGTGTGTTAATATTAATCTGTGTTCTCTGTCAGTGTGTTAATATTACTGAGGACAGTGGGGGTGTTTTACACTTCACAGGGTTTATCTGACTGTGGGTCATGATATACACAGTGTGTCAGTGAGTGTGTTAATATTAATCTGTGTTCTCTGTCAGTGTGTTAATATTACTGAGGACAGTGGGAATGTTTTACACTTCACAGGGTGTATCTGACTGTGGGTCATGATATACACAGTGTGTCAGTGAGTGTGTTAATACTAATCTGTGTTATCTGTCAGTGTGTTGATATTACTGAGGACAGTGGGGGTGTTTTACACTTCACAGGGTTTATCTGACTGAGGGTCATGATGTACACAGTGTGTCAGTGAGTGTGTTAATATTAATCTGTGTTCTCTGTCAGTGTGTTAATATTCCTGAGGACAGTGGGGGTGTTTTACACTTCACAGGGTGTATCTGACTGAGGGTCATGACATACACAGTGTGTCAGTGAGTGTGTTAATATTAATCTGTGTTCTCTGTCAGTGTGTTAATATTACTGAGGACAGTGGGGGTGTTTTACACTTCACAGGGTTTATCTGACTGTGGGTCATGATATACACAGTGTGTCAGTGAGTGTGTTAATATTAATCTGTGTTCTCTGTCAGTGTGTTAATATTACTGAGGACAGTGGGAATGTTTTACACTTCACAGGGTGTATCTGACTGTGGGTCATGATATACACAGTGTGTCAGTGAGTGTGTTAATACTAATCTGTGTTATCTGTCAGTGTGTTGATATTACTGAGGACAGTGGGGGTGTTTTACATTTCACAGGGTTTATCTGACTGTGGGTCATGATGTACACAGTGTGTCAGTGAGTGTGTTAATATTAATCTGTGTTCTCTGTCAGTGTGTTAATATTCCTGAGGACAGTGGGGGTGTTTTACACTTCACAGTGTTTATCTGACTGTGGGTCATGATGTACACAGTGTGTCAGTGAGTGTGTTAATATTAATCTGTGTTCTCTGTCAGTGTGTTAATATTACTGAGGACAGTGGGGGTGTTTTACACTTCACAGGGTGTATCTGACTGTGAGTCATGATATACACAGTGTGTCAGTGAGTGTGTTAATATTAATCTGTGTTCTCTGTCAGTGTGTTAATATTACTGAGGACAGTGGGGGTGTTTTACACTTCACAGGGTGTATCTGACTGTGGGTCATGATATACACAGTGTGTCAGTGAGTGTGTTAATATTAATCTGTGTTCTCTGTCAGTGTGTTAATATTACTGAGGACAGTGGGGATGTTTTACACTTCACCGGGTGTATCTGACTCTGGGTCATGATATACACAGTGTGTCAGTGAGTGTGTTAATATTAATCTGTGTTCTCTGTCAGTGTGTTAATATTACTGAGGACAGTGGGGGTGTTTTACACTTCACAGGGTGTATCTGACTGTGGGTCATGATATACACAGTGTGTCAGTGAGTGTGTTAATATTAATCTGTGTTCTCTGTCAGTGTGTTAATATTCCTGAGGACAGTGGGGGTGTTTAACACTTCACAGGGTTTATCTGACTGTGGGTCATGATATACACAGTGTGTCAGTGAGTGTGTTAATATTAATCTGTGTTCTCATTCAGTGTTTTAATATTACTGAGGACAGTGGGGGTGTTTTACACTTCACAGGGTGTATCTGACTGTGGGTCATGATATACACAGTGTGTCAGTGAGTGTGTTAATATTAATCTGTGTTCTCTGTCAGTGTGTTAATATTACTGAGGACAGTGGGGATGTTTTACACTTCACAGGGTTTATCTGACTGTGGGTCATGATGTACACAGTGTGTCAGTGAGTGTGTTAATATTAATCTGTGTTCTCTGTCAGTGTGTTAATATTCCTGAGGACAGTGGGGGTGTTTTGCACTTCACAGGGTTTATCTGACTGTGGGTCATGATATACACAGTGTATCAGTGAGTGTGTTAATATTAAT
Organism: Heterodontus francisci; assembly: GCF_036365525.1. Lineage (NCBI taxonomy): Eukaryota > Metazoa > Chordata > Chondrichthyes > Heterodontiformes > Heterodontidae > Heterodontus > Heterodontus francisci. The sequence goes on along the minus strand of NW_027142096.1, from coordinate 668,689 downwards.
CTGTGTTCTCTGTCAGTGTGTTAATATTACTGAGGACAGTGGGGGTGTTTTACACTTCACAGGGTTTATCTGACTGTGGGTCATGATATACACAGTGTGTCAGTGAGTGTGTTAATATTAATCTGTGTTCTCTGTCAGTGTGTTAATATTACTGAGGACAGTGGGAATGTTTTACACTTCACAGGGTGTATCTGACTGTGGGTCATGATATACACAGTGTGTCAGTGAGTGTGTTAATACTAATCTGTGTTATCTGTCAGTGTGTTGATATTACTGAGGACAGTGGGGGTGTTTTACACTTCACAGGGTTTATCTGACTGAGGGTCATGATGTACACAGTGTGACAGTGAGTGTGTTAATATTAATCTGTGTTCTCTGTCAGTGTGTTAATATTCCTGAGGACAGTGGGGGTGTTTTACACTTCACAGGGTGTATCTGACTGAGGGTCATGACATACACAGTGTGTCAGTGAGTGTGTTAATATTAATCTGTGTTCTCTGTCAGTGTGTTAATATTACTGAGGACAGTGGGGGTGTTTTACACTTCACAGGGTTTATCTGACTGTGGGTCATGATATACACAGTGTGTCAGTGAGTGTGTTAATATTAATCTGTGTTCTCTGTCAGTGTGTTAATATTACTGAGGACAGTGGGAATGTTTTACACTTCACAGGGTGTATCTGACTGTGGGTCATGATATACACAGTGTGTCAGTGAGTGTGTTAATACTAATCTGTGTTATCTGTCAGTGTGTTGATATTACTGAGGACAGTGGGGGTGTTTTACATTTCACAGGGTTTATCTGACTGTGGGTCATGATGTACACAGTGTGTCAGTGAGTGTGTTAATATTAATCTGTGTTCTCTGTCAGTGTGTTAATATTCCTGAGGACAGTGGGGGTGTTTTACACTTCACAGTGTTTATCTGACTGTGGGTCATGATGTACACAGTGTGTCAGTGAGTGTGTTAATATTAATCTGTGTTCTCTGTCAGTGTGTTAATATTACTGAGGACAGTGGGGGTGTTTTACACTTCACAGGGTGTATCTGACTGTGAGTCATGATATACACAGTGTGTCAGTGAGTGTGTTAATATTAATCTGTGTTCTCTGTCAGTGTGTTAATATTACTGAGGACAGTGGGGGTGTTTTACACTTCACAGGGTGTATCTGACTGTGGGTCATGATATACACAGTGTGTCAGTGAGTGTGTTAATATTAATCTGTGTTCTCTGTCAGTGTGTTAATATTACTGAGGACAGTGGGGGTGTTTTACACTTCACAGGGTGTATCTGACTGTGGGTCATGATATACACAGTGTGTCAGTGAGTGTGTTAATATTAATCTGTGTTCTCTGTCAGTGTGTTAATATTCCTGAGGACAGTGGGGGTGTTTAACACTTCACAGGGTTTATCTGACTGTGGGTCATGATATACACAGTGTGTCAGTGAGTGTGTTAATATTAATCTGTGTTCTCTGTCAGTGTTTTAATATTACTGAGGACAGTGGGGGTGTTTTACACTTCACAGGGTGTATCTGACTGTGGGTCATGATATACACAGTGTGTCAGTGAGTGTGTTAATATTAATCTGTGTTCTCTGTCAGTGTTTAATATTACTGAGGACAGTGGGGATGTTTTACACTTCACAGGGTTTATCTGACTGTGGGTCATGATGTACACAGTGTGTCAGTGAGTGTGTTAATATTAATCTGTGTTCTCTGTCAGTGTGTTAATATTCCTGAGGACAGTGGGGGTGTTTTGCACTTCACAGGGTTTATCTGACTGTGGGTCATGATATACACAGTGTATCAGTGAGTGTGTTAATATTAATCTGTGTTCTCTGTCAGTGTGTTAATATTACTGAGGACAGTGGGGGTGTTTTACACTTCACAGGGTTTATCTGACTGTGGGTCATGATATACACAGTGTGTCAGTGAGTGTGTTAATATTAATCTGTGTTCTCTGTCAGTGTGTTAATATTACTGAGGACAGTGGGAATGTTTTACACTTCACAGGGTGTATCTGACTGTGGGTCATGATATACACAGTGTGTCAGTGAGTGTGTTAATACTAATCTGTGTTATCTGTCAGTGTGTTGATATTACTGAGGACAGTGGGGGTGTTTTACACTTCACAGGGTTTATCTGACTGAGGGTCATGATGTACACAGTGTGTCAGTGAGTGTGTTAATATTAATCTGTGTTCTCTGTCAGTGTGTTAATATTCCTGAGGACAGTGGGGGTGTTTTACACTTCACAGGGTGTATCTGACTGAGGGTCATGACATACACAGTGTGTCAGTGAGTGTGTTAATATTAATCTGTGTTCTCTGTCAGTGTGTTAATATTACTGAGGACAGTGGGGGTGTTTTACACTTCACAGGGTTTATCTGACTGTGGGTCATGATATACACAGTGTGTCAGTGAGTGTGTTAATATTAATCTGTGTTCTCTGTCAGTGTGTTAATATTACTGAGGACAGTGGGAATGTTTTACACTTCACAGGGTGTATCTGACTGTGGGTCATGATATACACAGTGTGTCAGTGAGTGTGTTAATACTAATCTGTGTTATCTGTCAGTGTGTTGATATTACTGAGGACAGTGGGGGTGTTTTACATTTCACAGGGTTTATCTGACTGTGGGTCATGATGTACACAGTGTGTCAGTGAGTGTGTTAATATTAATCTGTGTTCTCTGTCAGTGTGTTAATATTCCTGAGGACAGTGGGGGTGTTTTACACTTCACAGTGTTTATCTGACTGTGGGTCATGATGTACACAGTGTGTCAGTGAGTGTGTTAATATTAATCTGTGTTCTCTGTCAGTGTGTTAATATTACTGAGGACAGTGGGGGTGTTTTACACTTCACAGGGTGTATCTGACTGTGAGTCATGATATACACAGTGTGTCAGTGAGTGTGTTAATATTAATCTGTGTTCTCTGTCAGTGTGTTAATATTACTGAGGACAGTGGGGGTGTTTTACACTTCACAGGGTGTATCTGACTGTGGGTCATGATATACACAGTGTGTCAGTGAGTGTGTTAATATTAATCTGTGTTCTCTGTCAGTGTGTTAATATTACTGAGGACAGTGGGGATGTTTTACACTTCACCGGGTGTATCTGACTCTGGGTCATGATATACACAGTGTGTCAGTGAGTGTGTTAATATTAATCTGTGTTCTCTGTCAGTGTGTTAATATTACTGAGGACAGTGGGGGTGTTTTACACTTCACAGGGTGTATCTGACTGTGGGTCATGATATACACAGTGTGTCAGTGAGTGTGTTAATATTAATCTGTGTTCTCTGTCAGTGTGTTAATATTCCTGAGGACAGTGGGGGTGTTTAACACTTCACAGGGTTTATCTGACTGTGGGTCATGATATACACAGTGTGTCAGTGAGTGTGTTAATATTAATCTGTGTTCTCTGTCAGTGTTTTAATATTACTGAGGACAGTGGGGGTGTTTTACACTTCACAGGGTGTATCTGACTGTGGGTCATGATATACACAGTGTGTCAGTGAGTGTGTTAATATTAATCTGTGTTCTCTGTCAGTGTGTTAATATTACTGAGGACAGTGGGGATGTTTTACACTTCACAGGGTTTATCTGACTGTGGGTCATGATGTACACAGTGTGTCAGTGAGTGTGTTAATATTAATCTGTGTTCTCTGTCAGTGTGTTAATATTCCTGAGGACAGTGGGGGTGTTTTGCACTTCACAGGGTTTATCTGACTGTGGGTCATGATATACACAGTGTATCAGTGAGTGTGTTAATATTAATCTGTGTTCTCTGTCAGTGTGTTAATATTACTGAGGACAGTGGGGGTGTTTTACACTTCACAGGGTTTATCTGACTGTGGGTCATGATATACACAGTGTGTCAGTGAGTGTGTTAATATTAATCTGTGTTCTCTGTCAGTGTGTTAATATTACTGAGGACAGTGGGAATGTTTTACACTTCACAGGGTGTATCTGACTGTGGGTCATGATATACACAGTGTGTCAGTGAGTGTGTTAATACTAATCTGTGTTATCTGTCAGTGTGTTGATATTACTGAGGACAGTGGGGGTGTTTTACACTTCACAGGGTTTATCTGACTGAGGGTCATGATGTACACAGTGTGTCAGTGAGTGTGTTAATATTAATCTGTGTTCTCTGTCAGTGTGTTAATATTCCTGAGGACAGTGGGGGTGTTTTACACTTCACAGGGTGTATCTGACTGAGGGTCATGACATACACAGTGTGTCAGTGAGTGTGTTAATATTAATCTGTGTTCTCTGTCAGTGTGTTAATATTACTGAGGACAGTGGGGGTGTTTTACACTTCACAGGGTTTATCTGACTGTGGGTCATGATATACACAGTGTGTCAGTGAGTGTGTTAATATTAATCTGTGTTCTCTGTCAGTGTGTTAATATTACTGAGGACAGTGGGAATGTTTTACACTTCACAGGGTGTATCTGACTGTGGGTCATGATATACACAGTGTGTCAGTGAGTGTGTTAATACTAATCTGTGTTATCTGTCAGTGTGTTGATATTACTGAGGACAGTGGGGGTGTTTTACATTTCACAGGGTTTATCTGACTGTGGGTCATGATGTACACAGTGTGTCAGTGAGTGTGTTAATATTAATCTGTGTTCTCTGTCAGTGTGTTAATATTCCTGAGGACAGTGGGGTTGTTTTACACTTCACAGTGTTTATCTGACTGTGGGTCATGATGTACACAGTGTGTCAGTGAGTGTGTTAATATTAATCTGTGTTCTCTGTCAGTGTGTTAATATTACTGAGGACAGTGGGGGTGTTTTACACTTCACAGGGTGTATCTGACTGTGAGTCATGATATACACAGTGTGTCAGTGAGTGTGTTAATATTAATCTGTGTTCTCTGTCAGTGTGTTAATATTACTGAGGACAGTGGGGGTGTTTTACACTTCACAGGGTGTATCTGACTGTGGGTCATGATATACACAGTGTGTCAGTGAGTGTGTTAATATTAATCTGTGTTCTCTGTCAGTGTGTTAATATTACTGAGGACAGTGGGGATGTTTTACACTTCACCGGGTGTATCTGACTCTGGGTCATGATGTACACAGTGTGTCAGTGAGTGTGTTAATATTAATCTGTGTTCTCTGTCAGTGTGTTAATATTCCTGAGGACAGTGGGGGTGTTTTACACTTCACAGGGTGTATCTGACTGTGAGTCATGATATACACAGTGTGTCAGTGAGTGTGTTAATATTAATCTGTGTTCTCTGTCAGTGTGTTAATATTACTGAGGACAGTGGGGGTGTTTTACACTTCACAGGGTGTATCTGACTGTGGGTCATGATGTACACAGTGTGTCAGTGAGTGTGTTAATATTAATCTGTGTTCTCTGTCAGTGTGTTAATATTTCTGAGGACAGTGGGGGTGTTTTACACTTCACAGGGTGTATCTGACTGTGGGTCATGATGTACACAGTGTGTCAGTGAGTGTGTTAATATTAATCTGTGTTCTCTGTCAGTGTGTTAATATTTTTGAGGACAGTGGGGGTGTTTTACACTTCACAGGGTGTATCTGACTTTGGGTCATGATATACACAGTGTGTCAGTGAGTGTGTTAATATTAATCTGTGTTCTCTGTCAGTGTGTTAATATTACTGAGGACAGTGGGGATGTTTTACACTTCACAGGGTGTATCTGACTGTGGGTCATGATATACACAGTGTGTCAGTGAGTGTGTTAATATTAATCTGTGTTCTCTGTCAGTGTGTTAATATTCCTGAGGACAGTGGGGATGTTTTACACTTCACAAGGTGTATCTGACTGTGGGTCATGATGTACACAGTGTGGCAGTGAGTGTGTTAATATTAATCTGTGTTCTCTGTCAGTGTGTTAATATTCCTGAGGACAGTGGGGGTGTTTTACACTTCACAGGGTGTATCTAACTGTGGGTCATGATATACACAGTGTGTCAGTGAGTGTGTTAATATTAATCTATGTTCTCTGACAGTGTGTTAATATTCCTGAGGACAGTGGGGTGTTTTACACTTCACAGGGTGTATCTGACTCTGGGTCATGATATACACAGTGTGTCAGTGAGTGTGTTAATATGAATCTGTGTTCTCTGTCAGTGTGTTAATATTCCTGAGGACAGTGGGGATGTTTTACACTTCACAGGGTTTATCTGACTGTGGGTCATGATGTACACAGTGTGTCAGTGACTGTGTTAATATTAATCTGTGTTCTCTGTCAGTGTGTTAATATTACTGAGGACAGTGGGGGTGTTTTACACTTCACAGGGTTTATCTGACTGTGGGTCATGATATACACAGTGTGTCAGTGAGTGTGTTAATATTAATCTGTGTTCTCTGTCAGTGTGTTAATATTCCTGAGGACAGTGGGGGTGTTTTACACTTCACAGGGTGTATCTGACTGTGGGTCATGATATACACAGTGTGTCAGTAAGTGTGTTAATATTAATCTGTGTTCTCTGTCAGTGTGTTAATATTACTGTGGACAGTGGGGGTGTTTTACACTTCACAGGGTGTATCTGACTGTGAGTCATGATGTACACAGTGTGTCAGTGAGTGTGTTAATATTAATCTGTGTTCTCTGTCAGTGTGTTAATATTACTGAGGACAGTGGGGGTGTTTTACACTTCACAGGGTGTATCTGACTGAGAGTCATGATATACACAGTGTGTCAGTAAGTGTGTTAATATTAATCTGTGTACTCTGTCAGTGTGTTAATATTACTGAGGACAGTGGGGGTGTTTTACACTTCACAGGGTGTATCTGACTGTGGGTCATGATATACACAGTGTGTCAGTGAGTGTGTTAATATTAATCTGTGTTCTCTGACAGTGTGTTAATATTCCTGAGGACAGTGGGGTGTTTTACACTTCACAGGGTGTATCTGACTCTGGGTCATGATATACACAGTGTGTCAGTGAGTGTGTTATTATTAATCTGTGTTCTCTGACAGTGTATTAATATTCCTGAGGACAGTGGGGGTGTTTTACACTTCACAGGGTTTATCTGACTGTGGGTCATGATATACACAGTGTGTCAGTGAGTCTGTTAATATTAATCTGTGTTCTCTGTCAGTGTGTTAATATTCCTGAGGACAGTGTTGGTGTTTTACACTTCACAGGGTGTATCTGACTGTGGGTCATGATATACACAGTGTGTCAGTGAGTCTGTTAATATTAATCTGTGTTCTCTGTCAGTGTGTTAATATTCCTGAGGACAGTGATGGTGTTTTACACTTCACAGGGTGTATCTGACTGTGGGTCATGATATACACAGTGTGTCAGTGAGTGTGTTAATATTAATCTGTGTTCTCTGTCAGTGTGTTAATATTCCTGAGGACAGTGGGGGTGTTTTACACTTCACAGGGTGTATCTGACTGAGGGTCATGACATACACAGTGTGTCAGTAAGTGTGTTAATATTAATTTGTGTTCTCTGTCAGTGTGTTAATATTACCGAGGACAGTGGGGGTGTTTTACACTTCACAGGGTGTATCTGACTGTGGGTCATGATATACACAGTGTGTCAGTGAGTGTGTTAATATTAATCTGTGTTCTCTGTCAGTGTGTTAATATTCCTGAGGACAGTGGGGATGTTTTACACTTCACAGGGTTTATCTGAATGTGGGTCATGATGTACACAGTGTGTCAGTGAGTGTGTTAATATTAATCTGTGTTCTCTGTCAGTGTGTTAATATTACTGAGGACAGTGGGGGTGTTTTACACTTCACAGGGTGTATCTGACTGTGGGTCATGATATACACAGTGTGTCAGTGAGTGTGTTAATATTAATCTGTGTTCTCTGTCAGTGTGTTAATATTCCTGAGGACAGTGGGGGTGTTTTACACTTCACAGGGTGTATCTGACTGTGAGTCATGATATACACAGTGTGTCAGTGAGTGTGTTAATATTAATCTGTGTTCTCTGTCAGTGTGTTAATATTACTGAGGACAGTGGGGGTGTTTTACACTTCACAGGGTGTATCTGACTGTGGGTCATGATGTACACAGTGTTTCAGTGAGTGTGTTAATATTAATCTGTGTTCTCTGTCAGTGTGTTAATATTACTGAGGACAGTGGGGGTGTTTTACACTTCACAGGGTGTATCTGACTGTGGGTCATGATATACACAGTGTGTCAGTGAGTGTGTTAATATTAATCTGTGTTCTCTGTCAGTGTGTTAATATTACTGAGGACAGTGGGGGTGTTTTACACTTCACAGGGTGTATCTGACTGTGGGTCATGATGTACACAGTGTGTCAGTGAGTGTGTTAATATTAATCTGTGTTCTCTGTCAGTGTGTTAATATTGCTGAGGTCAGTGGGGGTGTTTTACACTTCACAGGGTGTATCTGACTGTGGGTCATGTTATACACAGTGTGTCAGTGAGTGTGTTAATATTAATCTGTGTTCTCTGTCAGTGTATTAATATTCCTGAGGACAGTGGGGGTGTTTTACACTTCACAGGGTGTATCTGACTGTGGGTCATGATGTACACAGTGTGTCAGTGAGTGTGTTAATATTAATCTGTGTTCTCTGTCAGTGTGTTAATATTCCTGAGGACAGTGGGGGTGTTTTACACTTCACAGGGTGTATCTGACTGTGGGTCATGATATACACAGTGTGTCAGTGAGTGTGTTAATATTAATCTGTGTTCTCTGTCAGTGTGTTAATATTCCTGAGGACAGTGGGGGTGTTTTACACTTCACAGGGTTTATCTAACTGTGGGTCATGATGTACACAGTGTGTCAGTGAGTGTGTTAATATTAATCTGTGTTCTCTGTCAGTGTGTTAATATTCCTGAGGACAGTGGGAATGTTTTACACTTCACAGACTGTATCTGACAGTGGGTCATGATATACACAGTGTGTCAGTGAGTGTGTTAATATTAATCTGTGTTCTCTGTCAGTGTGTTAATATTCCTGAGGACAGTGGGGGTGTTTTACACTTCACAGGGTGTATCTGACAGTGGGTCATGATATACACAGTGTGTCAGTGAGTGTGTTAATATTAATCTGTGTTCTCTGTCAGTGTGTTAATATTCCTGAGGACAATGGGGATGTTTTACACTTCACAGGGTTTATCTGACTGTGGGTCATGATATACACAGTGTGTCAGTGAGTGTGTTAATATTAATCTGTGTTCTCTGTCAGTGTGTTAATATTACTGAGCACAGTGGGGGTGTTTTACACTTCACAGGGTGTATCTGACTGTGGGTCATGATATACGCAGTGTGTCAGTGAGTGTGTTAATATTAATCTGTGTTCTCTGTCAGTGTGTTAATATTCCTGAGGACAGTGGGGGTGTTTTACACTTCACAGGGTGTATCTGACTGTGGGTCATGATGTACACAGTGTGTCAGTGAGTGTGTTAATATTAATTTGTGTTCTCTGTCAGTGTGTTAATATTCCTGAGGACAGTGGGGGTCTTTTACACTTCACCGGGTTTATCTGACTGTGGGTCATGATATACACAGTGTGTCAGTGAGTGTGTTAATATTAATCTGTGTTCTCTGTCAGTGTGTTAATATTCCTGAGGACAGTGGGGATGTTTTACACTTCACAGGGTTTATCTGACTGTGGGTCATGATGTACACAGTGTGTCAGTGAGTGTGTTAATATTAATCTGTGTTCTCTGTCAGTGTGTTAATATTGCTGAGGACAGTGGGGGTGTTTTACACTTCACAGGGTGTATCTGACTGTGGGTCATGATGTACACAGTGTGTCAGTGAGTGTGTTAATATTAATTTGTGTTCTCTGTCAGTGTGTTAATATTCCTGAGGACAGTGGGGGTGTTTTACACTTCACAGGGTTTATCTGACTGTGGGTCATGATATACACAGTGTGTCAGTGAGTGTGTTAATATTAATCTGTGTTCTCTGTCAGTGTGTTAATATTCCTGAGGACAGTGGGGATGTTTTACACTTCACAGGGTTTATCTGACTGTGGGTCATGATGTACACAGTGTGTCAGTGAGTGTGTTAATATTAATCTGTGTTCTCTGTCAGTGTGTTAATATAGCTGAGGACAGTGGGGGTGTTTTACACTTCACAGGGTGTATCTGACTGTGGGTCATGATATACACAGTGTGTCAGTGAGTGTGTTAATATTAATCTGTGTTCTCTGTCAGTGTGTTAATATTGCTGAGGACAGTGGGGGTGTTTTACACTTCACAGGGTGTATCTGACTGTGAGTCATGATATACACAGTGTGTCAGTGAGTGTGTTAATATTAATCTGTGTTCTCTGTCAGTGTGTTAATATTACTGAGGACAGTGGGGGTGTTTTACACTTCACAGGGTGTATCTGACTGTGGGTCATGATGTACACAGTGTGTCAGAGAGTGTGTTAATATTAATCTGTGTTCTCTGTCAGTGTGTTAATATTACTGAGGACAGTGGGGGTGTTTTACACTTCACAGGGTGTATCTGACTGTGGGTCATGATATACACAGTGTGTCAGTGAGTGTGTTAATATTAATCTGTGTTCTCTGTCAGTGTGTTAATATTACTGAGGACAGTGGGGGTGTTTTACACTTCACAGGGTGTATCTGACTGTGGGTCATGTTATACACAGTGTGTCAGTGAGTGTGTTAATATTAATCTGTGTTCTCTGTCAGTGTATTAATATTCCTGAGGACAGTGGGGGTGTTTTACACTTCACAGGGTGTATCTGACTGTGGGTCATGATGTACACAGTGTGTCAGTGAGTGTGTTAATATTAATCTGAGTTCTCTGTCAGTGTGTTAATATTGCTGAGGACAGTGGGGGTGTTTTACACTTCACAGGGTGTATCTGACTGTGGGTCATGTTATACACAGTGTGTCAGTGAGTGTGTTAATATTAATCTGTGTTCTCTGTCAGTGTATTAATATTCCTGAGGACAGTGGGGGTGTTTTACACTTCACAGGGTGTATCTGACTGTGGGTCATGATATACACAGTGTGTCAGTGAGTGTGTTAATATTAATCTGTGTTCTCTGTCAGTGTGTTAATATTACTGAGGACAGTGGGGGTGTTTTACACTTCACCGGGTGTATCTGACTGTGGGTCATGATGTACACAGTGTGTCAGTGAGTGTGTTAATATTAATCTGTGTTCTCTGTCAGTGTGTTAATATTCCTGAGGACAGTGGGGGTGTTTTACACTTCACAGGGTGTATCTGACTGTGGGTCATGATGTACACAGTCTGTCAGTGAGTGAGTTAATATTAATTTGTGTTCTCTGTCAGTGTGTTAATATTACTGAGGACAGTGGGGGTGTTTTACACTTCACAGAGTGTATCTGACTGTGGGTCATGATGTACACAGTGTGTCAGTGAGTGTGTTAATATTAATCTGTGTTCTCTGTCAGTGTGTTAATATTACTGAGGACAGTGGGGATGTTTTACACTTCACAGGGTGTATCTGACTGTGGGTCATGATGTACACAGTGTGTCAGTGAGTGTGTTAATATTAATCTGTGTTCTCTGTCAGTGTGTTAATATTACTGAGGACAGTGGGGATGTTTTACACTTCACAGGGCTTATCTGACTGTGGGTCATGATGTACACAGTGTGTCAGTGAGTGTGTTAATTTTAATCTGTGTTCTCTGTCAGTGTGTTAATATTCCTGAGGACAGTGGGGGTGTTTTACACTTCACAGGGTGTATCTGACTGTGGGTCATGATGTACACAGTGTGTCAGTGAGTGTGTTAATATTAATCTGTGTTCTCTGTCAGTGTGTTAATATTCCTGAGGACAGTGGGGGTGTTTTACACTTCACAGGGGGTATCTGACTGTGGGTCATGATGTACACAGTGTGTCAGTGAGTGTGTTAATATTAATCTGTGTTCTCTGTCACTGTGTAAATATTACTGAGGACAGTGGGGGTGTTTTACACTTCACAGGGTGTATCTGGCTGTGGGTCATGATGTACACAGTGTGTCAGTGAGTGTGTTAATATTAATTTGTGTTCTCTGTCAGTGTGTTAATATTCCTGAGGACAGTGGGGGTGTTTAACACTTCACAGGGTTTATCTGACTGTGGGTCATGATATACACAGTGTGTCAGTGAGTGTGTTAATATTAATCTGTGTTCTCTGTCAGTGTGTTAATATTCCTGAGGACAGTGGGTGTGTTTTACACTTCACAGGGTTTATCTGACTGTGGGTCATGATATGCACAGTGTGTCAGTGAGTGTGTTATTATTAATCTGTGTTCTCTGTCAGTGTGTTAATATTACTGAGGACAGTGGGGGTGTTTTACACTTCACAGGGTGTATCTGACTGTGGGTCATGATCTACACAATGTGTCAGTGAGTCTGTTAATATTAATTTGTGTTCTCTGTCAGTGTGTTAATATTACCGAGGACAGTGGGGGTGTTTTACACTTCACAGGGTGTATCTGACTGTGGGTCATGATATACACAGTGTGTCAGTGAGAGTGTTAATATTAATCTGTGTTCTCTGTCAGTGTGTTAATATTCCTGAGGACAGTGGGGGTGTTTTACACTTCACAGGGTGTATCTGACTCTGGGTCATGATGTACACAGTGTGTCAGTGAGTGTGTTAATATTAATCTGTGTTCTCTGTCAGTGTGTTAATATTACTGAGGACAGTGGGGGTGTTTTACACTTCAAAGGGTGTATCTGACTGTGGGTGATGATATAGACAGTGTGTCAGTGAGTGTGTTAATATTAATCTGTGTTCTCTGTCAGTGTGTTAATATTACTGAGGACAGTGGGGATGTTTTACACTTCACAGGGTGTATCTGGCTGTGGGTCATGACATACACAGTGTGTCAGTGAGTGTGTTAATATTAATCTGTGTTCTCTGTCAGTGTGTTAATATTACTGAGGACAGTGGGGATGTTTTACACTTCACAGGGTGTATCTGTCTGTGGGTCATGATGTACACAGTGTGTCAGTGAGTGTGTTAATATTAATCTGTGTTCTCTGTCAGTGTGTTAATATTACTGAGGACAGTCGGGGTGTTTTACACTTCACAGGGTGTATCTGACTGTGGGTCATGATGTACACAGTGTGTCAGTGAGTGTGTTAATATTAATCTGTGTTCTCTGTCAGTGTGTTAATATTACTGAGGACAGAGGGGGTGTTTTACACTTCACAGGGTGTATCTGGCTGTGGGTCATGACATACACAGTGTGTCAGTGAGTGTGTTAATATTAATCTGTGTTCTCTGTCAGTGTGTTAATATTACTGAGGACAGTGGGGGTGTTTTACACTTCACAGGGTGTATCTGACTGTGGGTGATGATATACACAGTGTGTCAGTGAGTGTGTTAATATTAATCTGTGTTCTCTGTCAGTGTGTTAATATTCCTGAGGACAGTGGGGGTGTTTTACACTTCACAGGGTGTATCTGACTGTGGGTCATGATGTACACAGTCTGTCAGTGAGTGTGTTAATATTAATCTGTGTTCTCTGTCTGTGTGTTAATATTCCTGAGGACAGTGGGGGTGTTTTACACTTCACAGGGTTTATCTGACTGTGGGTCATGATATACACAGTGTGTCAGTGAGTGTGTTAATATTAATCTGTGTTCTCTGTCAGTGTGTTAATATTACTGAGGACAGTGGGGATGTTTTACACTTCACAGGGTGTATCTGACTGCGGGTCATGATATATACAGTGTGTCAGTGAGTGTGTTAATATTAATCTGTGTTCTCTGTCAGTGTGTTAATATTACTGAGGACAGTGGGGGTGTTTTACACTTCACAGGGTGTATCTGACTGTGGGTCATGATGTACACAGTGTGTCAGTGAGTGTGTTAATATTAATCTGTGTTCTCTGTCAGTGTGTTAATATTACTGAGGACAGTGGGGGTGTTTTACACTTCACAGGGTGTATCTGACAGTGGGTCATGATGTACACAGTGTGTCAGTGAGTGTGTTAATATTAATCTGTGTTCTCTGTCAGTGTGTTAATATTCCTGAGGACAGTGAGGGTGTTTTACACTTCACAGGGTGTATCTCACTGTGGGTCATGATATACACAGTGTGTCAGTGAGTGTGTTAATATTAATCTGTGTTCTCTGTCAGTGTGTGAATATTCCTGAGGACAGTGGGGGTGTTTTACAATTCACAGGGTGTATCTGACTGTGGGTCATGATGTACACAGTCTGTCAGTGAGTGTGTTAATATTAATCTGTGTTCTCTGTCAGTGTGTTAATATTACTGAGGACAGTGGGGGTGTTTTACACTTCACAGAGTGTATCTGACTGTGGGTCATGATGTACACAGTCTGTCAGTGAGTGTGTTAATATTAATCTGTGTTCTCTGTCAGTGTGTTAATATTACTGAGGACAGTGGGGGTGTTTTACACTTCACAGGGTGTATCTGACTGTGGGTCATGATATACACATTGTGTCAGTGAGTGTGTTAATATTAATCTGTGTTCTCTGTCAGTGTGTTAATATTACTGAGGACAGTGGGGATGTTTTACACTTCACAGGGCTTATCTGACTGTGGGTCATGATGTACACAGTGTGTCAGTGAGTGTGTTAATATTAATCTGTGTTCTCTGTCAGTGTGTTAATATTCCTGAGGACAGTGGGGGTGTTTTACACTTCACAGGGTGTATCTGACTGTGGGTCATGATGTACACAGTGTGTCAGAGAGTGTGTTAATATTAATCTGTGTTCTCTGTCAGTGTGTTAATATTCCTGAGGACAGTGGGGGTGTTTTACACTTCACAGGGTGTATCTGACTGTGGGTCATGATATACACAGTGTGTCAGTGAGAGTGTTAATATTAATCTGTGTTCTCTGTCAGTGTGTTAATATTCCTGAGGACAGTGGGGGTGTTTTACACTTCACAGGGTGTATCTGACTCTGGGTCATGATGTACACAGTGTGTCAGTGAGTGTGTTAATATTAATCTGTGTTCTCTGTCAGTGTGTTAATATTCCTGAGTACAGTGGGGGTGTTTTACACTTCACAGGGTGTATCTGGCTGTGGGTCATGACATACACAGTGTGTCAGTGAGTGTGTTAATATTAATCTGTGTTCTCTGTCAGTGTGTTAATATTACTGAGGACAGTGGTGGTGTTTTACACTTCACAGGGTGTATCTGACTGTGGGTGATGATATACACAGTGTGTCAGTGAGTGTGTTAATATTAATCTGTGTTCTCTGTCAGTGTGTTAATATTCCTGAGGACAGTGGGGGTGTTTTACACTTCACAGGGTGTATCTGACTGTGG
This sequence comes from Heterodontus francisci, assembly GCF_036365525.1. Classification (NCBI taxonomy): domain Eukaryota; kingdom Metazoa; phylum Chordata; class Chondrichthyes; order Heterodontiformes; family Heterodontidae; genus Heterodontus; species Heterodontus francisci. The sequence goes on along the minus strand of NW_027142096.1, from coordinate 653,485 downwards.
GTCATGATGTACACAGTGTGTCAGTGAGTGTGTTAATATTAATCTGTGTTCTCTGTCAGTGTGTTAATATTCCTGAGGACAGTGGGGGTGTTTTACACTTCACAGGGTTTATCTGACTGTGGGTCATGATATACACAGTGTGTCAGTGAGTGTGTTAATATTAATCTTTTTCTCTGTCAGTGTGTTAATATTACTGAGGACAGTGGGGATGTTTTACACTTCACAGGGTGTATCTGACTGTGGGTCATGATATACACAGTGTGTCAGTGAGTGTGTTAATATTAATCTGTGTTCTCTGTCAGTGTGTTAATATTACTGAGGACAGTGGGGGTGTTTTACACTTCACAGGGTGTATCTGACTGTGGGTCATGATGTACACAGTGTCTCAGTGAGTGTGTTAATATTAATCTGTGTTCTCTGTCAGTGTGTTAATATTCCTGAGGACAGTGGGGGTGTTTTACACTTCACAGGGTTTATCTGACTGTGGGTCATGATATACACAGTGTGTCAGTGAGTGTGCTAATATTAATCTGTGTTCTCTGTCAGTGTGTTAATATTGCTGAGGACAGTGGGGGTGTTTTACACTTCACAGGGTGTATCTGACTGTGGGTCATGTTATACACAGTGTGTCAGTGAGTGTGTTAATATTAATCTGTGTTCTCTGTCAGTGTGTTAATATTACTGAGGACAGTGGGGGTGTTTTACACTTCACAGGGTGTATCTGACTGTGGGTCATGTTATACACAGTGTGTCAGTGAGTGTGTTAATATTAATCTGTGTTCTCTGTCAGTGTATTAATATTCCTGAGGACAGTGGGGGTGTTTTACACTTCACAGGGTGTATCTGACTGTGGGTCATGATCTACAAAATGTGTCAGTGAGTCTGTTAATATTAATTTGTTTTCTCTGTCAGTGTGTTAATATTACCGAGGACAGTGGGGGTGTTTTACACTTCACCGGGTGTATCTGACTGTGGGTCATGATATACACAGTGTGTCAGTGAGTGTGTTAATATTTATCTGTGTTCTCTGTCAGTGTGTTAATATTCCTGAGGACAGTGGGGGTGTTTTACACTTCACAGGGTGTATCTGACTCTGGGTCATGATGTACACAGTGTGTCAGTGAGTGTATTAATATTAATCTGTGTTCCCTGTCAGTGTGTTAATATTCCTGAGGACAGTGGGGGTGTTTTACACTTCACAGGGTGTATCTGGCTGTGGGTCATGACATACACAGTGTGTCAGTGAGTGTGTTAATATTAATCTGTTTTCTCTGTCAGTGTGTTAATATTACTGAGGACAGTGGGGGTGTTTTACACTTCACAGGGTGTATCTGACTGTGGGTGATGATATACACAGTGTGTCAGTGAGTGTGTTAATATTAATCTGTGTTCTCTGTCAGTGTGTTAATATTCCTGAGGACAGTGGGGGTGTTTTACACTTCACAGGGTGTATCTGACTGTGGGTCATGATGTACACAGTGTGTCAGTGAGTGTGTTAATATTAATCTGTGTTCTCTGTCAGTGTGTTAATATTCCTGAGGACAGTGAGGGTGTTTTACACTTCACAGGGTGTATCTGACTGTGGGTGATGATATACACAGTGTGTCAGTGAGAGTGTTAATATTAATCTGTGTTCTCTGTCAGTGTGTTAATATTACTGAGGACAGTGGGGATGTTTTACACTTCACAGGGTGTATCTGACTGTGGGTCATGATAAACACAGTGTGTCAGTGAGTGTGTTAATATTAATCTGTGTTCTCTGTCAGTGCGTTAATATTACTGAGGACAGTGGGGGTGTTTTACACTTCACAGGGTGTATCTCACTGTGGGTCATGATATACACAGTGTGTCAGTGAGTGTGTTAATATTAATCTGTGTTCTCTGTCAGTGTGTTAATATTACTGAGGACAGTGGGGGTGTTTTACACTTCACCGGGTGTATCTGACTGTGGGTCATGACGTACACAGTGTGTCAGTGAGTGTGTTAATATTAATCTGTGTTCTCTGTCAGTGTGTTAATATTCCTGAGGACAGTGGGGGTATTTTACACTTCACAGGGTGTATCTGACTGTGGGTCATGATGTACACAGTCTGTCAGTGAGTGTGTTAATATTAATCTGTGTTCTCTGTCAGTGTGTTAATATTACTGAGGACAGTGGGGGTGTTTTACACTTCACAGAGTGTATCTGACTGTGGGTCATGATGTACACAGTCTGTCAGTGAGTGTGTTAATATTAATCTGTGTTCTCTGTCAGTGTGTTAATATTACTGAGGACAGTGGGGGTGTTTTACACTTCACAGGGTGTATCTGACTGTGGGTCATGATATACACAGTGTGTCAGTGAGTGTGTTAATATTAATCTGTGTTCTCTGTCAGTGTGTTAATATTACTGAGGACAGTGGGGATGTTTTACACTTCACAGGGTTTATCTGACTGTGGGTCATGATGTACACAGTGTGTCAGTTAGTGTGTTAATATTAATCTGTGTTCTCTGTCAGTGTGTTAATATTCCTGAGGACAGTGGGGGTGTTTTACACTTCACAGGGTGTATCTGACTGTGGGTCATGATGTACACAGTGTGTCAGTGAGAGTGTTAATATTAATCTGTGTTCTCTGTCAGTGTGTTAATATTCCTGAGGACAGTGGGGGTGTTTTACACTTCACAGGGTGTATCTGACTGCGGGTCATGATATACACAGTGTGTCAGTGAGTGTGTTAATATTAATCTGTGTTCTCTGTCAGTGTGTTAATATTCCTGAGGACAGTGGGGGTGTTTTACACTTCACAGGGTGTATCTGACTGTGTGTCATGATATACACAGTGTGTCAGTGAGTGTGTTAATATTAATCTGTGTTCTCTGTCAGTGTGTTAATATTACTGAGGACAGTGGGGGTGTTTTACACTTCACAGGGTGTATCTGACTGTGGGTCATTATGTACACAGTGTGTCAGTGAGTGTGTTAATATTAATCTGTGTTCTCTGTCAGTGTGTTAATATTCCTGAGGACAGTGGGGGTGTTTTACACTTCACAGGGTGTATCTGACTGTGGGTCATGATATACACAGTGTGTCAGTGAGTGTGTTAATATTAATCTGTGTTCTCTGTCAGTGTGTTAATATTACTGAGGACAGTGGGGGTGTTTTACACTTCACAGGGTGTATCTGACTGTGGGTCATGATGTACACAGTGTGTCAGTGAGTGTGTTAATATTAATCTGTGTTCTCTGTCAGTGTGTTAATATTCCTGAGGACAGTGGGGGTGTTTTACACTTCACAGGGTGCATCTGGCTGTGGGTCATGATATACACAGTGCGTCAGTTAGTGTGTTAATATTAATCTGTGTTCTCTGTCAGTGTGTTAATATTCCTGAAGACAGTGGGGGTGTTTTACACTTCACAGGGTGTATCTGACTGTGGGTCATGATATAAACAGTGTGTCAGTGAGTGTGTTAATATAAATCTGTGTTCTCTGTCAGTGTGTTAATATTACTGAGGACAGTGCGGGTGTTTTACACTTCACAGGGTGTATCTGACTGTGGGTCATGATATACACAGTGTGTCAGTGAGTGTGTTAATATTAATCTGTGTTCTCTGTCAGTGTGTTAATATTCCTGAGGACAGTGGGGGTGTTTTACACTTCACAGGGTGTATCTGACTGTGTGTCATGATATACACAGTGTGTCAGTGAGTGTGTTAATATTAATCTGTGTTCTCTGTCAGTGTGTTAATATTACTGAGGACAGTGGGGGTGTTTTACACTTCACAGGGTGTATCTGACTGTGGGTCATGATGTACACAGTGTGTCAGTGAGTGTGTTAATATTAATCTGTGTTCTCTGTCAGTGTGTTAATATTCCTGAGGACAGTGGGGGTGTTTTACACTTCACAGGGTGTATCTGACTGTGGGTCATGATATACACAGTGTGTCAGTGAGTGTGTAAATATTAATCTGTGTTCTCTGTCAGTGTGTTAATATTACTGAGGACAGTGGGGGTGTTTTACACTTCACAGGGTGTATCTGACTGTGGGTCATGATGTACACAATGTGTCAGTGAGTGTGTTAATATTAATCTGTGTTCCCTGTCAGTGTGTTAATATTTTTGAGGACAGTGGGGGTGTTTTACACTTCACAGGGTGTATCTGACTGTGGGTCATGATATACACAGTGTGTCAGTGAGTGTGTTAATATTAATCTGTGTTCTCTGTCAGTGTGTTAATATTACTGAGGACAGTGGGGATGTTTTACACTTCACAGGGCTTATCTGACTGTGGGTCATGATGTACACAGTGTGTCAGTGAGTGTGTTAATATTAATCTGTGTTCTCTGTCAGTGTGTTAATATTCCTGAGGACAGTGGGGGTATTTTACACTTCACAGGGTGTATCTGACTGTGGGTCATGATGTACACAGTGTGTCAGTGAGTGTGTTAATATTAATCTGTGTTCTCTGTCAGTGTGTTAATATTCCTGAGGACAGTGGGGGTGTTTTACACTTCACAGGGGGTATCTGACTGTGGGTCATGATGTACACAGTGTGTCAGTGAGTGTGTTAATATTAATCTGTGTTCTCTGTCAGTGTGTTAATATTACTGAGGACAGTGGGGGTGTTTTACACTTCACAGGGTGTATCTGGCTGTGGGTCATGATATACACAGTGTGTCAGTGAGAGTGTTAATATTAATCTGTGTTCTCTTCAGTGTGTTAATATTCCTGAGGACAGAGGGGGTGTTTTACACTTCACAGGGTGTATCTGACTGTCGGTCATGATGTACACAGTGTGTCAGTGAGTGTGTTAATATTAATCTGTGTTCTCTGTCAGTGTGTTAATATTTCTGAGGACAGTGGGGGTGTATTACACTTCACAGGGTGTATCTGACTCAGGGTCATGATGTACACAGTGTGTCAGTGAGAGTGTTAATATTAATCTGTGTTCTCTGTCAGTGTGTTAATATTCCATAGGACAGTGGGGGTGTTTTACACTTCACAGGGTGTATCTGGCTGTGGGTCATGATATACACAGTGTGTCAGTTAGTGTGTTAATATTAATATGTGTTCTCTGTCAGTGTGTTAATATTCCTGAGGACAGTGTGGGTGTTTTACACTTCACAGGGTGTATCTGACTGTGGGTCATGATATACACAGTGTGTCAGTGAGTGTGTTAATATTAATCTGTGTTCTCTGTCAGTGTGTTAATATTACTGAGGACAGTGGGGGTGTTTTACACTTCACAGGGTGTATCTGACTGTGGGTCATGATATACACAGTGTGTCAGTGAGTGTGTTAATATTAATCTGTGTTCTCTGTCAGTGTGTTAATATTCCTGAGGACAGTGGGGGTGTTTTACACTTCACAGGGTGTATCTGACTGTGTGTCATGATATACACAGTGTGTCAGTGAGTGTGTTAATATTAATCTGTGTTCTCTGTCAGTGTGTTAATATTACTGAGGACAGTGGGGGTGTTTTACACTTCACAGGGTGTATCTGACTGTGGGTCATGATGTACACAGTGTGTCAGTGAGTGTGTTAATATTAATCTGTGTTCTCTGTCAGTGTGTTAATATTCCTGAGGACAGTGGGGGTGTTTTACACTTCACAGGGTGTATCTGACTGTGGGTCATGATATACACAGTGTGTCAGTGAGTGTGTTAATATTAATCTGTGTTCTCTGTCAGTGTGTTAATATTACTGAGGACAGTGGGGGTGTTTTACACTTCACAGGGTGTATCTGACTGTGGGTCATGATGTACACAGTGTGTCAGTGAGTGTGTTAATATTAATCTGTGTTCCCTGTCAGTGTGTTAATATTTTTGAGGACAGTGGGGGTGTTTTACACTTCACAGGGTGTATCTGACTGTGGGTCATGATATACACAGTGTGTCAGTGAGTTTGTTAATATTAATCTGTGTTCTCTGTCAGTGTGTTAATATTACTGAGGACAGTGGGGGTGTTTTACACTTCACAGGGTGTATCTGACTGTGAGTCATGATATACACAGTCTGTCAGTGAGTGTGTTAATATTAATCTGTGTTCTCTGTCAGTGTGTTAATATTACTGAGGACAGTGGGGGTGTTTTACACTTCACAGGGTGTATCTGACTGTGGGTCATGATATACACAGTGTGTCAGTGAGTTTGTTAATATTAATCTGTGTTCTCTGTCAGTGTGTTAATATTACTGAGGACAGTGGGGGTGTTTTACACTTCACAGGGTGTATCTGACTGTGAGTCACGATATACACAGTCTGTCAGTGAGTGTGTTAATATTAATCTGTGTTCTCTGTCAGTGTGTTAATATTACTGAGGACAGTGGGGGTGTTTTACACTTCACAGGGTGTATCTGACTGTGGGTCATGATATACGCAGTGTGTCAGTGAGTGTGTTAATATTAATCTGTGTTCTCTGTCAGTGTGTTAATATTACTGAGGACAGTGGGGGTGTTTTACACTTCACCGGGTGTATCTGACTGTGGGTCATGATATACAAAGTGTGTCACTGAGTGTGTTAATATTAATCTGTGTTCTCTGTCAGTGTGTTAATATTACTGAGGACAGTGGGGGTGTTTTACACTTCACCGGGTGTATCTGACTGTGGGTCATGATGTACACAGTGTGTCAGTGAGAGTGTTAATATTAATCTGTGTTCTCTGTCAGTGTGTTAATATTACTGAGGACAGTGGGGGTGTTTTACACTTTACAGGGGGTATCTGACTGTGGGTCATGATATACACAGTGTGTCAGTGATTGTGTTAATATTAATCTGTGTTCTCTGTCAGTGTGTTAATATTACTGAGGACAGTGGAGGTGTTTTACACTTCACAGGGTGTATCTGACTGTGGGTCATGAGATACACAGTGTGTCAGTGAGTGTGTTAATATTAATCTGTGTTCTCTGTCAGTGTGTTAATATTACTGAGGACAGTGGGGGTGTTTTACACTTCACAGGGTGTATCTGACTGTGGGTCATGATATACACAGTCTGTCAGTGAGTGTGTTAATATTAATCTGTGTTCTCTGTCAGTGTGTTAATATTAATGAGGACAGTGAGGGTGTTTTACACTTCACATGGTGTATCTGACTCTGGGTCATGATATACACAGTGTGTCAGTGAGTGTGTTAATATTAATCTGTGTTCTCTGTCAGTGTGTTAATATTCCTGAGGACAGTGGGGGTGTTTTACACTTCACAGGGTGTATCTGACTGTGGGTCATGATATACACAGTGTGTCAGTGAGTGTGTTAATATTAATCTGTGTTCTCTGTCAGTGTGTTAATATTACTGAGGACAGTGGGGGTGTTTTACACTTCACAGGGTGTATCTGACTGTGGGTCATGATGTACACAGTGTGTCAGTGAGTGTGTTAATATTAATCTGTGTTCTCTGTCAGTGTGTTAATATTCCTGAGGACAGTGGGGGTGTTTTACACTTCACAGGGTGTATCTGACTGTGGGTCATGATATACACAGTGTGTCAGTGAGTGTGTTAATATTAATCTGTGTTCTCTGTCAGTGTGTTAATATTACTGAGGACAGTGGGGGTGTTTTACACTTCACAGGGTGTATCTGACTGTGGGTCATGATGTACACAGTGTGTCAGTGAGTGTGTTAATATTAATCTGTGTTCCCTGTCAGTGTGTTAATATTTTTGAGGACAGTGGGGGTGTTTTACACTTCACAGGGTGTATCTGACTGTGGGTCATGATATACACAGTGTGTCAGTGAGTTTGTTAATATTAATCTGTGTTCTCTGTCAGTGTGTTAATATTACTGAGGACAGTGGGGGTGTTTTACACTTCACAGGGTGTATCTGACTGTGAGTCATGATATACACAGTCTGTCAGTGAGTGTGTTAATATTAATCTGAGTTCTCTGTCAGTGTGTTAATATTACTGAGGACAGTGGGGGTGTTTTACACTTCACAGGGTGTATCTGACTGTGGGTCATGATATACACAGTGTGTCAGTGAGTTTGTTAATATTAATCTGTGTTCTCTGTCAGTGTGTTAATATTACTGAGGACAGTGGGGGTGTTTTACACTTCACAGGGTGTATCTGACTGTGAGTCATGATATACACAGTCTGTCAGTGAGTGTGTTAATATTAATCTGTGTTCTCTGTCAGTGTGTTAATATTACTGAGGACAGTGGGGGTGTTTTACACTTCACAGGGTGTATCTGACTGTGGGTCATGATATACACAGTGTGTCAGTGAGTGTGTTAATATTAATCTGTGTTCTCTGTCAGTGTGTTAATATTACTGAGGACAGTGGGGGTGTTTTACACTTCACCGGGTGTATCTGACTGTGGGTCATGATATACAAAGTGTGTCACTGAGTGTGTTAATATTAATCTGTGTTCTCTGTCATTGTGTTAATATTACTGAGGACAGTGGGGGTGTTTTACACTTCACAGGGTGTATCTGAATGTGGGTTATGATATACACAGTGTGTCAGTGAGTGTGTTAATATTAATCTGTGTTCTCTGTCAGTGTGTTAATATTACTGAGGACAGTGGGGGTGTTTTACACTTCACCGGGTGTATCTGACTGTGGGTCATGTTGTACACAGTGGGTCAGTGAGAGTGTTAATATTAATCTGTGTTCTCTGTCAGTGTGTTAATATTACTGAGGACAGTGGGGGTGTTTTACACTTTACAGGGGGTATCTGACTGTGGGTCATGATATACACAGTGTGTCAGTGAGTGTGTTAATATTAATCTGTGTTCTCTGTCAGTGTGTTAATATTACTGAGGTCAGTGGGGGTGTTTTACACTTCACAGGGTGTATCTGACTGTGGGTCATGATATACACAGTGTGTCAGTGAGTGTGTTAATATTAATCTGTGTTCTCTGTCAGTGTGTTAATATTACTGAGGACAGTGGGGGTGTTTTACACTTCACAGGGTGTATCTGACTGTGGGTCATGATATACACAGTCTGTCAGTGAGTGTGTTAATATTAATCTGTGTTCTCTGTCAGTGTGTTAATATTACTGAGGACAGTGAGGGTGTTTTACACTTCACATGGTGTATCTGACTCTGGGTCATGATATACACAGTGTGTCAGTGAGTGTGTTAATATTAATCTGTGTTCTCTGTCAGTGTGTTAATATTCCTGAGGACAGTGGCGGTGTTTTACACTTCACAGGGTGTATCTGACTGTGGGTCATGATATACACAGTGTGTCAGTGAGTGTGTTAATATTAATTTGTGTTCTCTGTCAGTGTGTTAATATTACTGAGGACAGTGGGGGTGTTTTACACTTCACAGGGTGTATCTGACTGTGGGTCATGATATACACAGTGTGTCAGTGAGTGTGTTAATATTAATCTGTGTTCTCTGTCAGTGTGTTAATATTCCTGAGGACAGTGGGGGTGTTTTACACTTCACAGGGTGTATCTGACTGTGTGTCATGATATACACAGTGTGTCAGTGAGTGTGTTAATATTAATCTGTGTTCTCTGTCAGTGTGTTAATATTACTGAGGACAGTGGGGGTGTTTTACACTTCACAGGGTGTATCTGACTGTGGGTCATGATGTACACAGTGTGTCAGTGAGTGTGTTAATATTAATCTGTGTTCTCTGTCAGTGTGTTAATATTCCTGAGGACAGTGGGGGTGTTTTACACTTCACAGGGTGTATCTGACTGTGGGTCATGATATACACAGTGTGTCAGTGAGTGTGTTAATATTAATCTGTGTTCTCTGTCAGTGTGTTAATATTACTGAGGACAGTGGGGGTGTTTTACACTTCACAGGGTGTATCTGACTGTGGGTCATGATGTACACAGTGTGTCAGTGAGTGTGTTAATATTAATCTGTGTTCCCTGTCAGTGTGTTAATATTTTTGAGGACAGTGGGGGTGTTTTACACTTCACAGGGTGTATCTGACTGTGGGTCATGATATACACAGTGTGTCAGTGAGTTTGTTAATATTAATCTGTGTTCTCTGTCAGTGTGTTAATATTACTGAGGACAGTGGGGGTGTTTTACACTTCACAGGGTGTATCTGACTGTGAGTCATGATATACACAGTCTGTCAGTGAGTGTGTTAATATTAATCTGTGTTCTCTGTCAGTGTGTTAATATTACTGAGGACAGTGGGGGTGTTTTACACTTCACAGGGTGTATCTGACTGTGGGTCATGATATACACAGTGTGTCAGTGAGTTTGTTAATATTAATCTGTGTTCTCTGTCAGTGTGTTAATATTACTGAGGACAGTGGGGGTGTTTTACACTTCACAGGGTGTATCTGACTGTGAGTCATGATATACACAGTCTGTCAGTGAGTGTGTTAATATTAATCTGTGTTCTCTGTCAGTGTGTTAATATTACTGAGGACAGTGGGGGTGTTTTACACTTCACAGGGTGTATCTGACTGTGGGTCATGATATACACAGTGTGTCAGTGAGTGTGTTAATATTAATCTGTGTTCTCTGTCAGTGTGTTAATATTACTGAGGACAGTGGGGGTGTTTTACACTTCACCGGGTGTATCTGACTGTGGGTCATGATATACAAAGTTTGTCACTGAGTGTGTTAATATTAATCTGTGTTCTCTGTCATTGTGTTAATATTACTGAGGACAGTGGGGGTGTTTTACACTTCACAGGGTGTATCTGAATGTGGGTTATGATATACACAGTGTGTCAGTGAGTGTGTTAATATTAATCTGTGTTCTCTGTCAGTGTGTTAATATTACTGAGGACAGTGGGGGTGTTTTACACTTCACCGGGTGTATCTGACTGTGGGTCATGATGTACACAGTGTGTCAGTGAGAGTGTTAATATTAATCTGTGTTCTCTGTCAGTGTGTTAATATTACTGAGGACAGTGGGGGTGTTTTACACTTTACAGGGGGTATCTGACTGTGGGTCATGATATACACAGTGTGTCAGTGAGTGTGTTAATATTAATCTGTGTTCTCTGTCAGTGTGTTAATATTACTGAGGACAGTGGGGGTGTTTTACACTTCACAGGGTGTATCTGACTGTGGGTCATGATATACACAGTGTGTCAGTGAGTTTGTTAATATTAATCTGTGTTCTCTGTCAGTGTGTTAATATTACTGAGGACAGTGGGGGTGTTTTACACTTCACAGGGTGTATCTGACTGTGGGTCATGATATACACAGTCTGTCAGTGAGTGTGTTAATATTAATCTGTGTTCTCTGTCAGTGTGTTAATATTACTGAGGACAGTGAGGGTGTTTTACACTTCACATGGTGTATCTGACTCTGGGTCATGATATACACAGTGTGTCAGTGAGTGTGTTAATATTAATCTGTGTTCTCTGTCAGTGTGTTAATATTACTGAGGACAGTGGGGGTGTTTTACACTTCACAGGGTGTATCTGACTCTGGGTCATGATGTACACAGTGTGTCAGTGAGAGTGTTAATATTAATCTGTGTTCTCTGTCAGTGTGTTAATACTACTGAGGACAGTGGGGGTGTTTTACACTTCACCGGGTGTATCTGACTGTGGGTCATGATATACACAGTGTGTCAGTGAGTGTGTTAATATTAATCTGTGTTCTCTGTCAGTGTGTTAATATTGCTGAGGACAGTGGGGGTGTTTTACACTTCACAGGGTGTATCTGACTGTGGGTCATGATGTACACAGTGTGTCAGTGAGTGTGTTAATATTAATCTGTGTTCTCTGTCAGTGTGTTAATATTACTGAGGACAGTGGGGGTGTTTTACACTTCACAGGGTGTATCTGACTGTGGGTCATGATATACACAGTGTGTCAGTGAGTGTGTTAATATTAATCTGTGTTCTCTGTCAGTGTGTTAATATTACTGAGGACAGTGGGGATGTTTTACACTTCACAGGGTGTATCTGACTGTGGGTCATGATATACACAGAGTGTCAGTGAGTGTGTTAATATTAATCTGTGTTTACTGTCAGTGCGTTAATATTCCTGAGGACAGTGGGGGTGTTTTACACTTCACAGGGTGTATCTGACTGTGGGTCATGATATACACAGTGTGTCAGTGAGTGTGTTAATATTAATCTGTGTTCTCTGTCAGTGTGTTAATATTACTGAGGACAGTGGGGGTGTTTTACACTTCACAGGGTGTATCTGACTGTGGGTCATGATGTACACAGTGTGTCAGTGAGTGTGTTAATATTAATCTGTGTTCTCTGTCAGTGTGTTAATATTCCTGAGGACAGTGGGGGTGTTTTACACTTCACAGGGTGTATCTGACTGTGGGTCATGATATACACAGTGTGTCAGTGAGTGTGTTAATATTAATCTGTGTTCTCTGTCAGTGTGTTAATATTCCTGAGGACAGTGGGGGTGTTTTACACTTCACAGGGTGTATCTGACTGTGTGTCATGATATACACAGTGTGTCAGTGAGTGTGTTAATATTAATCTGTGTTCTCTGTCAGTGTGTTAATATTACTGAGGACAGTGGGGGTGTTTTACACTTCACAGGGTGTATCTGACTGTGGGTCATGATGTACACAGTGTGTCAGTGAGTGTGTTAATATTAATCTGTGTTCTCTGTCAGTGTGTTAATATTCCTGAGGACAGTGGGGGTGTTTTACACTTCACAGGGTGTATCTGACTGTGGGTCATGATATACACAGTGTGTCAGTGATTGTGTTAATATTAATCTGTGTTCTCTGTCAGTGTGTTAATATTACTGAGGACAGTGGGGGTGTTTTACACTTCACAGGGTGTATCTGACTGTGGGGCAAGATGTACACAGTGTGTCAGTGAGTGTGTTAATATTAATCTGTGTTCTCTGTCAGTGTGTTAATATTCCTGAGGACAGTGGGGGTGTTTTACACTTCACAGGGTGTATCTGACTGTGGGTCATGATATACACAGTGTGTCAGTGAGTGTGTTAATATTAATCTGTGTTCTCTGTCAGTGTGTTAATATTACTGAGGACAGTGGGGGTGTTTTACACTTCACAGGGTGTATCTGACTGTGGGTCATGATATACACAGTGTGTCAGTGAGTGTGTTAATATTAATCTGTGTTCTCTGTCAGTGTGTTAATATTCCTGAGGACAGTGGGGGTGTTTTACACTTCACAGGGTGTATCTGACTGTGTGTCATGATATACACAGTGTGTCAGTGAGTGTGTTAATATTAATCTGTGTTCTCTGTCAGTGTGTTAATATTACTGAGGACAGTGGGGGTGTTTTACACTTCACAGGGTGTATCTGACTGTGGGTCATGATGTACACAGTGTGTCAGTGAGTGTGTTAATATTAATCTGTGTTCTCTGTCAGTGTGTTAATATTCCTGAGGACAGTGGGGGTGTTTTACACTTCACAGGGTGTATCTGACTGTGGGTCATGATGTACACAATGTGTCAGTGAGTGTGTTAATATTAATCTGTGTTCCCTGTCAGTGTGTTAATATTTTTGAGGACAGTGGGGGTGTTTTACACTTCACAGGGTGTATCTGACTGTGGGTCATGATATACACAGTGTGTCAGTGAGTGTGTTAATATTAATCTGTGTTCTCTGTCAGTGTGTTAATATTACTGAGGACAGTGGGGATGTTTTACACTTCACAGGGCTTATCTGACTGTGGGTCATGATGTACACAGTGTGTCAGTGAGTGTGTTAATATTAATCTGTGTTCTCTGTCAGTGTGTTAATATTCCTGAGGACAGTGGGGGTATTTTACACTTCACAGGGTGTATCTGACTGTGGGTCATGATGTACACAGTGTGTCAGTGAGTGTGTTAATATTAATCTGTGTTCTCTGTCAGTGTGTTAATATTCCTGAGGACAGTGGGGGTGTTTTACACTTCACAGGGGGTATCTGACTGTGGGTCATGATGTACACAGTGTGTCAGTGAGTGTGTTAATATTAATCTGTGTTCTCTGTCAGTGTGTTAATATTACTGAGGACAGTGGGGGTGTTTTACACTTCACAGGGTGTATCTGGCTGTGGGTCATGATATACACAGTGTGTCAGTGAGAGTGTTAATATTAATCTGTGTTCTCTTCAGTGTGTTAATATTCCTGAGGACAGAGGGGGTGTTTTACACTTCACAGGGTGTATCTGACTGTCGGTCATGATGTACACAGTGTGTCAGTGAGTGTGTTAATATTAATCTGTGTTCTCTGTCAGTGTGTTAATATTTCTGAGGACAGTGGGGGTGTTTTACACTTCACAGGGTGTATCTGACTCTGGGTCATGATGTACACAGAATGTCAGTGAGAGTGTTAATATTAATCTGTGTTCTCTGTCAGTGTGTTAATATTCCTGAGGACAGTGGGGGTGTTTTACACTTCACCGGGTGTATCTGACTGTGGGTCATGATATACACAGTGTGTCAGTGAGTGTGTTAATATTAATCTGTGTTCTCTGTCAGTGTGTTAATATTCCTGAGGACAGTGGGGGTGTTTTACACTTCACAGGGTGTATCTGGCTGTGGGTCATGATATACACAGTGTGTCAGTTAGTGTGTTAATATTAATATGTGTTCTCTGTCAGTGTGTTAATATTCCTGAGGACAGTGGGGGTGTTTTACACTTCACAGGGTGTATCTGACTGTGGGTCATGATATACACAGTGTGTCAGTGAGTGTGTTAATATTAATCTGTGTTCTCTGTCAGTGTGTTAATATTACTGAGGACAGTGGGGGTGTTTTACACTTCACAGGGTGTATCTGACTGTGGGTCATGATATACACAGTGTGTCAGTGAGTGTGTTAATATTAATCTGTGTTCTCTGTCAGTGTGTTAATATTCCTGAGGACAGTGGGGGTGTTTTACACTTCACAGGGTGTATCTGACTGTGTGTCATGATATACACAGTGTGTCAGTGAGTGTGTTAATATTAATCTGTGTTCTCTGTCAGTGTGTTAATATTACTGAGGACAGTGGGGGTGTTTTACACTTCACAGGGTGTATCTGACTGTGGGTCATGATGTACACAGTGTGTCAGTGAGTGTGTTAATATTAATCTGTGTTCTCTGTCAGTGTGTTAATATTCCTGAGGACAGTGGGGGTGTTTTACACTTCACAGGGTGTATCTGACTGTGGGTCATGATACACACAGTGTGTCAGTGAGTGTGTTAATATTAATCTGTGTGCTCTGTCAGTGTGTTAATATTACTGAGGACAGTGGGGGTGTTTTACACTTCACAGGGTGTATCTGACTGTGGGTCATGATGTACACAGTGTGTCAGTGAGTGTGTTAATATTAATCTGTGTTCCCTGTCAGTGTGTTAATATTTTTGAGGACAGTGGGGGTGTTTTACACTTCACAGGGTGTATCTGACTGTGGGTCATGATATACACAGTGTGTCAGTGAGTTTGTTAATATTAATCTGTGTTCTCTGTCAGTGTGTTAATATTACTGAGGACAGTGGGGGTGTTTTACACTTCACAGGGTGTATCTGACTGTGAGTCATGATATACACAGTCTGTCAGTGAGTGTGTTAATATTAATCTGTGTTCTCTGTCAGTGTGTTAATATTACTGAGGACAGTGGGGGTGTTTTACACTTCACAGGGTGTATCTGACTGTGGGTCATGATATACACAGTGTGTCAGTGAGTTTGTTAATATTAATCTGTGTTCTCTGTCAGTGTGTTAATATTACTAAGGACAGTGGGGGTGTTTTACACTTCACAGGGTGTATCTGACTGTGAGTCATGATATACACAGTCTGTCAGTGAGTGTGTTAATATTAATCTGTGTTCTCTGTCAGTGTGTTAATATTACTGAGGACAGTGGGGGTGTTTTACACTTCACAGGGTGTATCTGACTGTGGGTCATGATATACACAGTGTGTCAGTGAGTGTGTTAATATTAATCTGTGTTCTCTGTCAGTGTGTTAATATTACTGAGGACAGTGGGGGTGTTTTACACTTCACCGGGTGTATCTGACTGTGGGTCATGATATACAAAGTGTGTCACTGAGTGTGTTAATATTAATCTGTGTTCTCTGTCATTGTGTTAATATTACTGAGGACAGTGGGGGTGTTTTACACTTCACAGGGTGTATCTGAATGTGGGTTATGATATACACAGTGTGTCAGTGAGTGTGTTAATATTAATCTGTGTTCTCTGTCAGTGTGTTAATATTACTGAGGACAGTGGGGGTGTTTTACACTTCACCGGGTGTATCTGACTGTGGGTCATGATGTACACAGTGTGTCAGTGAGAGTGTTAATATTAATCTGTGTTCTCTGTCAGTGTGTTAATATTACTGAGGACAGTGGGGGTGTTTTACACTTTACAGGGGGTATCTGACTGTGGGTCATGATATACACAGTGTGTCAGTGAGTGTGTTAATATTAATCTGTGTTCTCTGTCAGTGTGTTAATATTACTGAGGACAGTGGGGGTGTTTTACACTTCACAGGGTGTATCTGACTGTGGGTCATGATATACACAGTGTGTCAGTGAGTGTGTTAATATTAATCTGTGTTCTCTGTCATTGTGTTAATATTACTGAGGACAGTGGGGGTGTTTTACACTTCACAAAGTGTATCTGACTGTGGGTCATGATATACACAGTCTGTCAGTGAGTGTGTTAATATTAATCTGTGTTCTCTGTCAGTGTGTTTATATTACTGAGGACAGTGAGGGTGTTTTACACTTCACATGGTGTATCTGAGTCTGGGTCATGATATACACAGTGTGTCAGTGAGTGTGTTAATATTAATCTGTGTTCTCTGTCAGTGTGTTAATATTACTGAGGACAGTGGGGGTGTTTTACACTTCACAGGGTGTTTCTGACTCTGGGTCATGATGTACACAGTGTGTCAGTGAGAGTGTTAATATTAATCTGTGTTCTCTGTCAGTGTGTTAATATTACTGAGGACAGTGGGGGTGTTTTACACTTCACCGGGTGTATCTGACTGTGGGTCATGATATACACAGTGTGTCAGTGAGTGTGTTAATATTAATCTGTGTTCTCTGTCAGTGTGTTAATATTCCTGAGGACAGTGGGGGTGTTTTACACTTCACAGGGTGTATCTGACTGTGGGTCATGATGTACACAATGTGTCAGTGAGTGTGTTAATATTAATCTGTGTTCCCTGTCAGTGTGTTAATATTTTTGAGGACAGTGGGGGTGTTTTACACTTCACAGGGTGTATCTGACTGTGGGTCATGATATACACAGTGTGTCAGTGAGTGTGTTAATATTAATCTGTGTTCTCTGTCAGTGTGTTAATATTACTGAGGACAGTGGGGATGTTTTACACTTCACAGGGCTTATCTGACTGTGGGTCATGATGTACACAGTGTGTCAGTGAGTGTGTTAATATTAATCTGTGTTCTCTGTCAGTGTGTTAATA
Organism: Heterodontus francisci; assembly: GCF_036365525.1. Classification (NCBI taxonomy): domain Eukaryota; kingdom Metazoa; phylum Chordata; class Chondrichthyes; order Heterodontiformes; family Heterodontidae; genus Heterodontus; species Heterodontus francisci. Next base: position 636,217 of record NW_027142096.1, on the reverse strand, counting down.
TTCCTGAGGACAGTGGGGGTATTTTACACTTCACAGGGTGTATCTGACTGTGGGTCATGATGTACACAGTGTGTCAGTGAGTGTGTTAATATTAATCTGTGTTCTCTGTCAGTGTGTTAATATTCCTGAGGACATTGGGGGTGTTTTACACTTCGCAGGGGGTATCTGACTGTGGGTCATGATGTACACAGTGTGTCAGTGAGTGTGTTAATATTAATCTGTGTTCTCTGTCAGTGTGTTAATATTACTGAGGACAGTGGGGGTGTTTTACACTTCACAGGGTGTATCTGGCTGTGGGTCATGATATACACAGTGTGTCAGTGAGAGTGTTAATATTAATCTGTGTTCTCTTCAGTGTGTTAATATTCCTGAGGACAGAGGGGGTGTTTTACACTTCACAGGGTGTATCTGACTGTCGGTCATGATGTACACAGTGTGTCAGTGAGTGTGTTAATATTAATCTGTGTTCTCTGTCAGTGTGTTAATATTTCTGAGGACAGTGGGGGTGTTTTACACTTCACAGGGTGTATCTGACTCTGGGTCATGATGTACACAGTGTGTCAGTGAGAGTGTTAATATTAATCTGTGTTCTCTGTCAGTGTGTTAATATTCCTGAGGACAGTGGGGGTGTTTTACACTTCACCGGGTGTATCTGACTGTGGGTCATGATATACACAGTGTGTCAGTGAGTGTGTTAATATTAATCTGTGTTCTCTGTCAGTGTGTTAATATTCCTGAGGACAGTGGGGGTGTTTTACACTTCACAGGGTGTATCTGGCTGTGGGTCATGATATACACAGTGTGTCAGTTAGTGTGTTAATATTAATATGTGTTCTCTGTCAGTGTGTTAATATTCCTGAGGACAGTGGGGGTGTTTTACACTTCACAGGGTGTATCTGACTGTGGGTCATGATATACACAGTGTGTCAGTGAGTGTGTTAATATTAATCTGTGTTCTCTGTCAGTGTGTTAATATTACTGAGGACAGTGGGGGTGTTTTACACTTCACAGGGTGTATCTGACTGTGGGTCATGATATACACAGTGTGTCAGTGAGTGTGTTAATATTAATCTGTGTTCTCTGTCAGTGTGTTAATATTCCTGAGGACAGTGGGGGTGTTTTACACTTCACAGGGTGTATCTGACTGTGTGTCATGATATACACAGTGTGTCAGTGAGTGTGTTAATATTAATCTGTGTTCTCTGTCAGTGTGTTAATATTACTGAGGACAGTGGGGGTGTTTTACACTTCACAGGGTGTATCTGACTGTGGGTCATGATGTACACAGTGTGTCAGTGAGTGCGTTAATATTAATCTGTGTTCTCTGTCAGTGTGTTAATATTCCTGAGGACAGTGGGGGTGTTTTACACTTCACAGGGTGTATCTGACTGTGGGTCATGATATACACAGTGTGTCAGTGAGTGTGTTAATATTAATCTGTGTTCTCTGTCAGTGTGTTAATATTACTGAAGACAGTGGGGGTGTTTTACACTTCACAGGGTGTATCTGACTGTGGGTCATGATGTACACAGTGTGTCAGTGAGTGTGTTAATATTAATCTGTGTTCCCTGTCAGTGTGTTAATATTTTTGAGGACAGTGGGGGTGTTTTACACTTCACAGGGTGTATCTGACTGTGGGTCATGATATACACAGTGTGTCAGTGAGTTTGTTAATATTAATCTGTGTTCTCTGTCAGTGTGTTAATATTACTGAGGACAGTGGGGGTGTTTTACACTTCACAGGGTGTATCTGACTGTGAGTCATGATATACACAGTCTGTCAGTGAGTGTGTTAATATTAATCTGTGTTCTCTGTCAGTGTGTTAATATTACTGAGGACAGTGGGGGTGTTTTACACTTCACAGGGTGTATCTGACTGTGGGTCATGATATACACAGTGTGTCAGTGAGTTTGTTAATATTAATCTGTGTTCTCTGTCAGTGTGTTAATATTACTGAGGACAGTGGGGGTGTTTTACACTTCACAGGGTGTATCTGACTGTGAGTCATGATATACACAGTCTGTCAGTGAGTGTGTTAATATTAATCTGTGTTCTCTGTCAGTGTGTTAATATTACTGAGGACAGTGGGGGTGTTTTACACTTCACAGGGTGTATCTGACTGTGGGTCATGATATACACAGTCTGTCAGTGAGTGTGTTAATATTAATCTGTGTTCTCTGTCAGTGTGTTAATATTACTGAGGACAGTGAGGGTGTTTTACACTTCACATGGTGTATCTGACTCTGGGTCATGATATACACAGTGTGTCAGTGAGTGTGTTAATATTAATCTGTGTTCTCTGTCAGTGTGTTAATATTACTGAGGACAGTGGGGGTGTTTTACACTTCACAGGGTGTATCTGACTCTGGGTCATGATGTACACAGTGTGTCAGTGAGAGTGTTAATATTAATCTGTGTTCTCTGTCAGTGTGTTAATATTACTGAGGACAGTGGGGGTGTTTTACACTTCACCGGGTGTATCTGACTGTGGGTCATGACATACACAGTGTGTCAGTGAGTGTGTTAATATTAATCTGTGTTCTCTGTCAGTGTGTTAATATTGCTGAGGACAGTGGGGGTGTTTTACACTTCACAGGGTGTATCTGACTGTGGGTCATGATGTACACAGTGTGTCAGTGAGTGTGTTAATATTAATCTGTGTTCTCTGTCAGTGTGTTAATATTACTGAGGACAGTGGGGGTGTTTTACACTTCACAGGGTGTATCTGACTGTGGGTCATGATATACACAGTGTGTCAGTGAGTGTGTTAATATTAATCTGTGTTCTCTGTCAGTGTGTTAATATTACTGAGGACAGTGGGGATGTTTTACACTTCACAGGGTGTATCTGACTGTGGGTCATGATATACACAGAGTGTCAGTCAGTGTGTTAATATTAATCTGTGTTTACTGTCAGTGCGTTAATATTCCTGAGGACAGTGGGGGTGTTTTACACTTCACAGGGTGTATCTGACTGTGGGTCATGATATACACAGTGTGTCAGTGAGTGTGTTAATATTAATCTGTGTTCTCTGTCAGTGTGTTAATATTACTGAGGACAGTGGGGGTGTTTTACACTTCACAGGGTGTATCTGACTGTGGATCATGATATACACAGTGTGTCAGTGAGTGTGTTAATATTAATCTGTGTTCTCTGTCAGTGTGTTAATATTCCTGAGGACAGTGGGGGTGTTTTACACTTCACAGGGTGTATCTGACTGTGGGTCATGATGTACACAGTGTGTCAGTGAGTGTGTTAATATTAATCTGTGTTCTCTGTCAGTGTGTTAATATTACTGAGGACAGTGGGGGTGTTTTACACTTCACAGGGTGTATCTGACTGTGGGTCATGATATACACAGTGTGTCAGTGAGTGTGTTAATATTAATCTGTGTTCTCTGTCAGTGTGTTAATATTACTGAGGACAGTGGGGATGTTTTACACTTCACAGGGTGTATCTGACTGTGGGTCATGATATACACAGTGTGTCAGTGAGTGTGTTAATATTAATCTGTGTTCTCTGTCAGTGCGTTAATATTCCTGAGGACAGTGGGGGTGTTTTACACTTCACAGGGTGTATCTGACTGTGGGTCATGATATACACAGTGTGTCAGTGAGTGTGTTAATATTAATCTGTGTTCTCTGTCAGTGTGTTAATATTACTGAGGACAGTGGGGGTGTTTTACACTTCACAGGGTGTATCTGACTGTGGATCATGATATACACAGTGTGTCAGTGAGTGTGTTAATATTAATCTGTGTTCTCTGTCTGTGTGTTAATATTACTGAGGACAGTGGGGGTGTTTTACACTTCACAGGGTGTATCTGACTGTGGGTCATGATGTACACAGTGTGTCAGTGAGTGTGTTAATATTAATCTGTGTTCTCTGTCAGTGTGTTAATATTACTGAGGACAGTGGGGGTGTTTTACACTTCACAGGGTGTATCTGACTGTGGGTCATGATATACACAGTGTGTCAGTGAGTGTGTTAATATTAATCTGTGTTCTCTGTCAGTGTGTTAATATTACTGAGGACAGTGGGGGTGTTTTACACTTCACAGGGTGTATCTGACTGTGGGTCATGATGTACACAGTGTGTCAGTGAGTGTGTTAATATTAATCTGTGTTCTCTGTCAGTGTGTTAATATTCCTGAGGACAGTGGGGGTGTTTTACACTTCACAGGGTGTATCTGACTGTGGGTCATGATGTACACAGTGTGTCAGTGAGTGTGTTAATATTAATCTGTGTTCTCTGTCAGTGTGTTAATATTACTGAGGACAGTGGGGGTGTTTTACACTTCACAGGGTGTATCTGACTGTGGGTCATGATATACACAGTGTGTCAGTGAGTGTGTTAATATTAATCTGTGTTCTCTGTCAGTGTGTTAATATTACTGAGGACAGTGGGGATGTTTTACACTTCACAGGGTGTATCTGACTGTGGGTCATGATATACACAGTGTGTCAGTGAGTGTGTTAATATTAATCTGTGTTCTCTGTCAGTGCGTTAATATTCCTGAGGACAGTGGGGGTGTTTTACACTTCACAGGGTGTATCTGACTGTGGGTCATGATATACACAGTGTGTCAGTGAGTGTGTTAATATTAATCTGTGTTCTCTGTCAGTGTGTTAATATTACTGAGGACAGTGGGGGTGTTTTACACTTCACAGGGTGTATCTGACTGTGGGTCATGATATACACAGTGTGTCAGTGAGTGTGTTAATATTAATCTGTGTTCTCTGTCAGTGTGTTAATATTACTGAGGACAGTGGGGGTGTTTTACACTTCACAGGGTGTATCTGACTGTGGGTCATGATGTACACAGTGTGTCAGTGAGTGTGTTAATATTAATCTGTGTTCTCTGTCAGTGTGTTAATATTCCTGAGGACAGTGGGGGTGTTTTACACTTCACAGGGTGTATCTGACTCTGGGTAATGATGTACACAGTGTGTCAGTGAGAGTGTTAATATTAATCTGTGTTCTCTGTCAGTGTGTTAATATTCCTGAGGACAGTGGGGGTGTTTTACACTTCACAGGGTGTATCTGACTGTGGGTCATGATATACACAGTGTGTCAGTGAGTGTGTTAATATTAATCTGTGTTCTCTGTCAGTGTGTTAATATTGCTGAGGACAGTGGGGGTGTTTTACACTTCACAGGGTGTATCTGACTGTGGGTCATGATGTACACAGTGTGTCAGTGAGTGTGTTAATATTAATCTGTGTTCTCTGTCAGTGTGTTAATATTACTGAGGACAGTGGGGGTGTTTTACACTTCACAGGGTGTATCTGACTGTGGGTCATGATATACACAGTGTGTCAGTGAGTGTGTTAATATTAATCTGTGTTCTCTGTCAGTGTGTTAATATTACTGAGGACAGTGGGGGTGTTTTACACTTCACAGGGTGTATCTGACTGTGGGTCATGATATACACAGTGTGTCAGTGAGTGTGTTAATATTAATCTGTGTTCCCTGTCAGTGTGTTAATATTCCTAAGGACAGTGGGGGTGTTTTACACTTCACAGGGTTTATCTGACTGTGGGTCATGATGTACACAGTGTGTCAGTGAGTGTGTTAATATTAATCTGTGTTCTCTGTCAGTGGGTTAATATTACTGAGGACAGTGGGGGTGTTTTACACTTCACAGGGTTTATCTGACTCTGGGTCATGATGTACACAGTGTGTCAGTGAGTGTGTTAATATTAATCTGTGTTCCCTGTCAGTGTGTTAATATTTTTGAGGACAGTGGGGGTGTTTTACACTTCACAGGGTGTATCTGAATGTGGGTCATGATATACACAGTGTGTCAGTGAGTGTGTTAATATTAATCTGTGTTCTCTGTCAGTGTGTTAATATTCCTGAGGACAGTGGGGGTGTTTTACACTTCACAGGGTGTATCTGACTGTGGGTCATGATATACACAGTGTGTCAGTGAGTGTGTTAATATTAATCTGTGTTCCCTGTCAGTGTGTTAATATTCCTAAGGACAGTGGGGGTGTTTTACACTTCACAGGGTTTATCTGACTGTGGGTCATGATGTACACAGTGTGTCAGTGAGTGTGTTAATATTAATCTGTGTTCTCTGTCAGTGGGTTAATATTACTGAGGACAGTGGGGGTGTTTTACACTTCACAGGGTTTATCTGACTCTGGGTCATGATGTACACAGTGTGTCAGTGAGTGTGTTAATATTAATCTGTGTTCCCTGTCAGTGTGTTAATATTTTTGAGGACAGTGGGGGTGTTTTACACTTCACAGGGTGTATCTGACTGTGGGTCATGATATACACAGTGTGTCAGTGAGTGTGTTAATATTAATCTGTGTTCTCTGTCAGTGTGTTAATATTCCTGAGGACAGTGGGGGTGTTTTACACTTCACAGGGTGTATCTGACTGTGGGTCATGATATACACAGTGTGTCAGTGAGTGTGTTAATATTAATCTGTGTTCTCTGTCAGTGTGTTAATATTGCTGAGGACAGTGGGGGTGTTTTACACTTCACAGGGTTTATCTGACTCTGGGTCATGATGTACACAGTGTGTCAGTGAGTGTGTTAATATTAATCTGTGTTCTCTGTCAGTGTGTTAATATTACTGAGGACAGTGGGGGTGTTTTACACTTCACAGGGTTTATCTGACTCTGGGTCATGATGTACACAGTGTGTCAGTGAGTGTGTTAATATTAATCTGTGTTCTCTATCAGTGTGTTAATATTACTGAGGACAGTGGGGGTGTTTTACACTTCACCGGGTGTATCTGACTTTGGGTGATGATGTACACAGTGTGTCAGTGAGTGTGTTAATATTAATCTGTGTTCTCTGTCAGTGTGTTAAGATTACTGAGGACAGTGGGGGTGTTTTACACTTCACAGGGTGTATCTGACTGTGGGTCATGATATACACAGTGTGTCAGTGAGTGTGTTAATATTAATCTGTGTTCTCTTTCAGTGTGTTAATATTACTGAGGACAGTGGGGATGTTTTACACTTCACAGGGTGTATCTGACTGTGGGTCGTTATATACACAGTGTGTCAGTGAGTGTGTTAATATTAATCTGTGTTCTCTGTCAGTGTGTTAATATTACTGAGGACAGTGGGGGTGTTTTACACTTCACAGGGTGTATCTGACTGTGGGTCATGATGTACACAGTGTGTCAGTGAGTGTGTTAATATTAATCTGTGTTCTCTGTCAGTGTGTTATATTACTGAGGACAGTGGGGGTGTTTTACACTTCACAGGGTGTATCTGACTGTGGGTGATGATATACACAGTGTGTCAGTGAGTTTGTTAATATTAATCTGTGTTCTCTGTCAGTGTGTTAATATTACTGAGGACAGTGGGGGTGTTTTACACTTCACAGGGTGTATCTGACTGTGGGTGATGATATACACAGTGTGTCAGTGAGTTTGTTAATATTAATCTGTGTTCTCTGTCAGTGTGTTAATATTACTGAGGACAGTGGGGGTGTTTTACACTTCACAGGGTGTATCTGACTGTGGGTCATGATATACACAGTGTGTCAGTGAGTGTGTTAATATTTATCTGTGTTCCCTGTCAGTGTGTTAATATTCCTAAGGACAGTGGGGGTGTTTTACACTTCACAGGGTTTATCTGACTGTGGGTCATGATGTACACAGTGTGTCAGTGAGTGTGTTAATATTAATCTGTGTTCTCTGTCAGTGGGTTAATATTACTGAGGACAGTGGGGGTGTTTTACACTTCACAGGGTTTATCTGACTCTGGGTCATGATGTACACAGTGTGTCAGTGAGTGTGTTAATATTAATCTGTGTTCCCTGTCAGTGTGTTAATATTTTTGAGGACAGTGGGGGTGTTTTACACTTCACAGGGTGTATCTGACTGTGGGTCATGATATACACAGTGTGTCAGTGAGTGTGTTAATATTAATCTGTGTTCTCTGTCAGTGTGTTAATATTCCTGAGGACAGTGGGGGTGTTTTACACTTCACAGGGTGTATCTGACTGTGGGTCATGATATACACAGTGTGTCAGTGAGTGTGTTAATATTAATCTGTGTTCCCTGTCAGTGTGTTAATATTCCTAAGGACAGTGGGGGTGTTTTACACTTCACAGGGTTTATCTGACTGTGGGTCATGATGTACACAGTGTGTCAGTGAGTGTGTTAATATTAATCTGTGTTCTCTGTCAGTGGGTTAATATTACTGAGGACAGTGGGGGTGTTTTACACTTCACAGGGTTTATCTGACTCTGGGTCATGATGTACACAGTGTGTCAGTGAGTGTGTTAATATTAATCTGTGTTCCCTGTCAGTGTGTTAATATTTTTGAGGACAGTGGGGGTGTTTTACACTTCACAGGGTGTATCTGACTGTGGGTCATGATATACACAGTGTGTCAGTGAGTGTGTTAATATTAATCTGTGTTCTCTGTCAGTGTGTTAATATTCCTGAGGACAGTGGGGGTGTTTTACACTTCACAGGGTGTATCTGACAGTGGGTCATGATATACACAGTGTGTCAGTGAGTGTGTTAATATTAATCTGTGTTCTCTGTCAGTGTGTTAATATTGCTGAGGACAGTGGGGGTGTTTTACACTTCACAGGGTTTATCTGACTCTGGGTCATGATGTACACAGTGTGTCAGTGAGTGTGTTAATATTAATCTGTGTTCTCTGTCAGTGTGTTAATATTACTGAGGACAGTGGGGGTGTTTTACACTTCACAGGGTTTATCTGACTCTGGGTCATGATGTACACAGTGTGTCAGTGAGTGTGTTAATATTAATCTGTGTTCTCTATCAGTGTGTTAATATTACTGAGGACAGTGGGGGTGTTTTACACTTCACCGGGTGTATCTGACTTTGGGTGATGATGTACACAGTGTGTCAGTGAGTGTGTTAATATTAATCTGTGTTCTCTGTCAGTGTGTTAAGATTACTGAGGACAGTGGGGGTGTTTTACACTTCACATGGTGTATCTGACTGTGGGTCATGATATACACAGTGTGTCAGTGAGTGTGTTAATATTAATCTGTGTTCTCTTTCAGTGTGTTAATATTACTGAGGACAGTGGGGATGTTTTACACTTCACAGGGTGTATCTGACTGTGGGTCGTGATATACACAGTGTGTCAGTGAGTGTGTTAATATTAATGTGTGTTCTCTGTCAGTGTGTTAATATTACTGAGGACAGTGGGGGTGTTTTACACTTCACAGGGTGTATCTGACTGTGGGTCATGATGTACACAGTGTGTCAGTGAGTGTGTTAATATTAATCTGTGTTCTCTGTCAGTGTGTTATATTACTGAGGACAGTGGGGGTGTTTTACACTTCACAGGGTGTATCTGACTGTGGGTGATGATATACACAGTGTGTCAGTGAGTTTGTTAATATTAATCTGTGTTCTCTGTCAGTGTGTTAATATTACTGAGGACAGTGGGGGTGTTTTACACTTCACAGGGTGTATCTGACTGTGGGTGATGATATACACAGTGTGTCAGTGAGTTTGTTAATATTAATCTGTGTTCTCTGTCAGTGTGTTAATATTACTGAGGACAGTGGGGGTGTTTTACACTTCACAGGGTGTATCTGACTGTGGGTCATGATATACACAGTGTGTCAGTGAGTGTGTTAATATTAATCTGTGTTCTCTGTCTGTGTGTTAATATTCCTGAGGACAGTGGGGGTGTTTTACACTTCACAGGGTGTATCTGACTGTGGGTCATGATGTACACAGTGTGTCAGTGAGTGTGTTAATGTTAATCTGTGTTCTCTGTCAGTGTGTTAATATTACTGAGGACAGTGGGGGTGTTTTACACTTCACAGGGTGTATCTGACTCTGGGTCATGATATACACAGTGTGTCAGTGAGTGTGTTAATATTAATCTGTGTTCTCTGTCAGTGTGTTAATATTTTTGAGGACAGTGGGGGTGTTTTACACTTCACAGGGTTTATCTGACTGTGGGTCATGATATACTCAGTGTGTCAGTGAGAGTGTTAATATTAATCTGTGTTCTCTGTCAGTGTGTTAATATTAGTGAGGACAGTGGGGGTGTTTTACACTTCACAGGGTGTATCTGACTGTGGGTCATGATATACACAGTGTGTCAGTGAGTGTGTTAATATTAATCTGTGTTCTCTGTCAGTGTGTTAATATTTTTGAGGACAGTGGGGGTGTTTTACACTTCACAGGGTGTATCTGGCTGTGGGTCATGATATGCACAGTGCGTCAGTGAGTGTGTTAATATTAATCTGTGTTCTCTGTCAGTGTGTTAATATTCCTGAGGACAGTGGGGGTGTTTTACACTTCACAGGGTGTATCTGACTGTGGGTCATGATGTACACAGTGTGTCAGTGAGTGTGTTAATATTAATCTGTGTTCTCTGTCAGTGTGTTAATATTCCTGAGGACAGTGGGGATGTTTTACACTTCACAGGGTGTATCTGACTGTGGGTCATGATATACACAGTGTGTCAGTGAGTGTGTTAATATTAATCTGTGTTCTCTATCAGTGTGTTAATATTACTGAGGACAGTGGGGGTGTTTTACACTTCACAGGGTTTATCTGACTGTGGGTCATGATATGCACAGTGTGTCAGTGAGTGTGTTAATATTAATCTGTGTTCTCTGTCAGTGTGTTAATATTCCTGAGGACAGTGGGGGTGTTTTACAATTCACAGGGTGTATCTGACTGTGGGTCATGATATACACAGTGTGTCAGTGAGTGTGTTAATATTAACCTGTGTTCTCTGTCAGTGTGTTAATATTCCTGAGGACAGTGGGGGTGTTTTACACTTCACAGGGTGTATCTGACTGTGGGTCATGATATACACAGTGTGTCAGTGAGTGTGTTAATATTAATCTGTGTTCTCTGTCAGTGTGTTAATATTGCTGAGGACAGTGGGGGTGTTTTACACTTCACAGGGTTTATCTGACTGTGGGTCATGATGTACACAGTGTGTCAGTGAATGTGTTAATATTAATCTGTGTTCTCTGTCAGTGTGTTAATATTACTGAGGACAGTGGGGGTGTTTTACACTTCACAGGGTTTATCTGACTCTGGGTCATGATGTACACAGTGTGTCAGTGAGTGTGTTAATATTAATCTGTGTTCTCCATCAGTGTGTTAATATTACTGAGGACAGTGGGGGTGTTTTACACTTCACCGGGTGTATCTGACTTTGGGTGATGATGTACACAGTGTGTCAGTGAGTGTGTTAATATTAATCTGTGTTCTCTGTCAGTGTGTTAATATTACTGAGGACAGTGGGGGTGTTTTACACTTCACAGGGTGTATCTGACTTAGGGTGATGATGTACACAGTGTGTCAGTGAGTGTGTTAATATTAATCTGTGTTCTCTGTCAGTGTGTTAATATTACTGAGGACAGTGGGGGTGTTTTACACTTCACCGGGTGTGTCTGGCTGTGAGTCATGATATACACAGTGTGTCAGTGAGTGTGTTAATATTAATCTGTGTTCTCTGTCAGTGTGTTAATATTACTGAGGACAGTGGGGGTGTTTTACACTTCACAGGGTTTATCTGACTGTGGGTCATGATATACACAGTGTGTCAGTGAGTGTGTTAATATTAATCTGTGTTCTCTGTCAGTGTGTTAATATTCCTGAGGACAGTGGGGGTGTTTTACACTTCACAGGGTGTATCTGACTGTGGGTCATGATGTACACAGTGTGTCAGTGAGTGTGTTAATATTAATCTGTGTTCTCTGTCAGTGTGTTAATATTACCGAGGACAGTGGGGGTGTTTTACACTTCACAGGGTGTATCTGACTGTGGGTCATGATATACACAGTGTGTCAGTGAGTGTGTTAATATTAATCTGTGTTCTCTGTCAGTGTGTTAATATTACTGAGCACAGTGGGGGTGTTTTACACTTCACAGGGTTTATCTGACTGTGGGTCATGATGTACACAGTGTGTCAGTGAGTGTGTTAATATTAATCTGTGTTCTCTGTCAGTGTGTTAATATTCCTGAGGACAGTGGGGGTGTTTTACACTTAACAGGGTGTATCTGACTGTGGGTCATGATATACACAGTGTGTCAGTGAGTGTGTTAATATTAATCTGTGTTCTCTGTCAGTGTGTTAATATTACTGAGGACAGTGGGGGTGTTTTACACTTCACAGGGTGTATCTGACTGTGGGTCATGATATACACAGTGTGTCAGTGAGTGTGTTAATATTAATCTGTGTTCTCTGTCAGTGTGTTAATATTTTTGAGGACAGTGGGGGTGTTTTACACTTCACAGGGTTTATCTGACTGTGGGTCATGATATACACAGTGTGTCAGTGAGTGTGTTAATATTAATCTGTGTTCTCTGTCAGTGTGTTAATATTACTGAGGACAGTGGGGGTATTTTACACTTCACAGGGTTTATCTGACTGTGGGTCATGATATACACAGTGTGTCAGTGAGTGTGTTAATATTAATCTGTGTTCTCTGTCAGTGTGTTAATATTACTGAGGACAGTGGGGGTGTTTTACACTTCACCGGGTGTATCTGACTTTGGGTGATGATGTACACAGTGTGTCAGTGAGTGTGTTAATATTAAACTGTGTTCTCTGTCAGTGTGTTAATATTACTGAGGACAGTGGGGGTGTTTTACACTTCACAGGGTGTATCTGACTTTGGGTGATGATGTACACAGTGTGTCAGTGAGTGTGTTAATATTAATCTGTGTTCTCTGTCAGTGTGTTAATATTGCTGAGGACATTGGGGGTGTTTTACACATCACCGGGTGTATCTGGCTGTGGGTCATGATGTACATAGTGTGTCAGTGAGTGTGTTAATATTAATCTGTGTTCTCTGTCAGTGTGTTAATATTACTGAGGACAGTGGGGGTGTTTTACACTTCACAGGGTTTATCTGACTGTGGGTCATGATATACACAGTGTGTCAGTGAGTGTGTTAATATTAATCTGTGTTCCCTGTCAGTGTGTTAATATTCCTGAGGACAGTGGGGGTGTTTTACACTTCACAGTGTGTATCTGACTGTGGGTCATGATATATACAGTGTGTCAGTGAGTGTGTTAATATTAATCTGTGTTCTCTGTCAGTGTGTTAATATTACTGAGGACAGTGGGGGTGTTTTACACTTCACAGGGTTTATCTGACTGTGGGTCATGATATACACAGTGTGTCAGTGAGTGTGTTAATATTAATCTGTGTTCCCTGTCAGTGTGTTAATATTCCTGAGGACAGTGGGGGTGTTTTACACTTCACAGGGTGTATCTGACTGTGGGTCATGATATATACAGTGTGTCAGTGAGTGTGTTAATATTAATCTGTGTTCTCTGTCAGTGTGTTAATATTACTGAGGACAGTGGGGGTGTTTTACACTTCACAGGGTGTATCTGACTGTGGGTCATGATATACACAGTGTGTCAGTGAGTGTGTTAATATTAATCTGTGTTCTCTTTCAGTGTGTTAATATTACTGAGGACAGTGGGGATGTTTTACACTTCACAGGGTGTATCTGACTGTGGGTCATGATATACACAGTGTGTCAGTGAGTGTGTTAATATTAATCTGTGTTCTCTGTCAGTGTGTTAATATTACTGAGGACAGTGGGGGTGTTTTACACTTCACAGGGTGTATCTGAAAGTGGGTCATGATATACACAGTGTGTCAGTGAGTGTGTTAATATTAATCTGTGTTCTCTGTCAGTGTGTTAATATTGCTGAGGAGAGTGGGGATGTTTTACACTTCACAGGGTGTATCTGACTGTGGGTCATGATATGCACAGTGTGTCAGTGAGTGTGTTAATATTAATCTGTGTTCTCTGTCAGTGTGTTAATATTACTGAGGGCAGTGGGGATGTTTTACACTTCACAGAGTGTATCTGACTGTGGGTCATGATATACACAGTGTGTCAGTGAGTGTGTTAATATTAATCTGTGTTCTCTGTCAGTGTGTTAATATTACTGAGGACAGTGGGGATGTTTTACACTTCACAGGGTGTATCTGACTGTGAGTCATGATATACACAGTGTGTCAGTGAGTGTGTTAATATTAATCTGTGTTCTCTGTCAGTGTGTTAATATTACTGAAGACAGTGGGGGTGTTTTACACTTCATAGGGTGTATCTGACTGTGGGTCATGATGTACACAGTGTGTCAGTGAGTGTGTTAATATTAATCTGTGTTCTCTGTCAGTGTGTTATATTACTGAGGACAGTGGGGGTGTTTTACACTTCACAGGGTGTGTCTGACTGTGGGTCATGATATACACAGTGTGTCAGTGAGTGTGTTAATATTAATCTGTGTTCTCTGTCAGTGTGTTAATATTGCTGAGGACAGTGGGGGTGTTTTACACTTCACAGGGTTTATCTGACTGTGGGTCATGATGTACACAGTGTGTCAGTGAGTGTGTTAATATTAATCTGTGTTCTCTGTCAGTGTGTTAATATTACTGAGGACAGTGGGGGTGTTTTACACTTCACAGGGTTTATCTGGCTCTGGGTCATGATGTACACAGCGTGTCAGTGAGTGTGTTAATATTAATCTGTGTTCTCTATCAGTGTGTTAATATTACTGAGGACAGTGGGGGTGTTTTACACTTCACCGGGTGTATCTGACTTTGGGTGATGATGTACACAGTGTGTCAGTGAGTGTGTTAATATTAATCTGTGTTCTCTGTCAGTGTGTTAATATTACTGAGGACAGTGGGGGTGTTTTACACTTCACAGGGTGTATCTGACTTAGGGTGATGATGTACACAGTGTGTCAGTGAGTGTGTTAATATTAATCTGTGTTCTCTGTCAGTGTGTTAATATTACTGAGGACAGTGGGGGTGTTTTACACTTCACCGGGTGTATCTGGCTGTGAGTCATGATATACACAGTGTGTCAGTGAGTGTGTTAATATTAATCTGTGTACTCTGTCAGTGTGTTAATATTACTGAGGACAGTGGGGGTGTTTTACACTTCACAGGGTTTATCTGACTTTGGGTCATGATATACACAGTGTGTCAGTGAGTGTGTTAATATTAATCTGTGTTCTCTGTCAGTGTGTTAATATTCCTGAGGACAGTGGGGGTGTTTTACACTTCACAGGGTGTATCTGACTGTGGGTCATGATGTACACAGTGTGTCAGTGAGTGTGTTAATATTAATCTGTGTTCTCTGTCAGTGTGTTAATATTACTGAGGACAGTGGGGGTGTTTTACACTTCACAGGGTGTATCTGACTGTGGGTCATGATATACACAGTGTGTCAGTGAGTGTGTTAATATTAATCTGTGTTCTCTGTCAGTGTGTTAATATTACTGAGCACAGTGGGGGTGTTTTACACTTCACAGGGTGTATCTGACTGTGGGTCATGATGTACACAGTGTGTCAGTGAGTGTGTTAATATTAATCTGTGTTCTCTGTCAGTGTGTTAATATTCCTGAGGACAGTGGGGGTGTTTTACACTTCACAGGGTGTATCTGACTGTGGGTCATGATATACACAGTGTGTCAGTGAGTGTGTTAATATTAATCTGTGTTCTCTGTCAGTGTGTTAATATTACTGAGGACAGTGGGGGTGTTTTACACTTCACAGGGTGTATCTGACTGTGGGTCATGATATACACAGTGTGTCAGTGAGTGTGTTAATATTAATCTGTGTTCTCTGTCAGTGTGTTAATATTTTTTAGGACAGTGGGGGTGTTTTACACTTCACAGGGTTTATCTGACTGTGGGTCATGATATACACAGTGTGTCAGTGAGTGTGTTAATATTAATCTGTGTTCTCTGTCAGTGTGTTAATATTACTGAGGACAGTGGGGGTGTTTTACACTTCACAGGGTTTATCTGACTGTGGGTCATGATAAACACAGTGTGTCAGTGAGTGTGTTAATATTAATCTGTGTTCTCTGTCAGTGTGTTAATATTACTGAGGACAGTGGGGGTGTTTTACACTTCACCGGGTGTATCTGACTTTGGGTGATGATGTGCACAGTGTGTCAGTGAGTGTGTTAATATTAAACTGTGTTCTCTGTCAGTGTGTTAATATTACTGAGGACAGTGGGGGTGTTTTACACTTCACAGGGTGTATCTGACTTTGGGTGATGATGTACACAGTGTGTCAGTGAGTGTGTTAATATTAATCTGTGTTCTCTGTCAGTGTGTTAATATTGCTGAGGACATTGGGGGTGTTTTACACATCACCGGGTGTATCTGGCTGTGGGTCATGATGTACATAGTGTGTCAGTGAGTGTGTTAATATTAATCTGTGTTCTCTGTCAGTGTGTTAATATTACTGAGGACAGTGGGGGTGTTTTACACTTCACAGGGTTTATCTGACTGTGGGTCATGATATACACAGTGTGTCAGTGAGTGTGTTAATATTAATCTGTGTTCCCTGTCAGTGTGTTAATATTCCTGAGGACAGTGGGGGTGTTTTACACTTCACAGTGTGTATCTGACTGTGGGTCATGATATATACAGTGTGTCAGTGAGTGTGTTAATATTAATCTGTGTTCTCTGTCAGTGTGTTAACATTACTGAGGACAGTGGGGGTGTTTTACACTTCACAGGGTTTATCTGACTGTGGGTCATGATATACACAGTGTGTCAGTGAGTGTGTTAATATTAATCTGTGTTCCCTGTCAGTGTGTTAATATTCCTGAGGACAGTGGGGGTGTTTTACACTTCACAGTGTGTATCTGACTGTGGGTCATGATATATACAGTGTGTCAGTGAGTGTGTTAATATTAATCTGTGTTCTCTGTCAGTGTGTTAATATTACTGAGGACAGTGGGGGTGTTTTACACTTCACAGGGTTTATCTGACTGTGGGTCATGATATACACAGTGTGTCAGTGAGTGTGTTAATATTAATCTGTGTTCCCTGTCAGTGTGTTAATATTCCTGAGGACAGTGGGGGTGTTTTACACTTCACAGGGTGTATCTGACTGTGGGTCATGATATATACAGTGTGTCAGTGAGTGTGTTAATATTAATCTGTGTTCTCTGTCAGTGTGTTAATATTACTGAGGACAGTGGGGGTGTTTTACACTTCACAGGGTGTATCTGACTGTGGGTCATGATATACACAGTGTGTCAGTGAGTGTGTTAATATTAATCTGTGTTCTCTTTCAGTGTGTTAATATTACTGAGGACAGTGGGGATGTTTTACACTTCACAGGGTGTATCTGACTGTGGGTCATGATATACACAGTGTGTCAGTGAGTGTGTTAATATTAATCTGTGTTCTCTGTCAGTGTGTTAATATTACTGAGGACAGTGGGGGTGTTTTACACTTCACAGGGTGTATCTGAAAGTGGGTCATGATATACACAGTGTGTCAGTGAGTGTGTTAATATTAATCTGTGTTCTCTGTCAGTGTGTTAATATTGCTGAGGAGAGTGGGGATGTTTTACACTTCACAGGGTGTATCTGACTGTGGGTCATGATATGCACAGTGTGTCAGTGAGTGTGTTAATATTAATCTGTGTTCTCTGTCAGTGTGTTAATATTACTGAGGGCAGTGGGGATGTTTTACACTTCACAGAGTGTATCTGACTGTGGGTCATGATATACACAGTGTGTCAGTGAGTGTGTTAATATTAATCTGTGTTCTCTGTCAGTGTGTTAATATTACTGAGGACAGTGGGGATGTTTTACACTTCACAGGGTGTATCTGACTGTGAGTCATGATATACACAGTGTGTCAGTGAGTGTGTTAATATTAATCTGTGTTCTCTGTCAGTGTGTTAATATTACTGAAGACAGTGGGGGTGTTTTACACTTCATAGGGTGTATCTGACTGTGGGTCATGATGTACACAGTGTGTCAGTGAGTGTGTTAATATTAATCTGTGTTCTCTGTCAGTGTGTTATATTACTGAGGACAGTGGGGGTGTTTTACACTTCACAGGGTGTGTCTGACTGTGGGTCATGATATACACAGTGTGTCAGTGAGTGTGTTAATATTAATCTGTGTTCTCTGTCAGTGTGTTAATATTGCTGAGGACAGTGGGGGTGTTTTACACTTCTCAGGGTTTATCTGACTGTGGGTCATGATGTACACAGTGTGTCAGTGAGTGTGTTAATATTAATCTGTGTTCTCTGTCAGTGTGTTAATATTACTGAGGACAGTGGGGGTGTTTTACACTTCACAGGGTTTATCTGGCTCTGGGTCATGATGTACACAGCGTGTCAGTGAGTGTGTTAATATTAATCTGTGTTCTCTATCAGTGTGTTAATATTACTGAGGACAGTGGGGGTGTTTTACACTTCACCGGGTGTATCTGACTTTGGGTGATGATGTACACAGTGTGTCAGTGAGTGTGTTAATATTAATCTGTGTTCTCTGTCAGTGTGTTAATATTACTGAGGACAGTGGGGGTGTTTTACACTTCACAGGGTGTATCTGACTTAGGGTGATGATGTACACAGTGTGTCAGTGAGTGTGTTAATATTAATCTGTGTTCTCTGTCAGTGTGTTAATATTACTGAGGACAGTGGGGGTGTTTTACACTTCACCGGGTGTATCTGGCTGTGAGTCATGATATACACAGTGTGTCAGTGAGTGTGTTAATATTAATCTGTGTACTCTGTCAGTGTGTTAATATTACTGAGGACAGTGGGGGTGTTTTACACTTCACAGGGTTTATCTGACTTTGGGTCATGATATACACAGTGTGTCAGTGAGTTTGTTAATATTAATCTGTGTTCTCTGTCAGTGTGTTAATATTCCTGAGGACAGTGGGGGTGTTTTACACTTCACAGGGTGTATCTGACTGTGGGTCATGATGTACACAGTGTGTCAGTGAGTGTGTTAATATTAATCTGTGTTCTCTGTCAGTGTGTTAATATTACTGAGGACAGTGGGGGTGTTTTACACTTCACAGGGTGTATCTGACTGTGGGTCATGATATACACAGTGTGTCAGTGAGTGTGTTAATATTAATCTGTGTTCTCTGTCAGTGTGTTAATATTACTGAGCACAGTGGGGGTGTTTTACACTTCACAGGGTGTATCTGACTGTGGGTCATGATGTACACAGTGTGTCAGTGAGTGTGTTAATATTAATCTGTGTTCTCTGTCAGTGTGTTAATATTCCTGAGGACAGTGGGGGTGTTTTACACTTCACAGGGTGTATCTGACTGTGGGTCATGATATACACAGTGTGTCAGTGAGTGTGTTAATATTAATCTGTGTTCTCTGTCAGTGTGTTAATATTACTGAGGACAGTGGGGGTGTTTTACACTTCACAGGGTGTATCTGACTGTGGGTCATGATATACACAGTGTGTCAGTGAGTGTGTTAATATTAATCTGTGTTCTCTGTCAGTGTGTTAATATTTTTTAGGACAGTGGGGGTGTTTTACACTTCACAGGGTTTATCTGACTGTGGGTCATGATATACACAGTGTGTCAGTGAGTGTGTTAATATTAATCTGTGTTCTCTGTCAGTGTGTTAATATTACTGAGGACAGTGGGGGTGTTTTACACTTCACAGGGTTTATCTGACTGTGGGTCATGATAAACACAGTGTGTCAGTGAGTGTGTTAATATTAATCTGTGTTCTCTGTCAGTGTGTTAATATTACTGAGGACAGTGGGGGTGTTTTACACTTCACCGGGTGTATCTGACTTTGGGTGATGATGTGCACAGTGTGTCAGTGAGTGTGTTAATATTAAACTGTGTTCTCTGTCAGTGTGTTAATATTACTGAGGACAGTGGGGGTGTTTTACACTTCACAGGGTGTATCTGACTTTGGGTGATGATGTACACAGTGTGTCAGTGAGTGTGTTAATATTAATCTGTGTTCTCTGTCAGTGTGTTAATATTGCTGAGGACATTGGGGGTGTTTTACACATCACCGGGTGTATCTGGCTGTGGGTCATGATGTACATAGTGTGTCAGTGAGTGTGTTAATATTAATCTGTGTTCTCTGTCAGTGTGTTAATATTACTGAGGACAGTGGGGGTGTTTTACACTTCACAGGGTTTATCTGACTGTGGGTCATGATATACACAGTGTGTCAGTGAGTGTGTTAATATTAATCTGTGTTCCCTGTCAGTGTGTTAATATTCCTGAGGACAGTGGGGGTGTTTTACACTTCACAGTGTGTATCTGACTGTGGGTCATGATATATACAGTGTGTCAGTGAGTGTGTTAATATTAATCTGTGTTCTCTGTCAGTGTGTTAACATTACTGAGGACAGTGGGGGTGTTTTACACTTCACAGGGTTTATCTGACTGTGGGTCATGATATACACAGTGTGTCAGTGAGTGTGTTAATATTAATCTGTGTTCCCTGTCAGTGTGTTAATATTGCTGAGGAGAGTGGGGATGTTTTACACTTCACAGAGTGTATCTGACTGTGGGTCATGATATACACAGTGTGTCAGTGAGTGTGTTAATATTAATCTGTGTTCTCTGTCAGTGTGTTAATATTACTGAGGACAGTGGGGATGTTTTACACTTCACAGGGTGTATCTGACTGTGAGTCATGATATACACAGTGTGTCAGTGAGTGTGTTAATATTAATCTGTGTTCTCTGTCAGTGTGTTAATATTACTGAAGACAGTGGGGGTGTTTTACACTTCATAGGGTGTATCTGACTGTGGGTCATGATGTACACAGTGTGTCAGTGAGTGTGTTAATATTAATCTGTGTTCTCTGTCAGTGTGTTATATTACTGAGGACAGTGGGGGTGTTTTACACTTCACAGGGTGTATCTGACTGTGGGTGATGATATACACAGTGTGTCAGTGAGTTTGTTAATATTAATCTGTGTTCTCTGTCAGTGTGTTAATATTACTGAGGACAGTGGGGGTGTTTTACACTTCACAGGGTGTATCTGACTGTGGGTGATGATATACACAGTGTGTCAGTGAGTTTGTTAATATTAATCTGTGTTCTCTGTCAGTGTGTTAATATTACTGAGGACAGTGGGGGTGTTTTACACTTCACAGGGTGTATCTGACTGTGGGTCATGATATACACAGTGTGTCAGTGAGTGTGTTAATATTAATCTGTGTTCTCTGTCTGTGTGTTAATATTCCTGAGGACAGTGGGGGTGTTTTACACTTCACAGGGTGTATCTGACTGTGGGTCATGATGAACACAGTGTGTCAGTGAGTGTGTTAATGTTAATCTGTGTTCTCTGTCAGTGTGTTAATATTACTGAGGACAGTGGGGGTGTTTTACACTTCACAGGGTGTATCTGACTCTGGGTCATGATATACACAGTGTGTCAGTGAGTGTGTTAATATTAATCTGTGTTCTCTGTCAGTGTGTTAATATTTTTGAGGACAGTGGGGGTGTTTTACACTTCACAGGGTTTATCTGACTGTGGGTCATGATATACTCAGTGTGTCAGTGAGAGTGTTAATATTAATCTGTGTTCTCTGTCAGTGTGTTAATATTACTGAGGACAGTGGGGGTGTTTTACACTTCACAGGGTGTATCTGACTGTGGGTCATGATATACACAGTGTGTCAGTGAGTGTGTTAATATTAATCTGTGTTCTCTGTCAGTGTGTTAATATTTTTGAGGACAGTGGGGGTGTTTTACACTTCACAGGGTGTATCTGGCTGTGGGTCATGATATGCACAGTGTGTCAGTGAGTGTGTTAATATTAATCTGTGTTCTCTGTCAGTGTGTTAATATTACTGAGGACAGTGGGGGTGTTTTACACTTCACAGGGTGTATCTGACTGTGGGTCATGATGTACACAGTGTGTCAGTGAGTGTGTTAATATTAATCTGTGTTCTCTGTCAGTGTGTTAATATTCCTGAGGACAGTGGGGATGTTTTACACTTCACAGGGTGTATCTGACTGTGGGTCATGATATACACAGTGTGTCAGTGAGTGTGTTAATATTAATCTGTGTTCTCTGTCAGTGTGTTAATATTCCTGAGGACAGTGGGGGTGTTTTACACTTCACAGGGTTTATCTGACTGTGGGTCATGACGTACACAGTGTGTCAGTGAGTGTGTTAATATTAATCTGTGTTCTCTGTCAGGGTGTTAATATTACTGAGGACAGTGGGGGTGTTTTACACTTCACCGGGTGTATCTGACTGTGGGTCATGATGTACACAGTGTGTCAGTGAGTGTGTTAATATTAATCTGTGTTCTCTGTCAGTGTGTTAATATTCCTGAGGACAGTGGGGGTGTTTTACTCTTCACCGGGTGTATCTGACTGTGGGTCATGATGTACACAGTGTGTCAGTGAGTGTGTTAATATTAATCTGTGTTCTCTGTCAGTGTGTTAATATTACTGAGGACAGTGGGGGTGTTTTACACTTCACAGGGTTTATCTGACTGTGGGTCATGATATACACAGTGCGTCAGTGAGTGTGTTAATATTAATCTGTGTTCTCTGTCAGTGTGTTAATATTCCTGAGGACAGTGGGGGTGTTTTACACTTCACAGGGTTTATCTGACTGTGGGTCATGATATACACAGTGTGTCAGTGAGTGTGTTAATATTAATCTGTGTTCTCTGTCTGTGTGTTAATATTCCTGAGGACAGTGGGGGTGTTTTACACTTCACAGGGTGTATCTGACTGTGGGTCATGATGTACACAGTGTGTCAGTGAGTGTGTTAATGTTAATCTGTGTTCTCTGTCAGTGTGTTAATATTACTGAGGACAGTGGGGGTGTTTTACACTTCACAGGGTGTATCTGACTCTGGGTCATGATATACACAGTGTGTCAGTGAGTGTGTTAATATTAATCTGTGTTCTCTGTCAGTGTGTTAATATTTTTGAGGACAGTGGGGGTGTTTTACACTTCACAGGGTTTATCTGACTGTGGGTCATGATATACTCAGTGTGTCAGTGAGAGTGTTAATATTAATCTGTGTTCTCTGTCAGTGTGTTAACATTACTGAGGACAGTGGGGGTGTTTTACACTTCACAGGGTGTATCTGACTGTGGGTCATGATATACACAGTGTGTCAGTGAGTGTGTTAATATTAATCTGTGTTCTCTGTCAGTGTGTTAATATTCCTGAGGACAGTGGGGGTGTTTTACACTTCACAGGGTTTATCTGACTGTGGGTCATGATGTACACAGTGTGTCAGTGAGTGTGTTAATATTAATCTGTGTTCTCTGTCAGGGTGTTAATATTACTGAGGACAGTGGGGGTGTTTTACACTTCACAGGGTGTATCTGACTGTGGGTCATGATATACACAGTGTGTCAGTGAGTGTGTTAATATTAATCTGTGTTCTCTGTCAGTGTGTTAATATTCCTGAGGACAGTGGGGGTGTTTTACACTTCACAGGGTTTATCTGACTGTGGGTCATGATGTACACAGTGTGTCAGTGAGTGTGTTAATATTAATCTGTGTTCTCTGTCAGGGTGTTAATCTTACTGAGGACAGTGGGGGTGTTTTACACTTCACCGGGTGTATCTGAATGTGGGTCATGATGTACACAGTGTGTCAGTGAGTGTGTTAATATTAATCTGTGTTCTCTGTCAGTGTGTTAATATTCCTGAGGACAGTGGGGGTGTTTTACTCTTCACCGGGTGTATCTGACTGTGGGTCATGATGTACACAGTGTGTCAGTGAGTGTGTTAATATTAATCTGTGTTCTCTGTCAGTGTGTTAATATTACTGAGGACAGTGGGGGTGTTTTACACTTCACAGGGTTTATCTGACTGTGGGTCATGATATACACAGTGCGTCAGTGAGTGTGTTAATATTAATCTGTGTTCTCTGTCAGTGTGTTAATATTCCTGAGGACAGTGGGGGTGTTTTACACTTCACAGGGTTTATCTGACTGTGGGTCATGATATACACAGTGTGTCAGTGAGTGTGTTAATATTAATCTGTGTTCTCTGTCAGTGTGTTAATATTGCTGAGGACAGTGGGGGTGTTTTACACTTCACCGGGTGTATCTGGCTGTGAGTCATGATGTACACAGTGTGTCAGTGAGTGTGTTAATATTAATCTGTGTTCTCTGTCAGTATGTTAATATTACTGAGCACAGTGGGGGTGTTTTACACTTCACAGGGTTTATCTGACTGTTGGTCATGATGTACACAGTGTGTCAGTGAGTGTGTTAATATTAATCTGTGTTCTCTGTCAGTGTGTTAATATTCCTGAGGACAGTGGGGGTGTTTTACACTTCACAGGGTGTATCTGACTGTGGGTCATGATATACACAGTGTGTCAGTGAGTGTGTTAATATTAATCTGTGTTCTCTGTCAGTGTGTTAATATTACTGAGGACAGTGGGGGTGTTTTACACTTCACAGGGTGTATCTGACTGTGGGTCATGATATACACAGTGTGTCAGTGAGTGTGTTAATATTAATCTGTGTTCTCTGTCAGTGTGTTAATATTTTTGAGGACAGTGGGGGTGTTTTACACTTCACAGGGTTTATCTGACTGTGGGTCATGATATACACAGTGTGTCAGTGAGTGTGTTAATATTAATCTGTGTTCTCTGTCAGTGTGTTAATATTACTGAGGACAGTGGGAGTGTTTTACACTTCACAGGGTTTATCTGACTGTGGGTCATGATATACACAGTGTGTCAGTGAGTGTGTTAATATTAATCTGTGTTCTCTGTCAGTGTGTTAATATTACTGAGGACAGTGGGGGTGTTTTACACTTCACCGGGTGTATCTGACTTTGGGTGATGATGTACACAGTGTGTCAGTGAGTGTGTTAATATTAAACTGTGTTCTCTGTCAGTGTGTTAATATTACTGAGGACAGTGGGGGTGTTTTACACTTCACAGGGTGTATCTGACTTTGGGTGATGATGTACACAGTGTGTCAGTGAGTGTGTTAATATTAATCTGTGTTCTCTGTCAGTGTGTTAATATTGCTGAGGACATTGGTGGTGTTTTACACTTCACCGGGTGTATCTGGCTGTGGGTCATGATGTACATAGTGTGTCAGTGAGTGTGTTAATATTAATCTGTGTTCTCTGTCAGTGTGTTAATATTACTGAGGACAGTGGGGGTGTTTTACACTTCACAGGGTTTATCTGACTGTGGGTCATGATATACACAGTGTGTCAGTGAGTGTGTTAATATTAATCTGTGTTCCCTGTCAGTGTGTTAATATTCCTGAGGACAGTGGGGGTGTTTTACACTTCACAGTGTGTATCTGACTGTGGGTCATGATATATACAGTGTGTCAGTGAGTGTGTTAGTATTAATCTGTGTTCTCTGTCAGTGTGTTAATATTACTGAGGACAGTGGGGGTGTTTTACACTTCACAGGGTTTATCTGACTGTGGGTCATGATATACACAGTGTGTCAGTGAGTGTGTTAATATTAATCTGTGTTCCCTGTCAGTGTGTTAATATTCCTGAGGACAGTGGGGGTGTTTTACACTTCACAGGGTGTATCTGACTGTGGGTCATGATATATACAGTGTGTCAGTGAGTGTGTTAATATTAATCTGTGTTCTCTGTCAGTGTGTTAATATTACTGAGGACAGTGGGGGTGTTTTACACTTCACAGGGTGTATCTGACTGTGGGTCATGATATACACAGTGTGTCAGTGAGTGTGTTAATATTAATCTGTGTTCTCTGTCAGTGTGTTAATATTACTGAGGACTTTGGGGATGTTTTACACTTCACAGGGTGTATCTGACTGTGGGTCATGATATACACAGTGTGTCAGTGAGTGTGTTAATATTAATATGTCTTCTCTGTCAGTGTGTTAATATTGCTGAGGACAGTGGGGATGTTTTACACTTCACAGGGTGTATCTGACTCTGGGTCATGATATACACAGTGTGTCAGTGAGTGTGTTAATATTAATCTGTGTTCTCTGTCAGTGTGTTAATATTACTGAGGACAGTGGGGGTGTTTTACACTTCACAGGGTTTATCTGACTGTGGGTCATGATATACACAGTGCGTCAGTGAGTGTGTTAATATTAATCTGTGTTCTCTGTCAGTGTGTTAATATTCCTGAGGACAGTGGGGGTGTTTTACACTTCACAGGGTTTATCTGACTGTGGGTCATGATATACACAGTGTGTCAGTGAGTGTGTTAATATTAATCTGTGTTCTCTGTCTGTGTGTTAATATTCCTGAGGACAGTGGGGGTGTTTTACACTTCACAGGGTGTATCTGACTGTGGGTCATGATGTACACAGTGTGTCAGTGAGTGTGTTAATGTTAATCTGTGTTCTCTGTCAGTGTGTTAATATTACTGAGGACAGTGGGGGTGTTTTACACTTCACAGGGTGTATCTGACTCTGGGTCATGATATACACAGTGTGTCAGTGAGTGTGTTAATATTAATCTGTGTTCTCTGTCAGTGTGTTAATATTTTTGAGGACAGTGGGGGTGTTTTACACTTCACAGCGTTTATCTGACTGTGGGTCATGATATACTCAGTGTGTCAGTGAGAGTGTTAATATTAATCTGTGTTCTCTGTCAGTGTGTTAACATTACTGAGGACAGTGGGGGTGTTTTACACTTCACAGGGTGTATCTGACTGTGGGTCATGATATACACAGTGTGTCAGTGAGTGTTTTAATATTAATCTGTGTTCTCTGTCAGTGTGTTAATATTTTTGAGGACAGTGGGGGTGTTTTACACTTCACAGGGTGTATCTGGCTGTGGGTCATGATATGCACAGTGTGTCAGTGAGTGTGTTAATATTAATCTGTGT
Source organism: Heterodontus francisci (assembly GCF_036365525.1). Lineage (NCBI taxonomy): Eukaryota > Metazoa > Chordata > Chondrichthyes > Heterodontiformes > Heterodontidae > Heterodontus > Heterodontus francisci. The sequence goes on along the minus strand of NW_027142096.1, from coordinate 609,647 downwards.
TCTCTGTCAGTGTGTTAATATAACTGAGGACAGTGGGGGTGTTTTACACTTCACAGGGTGTATCTGACTGTGGGTCATGATGTACACAGTGTGTCAGTGAGTGTGTTAATATTAATCTGTGTTCTCTGTCAGTGTGTTAATATTCCTGAGGACAGTGGGGATGTTTTACACTTCACAGGGTGTATCTGACTGTGGGTCATGATATACACAGTGTGTCAGTGAGTGTGTTAATATTAATCTGTGTTCTCTGTCAGTGTGTTAATATTCCTGAGGACAGTGGGGGTGTTTTACACTTCACAGGGTTTATCTGACTGTGGGTCATGATGTACACAGTGTGTCAGTGAGTGTGTTAATATTAATCTGTGTTCTCTGTCAGTGTGTTAATCTTACTGAGGACCGTGGGGGTGTTTTACACTTCACCGGGTGTATCTGACTGTGGGTCATGATGTACACTGTGTGTCAGTGTGTGTGTTAATATTAATCTGTGTTCTCTGTCTGTGTGTTAATATTCCTGAGGACAGTGGGGGTGTTTTACTCTTCACCGGGTGTATCTGACTGTGGGTCATGATGTACACAGTGTGTCAGTGAGTGTGTTAATATTAATCTGTGTTCTCTGTCAGTGTGTTAATATTACTGAGGACAGTGGGGGTGTTTTACACTTCACAGGGTTTATCTGACTGTGGGTCATGATATACACAGTGCGTCAGTGAGTGTGTTAATATTAATCTGTGTTCTCTGTCAGTGTGTTAATATTCCTGAGGACAGTGGGGGTGTTTTACACTTCACAGGGTTTATCTGACTGTGGGTCATGATATACACAGTGTGTCAGTGAGTGTGTTAATATTAATCTGTGTTCTCTGTCAGTGTGTTAATATTGCTGAGGACAGTGGGGGTGTTTTACACTTCACCGGGTGTATCTGGCTGTGAGTCATGATGTACACAGTGTGTCAGTGAGTGTGTTAATATTAATCTGTGTTCTCTGTCAGTATGTTAATATTACTGAGCACAGTGGGGGTGTTTTACACTTCACAGGGTTTATCTGACTGTTGGTCATGATGTACACAGTGTGTCAGTGAGTGTGTTAATATTAATCTGTGTTCTCTGTCAGTGTGTTAATATTCCTGAGGACAGTGGGGGTGTTTTACACTTCACAGGGTGTATCTGACTGTGGGTCATGATATACACAGTGTGTCAGTGAGTGTGTTAATATTAATCTGTGTTCTCTGTCAGTGTGTTAATATTACTGAGGACAGTGGGGGTGTTTTACACTTCACAGGGTGTATCTGACTGTGGGTCATGATATACACAGTGTGTCAGTGAGTGTGTTAATATTAATCTGTGTTCTCTGTCAGTGTGTTAATATTTTTGAGGACAGTGGGGGTGTTTTACACTTCACAGGGTTTATCTGACTGTGGGTCATGATATACACAGTGTGTCAGTGAGTGTGTTAATATTAATCTGTGTTCTCTGTCAGTGTGTTAATATTACTGAGGACAGTGGGGGTGTTTTACACTTCACAGGGTTTATCTGACTGTGGGTCATGATATACACAGTGTGTCAGTGAGTGTGTTAATATTAATCTGTGTTCTCTGTCAGTGTGTTAATATTACTGAGGACAGTGGGGGTGTTTTACACTTCACCGGGTGCATCTGACTTTGGGTGATGATGTACACAGTGTGTCAGTGAGTGTGTTAATATTAAACTGTGTTCTCTGTCAGTGTGTTAATATTACTGAGGACAGTGGGGGTGTTTTACACTTCACAGGGTGTATCTGACTTTGGGTGATGATGTACACAGTGTGTCAGTGAGTGTGTTAATATTAATCTGTGTTCTCTGTCAGTGTGTTAATATTGCTGAGGACATTGGTGGTGTTTTACACTTCACCGGGTGTATCTGGCTGTGGGTCATGATGTACATAGTGTGTCAGTGAGTGTGTTAATATTAATCTGTGTTCTCTGTCAGTGTGTTAATATTACTGAGGACAGTGGGGGTGTTTTACACTTCACAGGGTTTATCTGACTGTGGGTCATGATATACACAGTGTGTCAGTGAGTGTGTTAATATTAATCTGTGTTCCCTGTCAGTGTGTTAATATTCCTGAGGACAGTGGGGGTGTTTTACACTTCACAGTGTGTATCTGACTGTGGGTCATGATATATACAGTGTGTCAGTGAGTGTGTTAATATTAATCTGTGTTCTCTGTCAGTGTGTTAATATTACTGAGGACAGTGGGGGTGTTTTACACTTCACAGGGTTTATCTGACTGTGGGTCATGATATACACAGTGTGTCAGTGAGTGTGTTAATATTAATCTGTGTTCCCTGTCAGTGTGTTAATATTCCTGAGGACAGTGGGGTTGTTTTACACTTCACAGGGTGTATCTGACTGTGGGTCATGATATATACAGTGTGTCAGTGAGTGTGTTAATATTAATCTGTGTTCTCTGTCAGTGTGTTAATATTACTGAGGACAGTGGGGGTGTTTTACACTTCACAGGGAGTATCTGACTGTGGGTCATGATATACACAGTGTGTCAGTGAGTGTGTTAATATTAATCTGTGTTCTCTGTCAGTGTGTTAATATTACTGAGGACTTTGGGGATGTTTTACACTTCACAGGGTGTATCTGACTGTGGGTCATGATATACACAGTGTGTCAGTGAGTGTGTTAATATTAATCTGTGTTCTCTGTCAGTGTGTTAATATTACTGAGGACAGTGGGGGTGTTTTACACTTCACAGGGTGTATCTGAAAGTGGGTCATGATATACACAGTGTGTCAGTGAGGGTGTTAATATTAATCTGTGTTCTCTGTCAGTGTGTTAATATTGCTGAGGACAGTGGGGATGTTTTACACTTCACAGGGTGTATCTGACTCTGGGTCATGATATACACAGTGTGTCAGTGAGTGTGTTAATATTAATCTGTGTTCTCTGTCAGTGTGTTAATATTCCTGAGGACAGTGGGGGTGTTTTACACTTCACAGGGTGTATCTGACTGTGGGTCATGATATACACAGTGTGTCAGTGAGTGTGTTAATATTAATCTGTGTTCTCTGTCAGTGTGTTAATATTACTGAGGGCAGTGGGGATGTTTTACACTTCACAGAGTGTATCTGACTGTGGGTCATGATATACACAGTGTGTCAGAAAGTGTGTTAATATTAATCTGTGTTCTCTGTCAGTGTGTTAATATTACTGAGGACAGTGGGGATGTTTTACACTTCACAGGATGTATCTGACTGTGAGTCATGATATACACAGTGTGTCAGAGAGTGTGTTAATATTAATCTGTATTCTCTGTCAGTGTGTTAATATTACTGAAGACAGTGGGGGTGTTTTACACTTCATAGGGTGTATCTGACTGCGGGTCATGATGTACACAGTGTGTCAGTGAGTGTGTTAATATTAATCTGTGTTCTCTGTCAGTGTGTTAATATTACTGAGGACAGTGGGGGTGTTTTACACTTCACAGGTTGTATCTGACTGTGGGTGATGATATACACAGTGTGTCAGTGAGTTTGTTAATATTAATCTGTGTTCTCTGTCAGTGTGTTAATATTACTGAGGACAGTGGGGGTGTTTTACACTTCACAGGGTGTATCTGACTGTGGGTGAAGATGTACACAGTGTGTCAGTGAGTTTGTTAATATTAATCTGTGTTCTCTGTCAGTGTGTTAATATTACTGAGGACAGTGGGGGTGTTTTACACTTCACAGGGTGTATCTGACTGTGGGTCATGATATACACAGTGTGTCAGTGAGTGTGTTAATATTAATCTGTGTTCTCTGTCTGTGTGTTAATATTCCCGAGGACAGTGGGGGTGTTTTACACTTCACAGGGTGTATCTGACTGTGGGTCATGATGTACACAGTGTGTCAGTGAGTGTGTTAATGTTAATTTGTGTTCTCTGTCAGTGTGTTAATATTACTGAGGACAGTGGGGGTGTTTTACACTTCACAGGGTGTATCTGACTCTGGGTCATGATATACACAGTGTGTCAGTGAGTGTGTTAATATTAATCTGTGTTCTCTGTCAGTGTGTTAATATTTTTGAGGACAGTGGGGGTGTTTTACACTTCACAGGGTTTATCTGACTGTGGGTCATGATATACTCAGTGTGTCAGTGAGAGTGTTAATATTAATCTGTGTTCTCTGTCAGTGTGTTAATATTACTGAGGACAGTGGGGGTGTTTTACACTTCACAGGGTGTATCTGACTGTGGGTCATGATATACACAGTGTGTCAGTGAGTGTGTTAATATTAATCTGTGTTCTCTGTCAGTGTGTTAATATTTTTGAGGACAGTGGGGGTGTTTTACACTTCACAGGGTGTATCTGGCTGTGGGTCATGATATGCACAGTGTGTCAGTGAGTGTGTTAATATTAATCTGTGTTCTCTGTCAGTGTGTTAATATTACTGAGGACAGTGGGGGTGTTTTACACTTCACAGGGTGTATCTGACTGTGGGTCATGATGTACACAGTGTGTCAGTGAGTGTGTTAATATTAATCTGTGTTCTCTGTCAGTGTGTTAATATTCCTGAGGACAGTGGTGATGTTTTACACTTCACAGGGTGTATCTGACTGTGGGTCATGATATACACAGTGTGTCAGTGAGTGTGTTAATATTAATCTGTGTTCTCTGTCAGGGTGTTAATATTACTGAGGACAGTGGGGGTGTTTTACACTTCACCGGGTGTATCTGACTGTGGGTCATGATGTACACAGTGTGTCAGTGAGTGTGTTAATATTAATCTGTGTTCTCTGTCAGTGTGTTAATATTCCTGAGGACAGTGGGGGTGTTTTACTCTTCACCGGGTGTATCTGACTGTGGGTCATGATGTTCACAGTGTGTCAGTGAGTGTGTTAATATTAATCTGTGTTCTCTGTCAGTGTGTTAATATTACTGAGGACAGTGGGGGTGTTTTACACTTCACAGGGTTTATCTGACTGTGGGTCATGATATACACAGTGTGTCAGTGAGTGTGTTAATATTAATCTGTGTTCTCTGTCAGTGTGTTAATATTCCTGAGGACAGTGGGGGTGTTTTACACTTCACAGGGTTTATCTGACTCTGGGTCATGATATACACAGTGTGTCAGTGAGTGTGTTAATATTAATCTGTGTTCTCTGTCAGTGTGTTAATATTGCTGAGGACAGTGGGGGTGTTTTACACTTCACCGGGTGTATCTGGCTGTGAGTCATGATGTACACAGTGTGTCAGTGAGTGTGTTAATATTAATCTATGTTCTCTGTCAGTGTGTTAATATTACTGAGGACAGTGGGGGTGTTTTACACTTCACAGGGTGTATCTGACTGTGGGTCATGATGTACACAGTGTGTCAGTGAGTGTGTTAATATTAATCTGTGTTCTCTGTCAGTGTGTTAATATTACTGAGGACAGTGGGGGTGTTTTACACTTCACAGGGTGTATCTAACTGTGGGTCATGATATACACAGTGTGTCAGTGAGTGTGTTAATATTAATCTGTGTTCTCTGTCAGTGTGTTAATATTCCTGAGGACAGTGGGGGCGTTTTACACTTCACAGGGTTTATCTGACTGTGGGTCATGATATACACAGTGTGTCAGTGAGTGTGTTAATATTAATCTGTGTTCCCTGTCAGTGTGTTAATATTACTGAGGACAGTGGGGGTGTTTTACACTTCACAGGGTGTATCTGACTCTGGGTCATGATATACACAGTGTGTCAGTGTGTGTGTTAATATTAATAGAACATAGAACATAGAACATAGAACATACAGCACAGAACAGGCCCTTCGGCCCACAATGTTGTGCCGATGCTTTGTCCTCTGTCAAGGACAATTTAATCTATACCCCATCATTCTCCTTTATCCATATACCTATCCAAAAGCCTTTTGAAAGTCCCTAAAGTTTCTGACTCAACAACTTCCCCGGGCAAGGCATTCCATGCCTCGACCACTCTCTGGGTAAAGAACCTTCCCCTGACATCCCCCTTATATCTCCCACCCTTCACCTTAAATTTATGACCCCTTGTAACGCTTTGCTCCACCCGGGGAAAAAGTTTCTGACTGTCTACCCTATCTATTCCCCTGATCATCTTATAAACCTCTATCATGTCACCCCTCATCCTTCTCCTTTCTAATGAGAAGAGGCCTAGAATGTTCAGCCTTTCCTCGTAAGACTTATTCTCCATTCCAGGCAACATCCTGGTAAATCTCCTCTGCACCCTCTCCAAGGCTTCCACATCCTTCCTAAAATGAGGCGACCAGAACTGCACACAGTACTCCAAATGAGGCCTTACCAAGGTCCTGGACAGCTGCATCATCACCTCACGGCTCTTAAATTCAATCCCTCTGCTAATGAACGCTAACACCCCATATGCCTTCTTCACAGCCCTATCCACTTGAGTTGCAACTTTCAATGATCTATGCACATAGACCCCAAGGTCTCTCTGCTCCTCCACATGCCCAAGAACCCTACCGTTAACCCAGTATTTTGCATTCATGTTTGTCCTTCCAAAATGGACGACCTCACACTTTTCAGGGTTAAACTCCATCTGCCACTTTTCAGCCCAGCACTGCAACCTATCCAAGTCCCTTTGCAGACGACAATAGCCCTCCTCGGTATCCACAACTCCACCAACCTTTGTATCATCTGCAAATTTACTGACCCACCCTTCGACTTCCTCATCCAAGTCGTTAATAAAAATCACAAACAGGAGAGGACCCAGAACTGATCCCTGCGGCACGCCACTGGTAACTGGGCTCCAGGCTGAGTATTTACCATCTAAGACCACTCTCTGCCTTCTATCAGTTAGCCAATTCTTAATCCAACTGGCCACATTCCCCACTATCCCATGCCTCCTGACTTTCTCCATAAGTCTACCATGGGGGACCTTATCAAATGCCTTACTAAAATCCATGTACACCACATCCACTGGTTTACCCTCATCCACTTGCTTGGTCACCTGCTCAAAGAATTCAATCAGGCTTGTGAGGCAAGACCTACCCCTCACAAAACCGTGCTGACTGTCCCGAATCAAGCAGTGTCTTTCCAGATGCTCAGAAATCCTATCCCTCAGCACCTTTTCCATCAACTTGCCTACCACCGAAGTAAGACTAACTGGCCTGTAATTCCCAGGGTTGTTCCTATTCCCTTTCTTGAACAGGGGCACAACATTTGCCACCCTCCAATCACCTGGTACCACCCCCGTCAGCAGAGAAGATGAAAAGATCATTGCCAGCGGCTCTGCAATTTCATCCCTTGCTTCCCATAACATCCTTGGATATACCCCGTCAGGCCCGGGAGACTTGTCTATCTTCAAGTTATTCAAAAACCCCAACACATCTTCCCTTCTAACGAGCACTTCCTCGAGCTTACCAGTCTGCTTCCCACCGTCCTCTTCAGTAATACACCCCTTCTCATTCGTAAATACCGAAGAGAAGTACTCATTCAAAACCTCACTTATCTCTTCCGGCTCAACACACAGTCTCCCGCTATTGTCCTTGACCGGACCTATGGTCCCCCTAGTCATCCTCATATTTCTGACATACGCGTAAAAGGCCTTGGGGTTTTCTTTTATCCTACCCGCCAAGCATTTTTCATGCCCTCTCTTAGCTCTCCTAATCCCTTTCTTCAGATCCTTCCTGGCCATCTTGTATCCCTCCAGAGCTATGCCTGTGCCCTTTTTCCTCAACTTTATATACGCATCCTTCTTCTTCCTAACAAGACTCTCAACCTCTCTTGTCAACCACGGTTCCCTCACATGACCATCCCTTCCCTGTCTGACAGGGACATGCTTATCAATGGCCCCTACTATCTGCTCCTTGAAAAAGTTCCACATTTCGACCGTGCCCTTCCCTGCCAGCATATGCTCCCAACTTATGCTCCTCAGTTCCTGCCTGACAGCATCATATCTACCCTTCCCCCAATTGTAAACCTTGCCCTGTTGCACATACCTATCCCTCTCCATTACCACAGTGAATGCTACAGAATTGTGATCACTATCTCCAAAGTGCTCGCCCACCAACAGCTCTATCACTTGCCCTGGTTCATTACCTAGTACCAAATCCAATATTGCCTCCCCTCTGGTCGGGCAGTCTACATACTGAGTCAGAAAAGCTTCCTGGACATACTGCACAAACACTACCCCATCCAAACTATTCGATCTAAAGAGTTGCCAATCAATATTTGGGAAGTTGAAATCCCCCATAATTACTACCCTGTGACTTCTGCTCCTTTCCAAAATCTGTTTCCCAATCTGCTCTTCCACCTCCCTGCTGCTATTGGGGGGCCTATAGAAAACTCCCATCAAGGTGACTGCTCCTTTCCTGTTCCTGACCTCAACCCACAGTGCCTCAGTCGGCAGATCCTCCTCGAAAATTCTTTCAGCAGTTGTTACACTATTTCTAACTAACAATGCCACCCCCCCACCTCTTTTACCACCATTCCTAATCTTATGAAAACATCTATAACCAGGTACCTCCAAAAACCATTCCTCCCCCTCACCTATCCACGTTTCAGTGATGGCCACAACATCGTAGTCCCAAGTGCCCATCCACGCCTTCAATTCACTCACCTTATTCCTGATGCTTCTTGCGTTGAAGTATACGCACTTTAACCCTTCTCCGTGCCCATCTGTCCTCTGTGACAGTGCTACCTTCCCCAATACCTCACTACACTCTTTGTCTTTCTGAGTGGACCCACTGGTCCCTGGATTACAAGTCCGGTTCCCATGCCCCTCCCAAACTAGTTTAAACCCTCCCGAACAGTACTAGCAAACCTCCCTCCCAGGATATTGGTGCCCCTCTGGTTCAGATGCAGCCCGTCCTGTTTGAACAGGTCCCATCTTCACCAGAATGCAGTCCAATTATCCAAGAACTGGAAGCCCTCCCTCCTACACCATTCCTGCAGCCACGTGTTCAGCTGTGCTCTCTCCCTATTCCTAGCCTCACTATCTCGTGGCGCCGGCAACAAACCAGAGATAACAACTCTGTCCGTCCGAGCTTTCAGCTTCCAGCCTAACTCCCTAAACTCACTTCTAACATCTGTGCCACCCTTCCTTCCTGCGTCGTTGGTGCCAATGTGCACCACGACCTCTGGCTGCTCCCCCTCCCCTGTGTTCCCTGTCAGTGTGTTAATATTCCTGAGGACAGTGGGGGTGTTTTACACTTCACAGGGTGTATCTGACTCTGGGTCATGATATACACAGTGTGTCAGTGTGTGTGTTAATATTAATCTGTGTTCTCTATCAGTGTGTTAATATTCCTGAGGACAGTGGGGGTGTTTTACACTTCACAGGGGGTATCTGACTGTGGGTCATGATATACACAGTGTGTCAGTGAGTGTGTTAATATTAATCTGTGTTCTCTGTCAGTGTGTTAATATTGCTGAGGACAGTGGGGATGTTTTACACTTCACAGGGTGTATCTGACTCTGGGTCATGATGTACACAGTGTGTCAGTGAGTTTGTTAATATTAATCTGTGTACTCTGTCAGTGTGTTAATATTCCTGAGGACAGTGGGGGTGTTTTACACTTCACAGGGTGTATCTGACTGTGGGTCATGATGTACACAGTGTGTCAGTGAGTGTGTTAATATTAATCTGTGTTCTCTGTCAGTGTGTTAATATTACTGAGGACAGTTGGGGTGTTTTACACTTCACAGGGTGTATCTGACTGTGGGTCATGATATACACAGTGTGTCAGTGAGTGTGTTAATATTAATCTGTGTTCTCTGTCAATGTGTTAATATTCCTGAGGACAGTGGGGGTGTTTTACACTTCACAGGGTGTGTCTGACTGTGGGTCATGATATACACAGTGTGTCAGTGAGTGTGTTAATATTAATCTGTGTTCTCTGTCACGTGTTAATATTCCTGAGGACAGTGAGCATGTTTTACACTTCACAGGGTGTATCTGACTGTCGGTCATGATATACACAGTGTGTCAGTGAGTGTGTTAATATTAATCTGTGTTCTCTGTCAGTGTGTTAATATTCCTGAGGACAGTGGGGGTGTTTAACACTTCACAGGGTGTATCTGACTGTGGATCATGATATACACAGTGTGTCAGTGAGTGTGTTAATATTAATCTGTGTTCTCTGTCAGTGTGTTAATATTGCTGAGGACAGTGGGGGTGTTTTACACTTCACCGGGTGTATCTGGCTGTGAGTCATGATGTACACAGTGTGTCAGTGAGTGTGTTAATATTAATCTGTGTTCTCTGTCAGTGTGTTAATATTACTGAGGACAGTGGGGATGTTTTACACTTCACAGGGTCTATCTGACTGTGGGTCATGATATACACAGTGTGTCAGTGAGTGTGTTAATATTAATCTGTGTTCTCTGTCAGTGTGTTAATATTCCTGAGGACAGTGGGGGTGTTTTACACTTCACAGAGTGTATCTGACTGTGGGTCATGATATACACAGTGTGTCAGTGAGTGTGTTAATATTAATCAGTGTTCTCTGTCAGTGTGTTAATATTCCTGAGGACAGTGGGGGTGTTTTACACTTCACAGGGTGTATCTGACTGTGGGTCATGATATACACAGTGTGTCAGTGAGTGTGTTAATATTAATCTGTGTTCTCTGTCAGTGTGTTAATATTCCTGAGGACAGTGGGGGTGTTTTACACTTCACCGGGTGTATCTGACTGTGGGTCATGATATACACAGTGTGTCAGTGAGTGTGTTAATATTAATCTGTGTTCTCTGTCAGTGTGTTAATATTCCTGAGGACAGTGGGGATGTTTTACACTTCACAGGGTGTATCTGACTGTGGGTCATGATATACACAGTGTGTCAGTGAGTGTGTTAATATTAATCTGTGTTCTCTGTCAGCGTGTTAATATTCCTGAGGACAGTGGGGGTGTTTTACACTTCACAGTGTTTATCTGATTGTGGGTCATGATGTACACAGTGTGTCAGTGAGTGTGTTAATATTAATCTGTGTTCTCTGTCAGGGTGTTAATATTAATGAGGACAGTGGGGGTGTTTTACACTTCACCGGGTGTATCTGACTGTGGGTCATGATGTACACAGTGTGTCAGTGAGTGTGTTAATATTAATCTGTGTTCTCTGTCAGTGTGTTAATATTCCTGAGGACAGTGGGGGTGTTTTATTCTTCACCGGGTGTATCTGACTGTGGGTCATGATGTACACAGTGTGTCAGTGAGTGTGTTAATATTAATCTGTGTTCCCTGTCAGTGTGTTAATATTACTGAGGACAGTGGGGGTGTTTTACACTTCACCGGGTGTATCTGACTCTGGGTCATGATGTACACAGTGTGTCAGTGAGTGTGTTAATATTAATCTGTGTTCTCTGTCATTGTGTTAATATTACTGAGGACAGTGGGGATGTTTTACACTTCACAGGGTCTATCTGACTGTGGGTCATGATATACACAGTGTGTCAGTGAGTGTGTTAATATTAATCTGTGTTCTCTGTCAGTGTGTTAATATTCCTGAGGACAGTGGGGGTGTTTTACACTTCACAGAGTGTATCTGACTGTGGGTCATGATATACACAGTGTGTCAGTGAGTGTGTTAATATTAATCAGTGTTCTCTCTCAGTGTGTTAATATTCCTGAGGACAGTGGGGGTGTTTTACACTTCACAGGGTGTATCTGACTGTGGGTCATGATATACACAGTGTGTCAGTGAGTGTGTTAATATTAATCTGTGTTCTCTGTCAGTGTGTTAATATTCCTGAGGACAGTGGGGGTGTTTTACACTTCACCGGGTGTATCTGACTGTGGGTCATGATATACACAGTGTGTCAGTGAGTGTGTTAATATTAATCTGTGTTCTCTGTCAGTGTGTTAATATTCCTGAGGACAGTGGGGATGTTTTACACTTCACAGGGTGTATCTGACTGTGGGTCATGATATACACAGTGTGTCAGTGAGTGTGTTAATATTAATCTGTGTTCTCTGTCAGCGTGTTAATATTCCTGAGGACAGTGGGGGTGTTTTACACTTCACAGTGTTTATCTGATTGTGGGTCATGATGTACACAGTGTGTCAGTGAGTGTGTTAATATTAATATGTGTTCTCTGTCAGGGTGTTAATATTAATGAGGACAGTGGGGGTGTTTTACACTTCACCGGGTGTATCTGACTGTGGGTCATGATGTACACAGTGTGTCAGTGAGTGTGTTAATATTAATCTGTGTTCTCTGTCAGTGTGTTAATATTCCTGAGGACAGTGGGGGTGTTTTATTCTTCACCGGGTGTATCTGACTGTGGGTCATGATGTACACAGTGTGTCAGTGAGTGTGTTAATATTAATCTGTGTTCCCTGTCAGTGTGTTAATATTACTGAGGACAGTGGGGGTGTTTTACACTTCACAGGGTGTATCTGACTGTGGGTCATGATATACACAGTGTGTCAGTGTGTTTGTTAATATTAATCTGTGTTCTCTATCAGTGTGTTAATATTCCTGAGGACAGTGGGGGTGTTTTACACTTCACAGGGTGTATCTGACTGTGGGTCATGATATACACAGTGTGTCAGTGAGTGTGTTAATATTAATCTGTGTTCTCTGTCAGTGTGTTAATATTGCTGAGGACAGTGGGGATGTTTTACACTTCACAGGGTGTATCTGACTCTGGGTCATGATGTACACAGTGTGTCAGTGAGTTTGTTAATATTAATCTGTGTACTCTGTCAGTGTGTTAATATTCCTGAGGACAGTGGGGGTGTTTTACACTTCACAGGGTGTATCTAACTGTGGGTCATGATATACACAGTGTGTCAGTGAGTGTGTTAATATCAATCTGTGTTCTCTGTCAGTGTGTTAATATTCCTGAGGACAGTGGGGGTGTTTTACAGTTCACAGGGTGTATCTGACTGTGGGTCATGATGTACACAGTGTGTCAGTGAGTGTGTTAATATTAATCTGTGTTCTCTGTCAGTGTGTTAATATTACTGAGGACAGTGGGGGTGTTTTACACTTCACAGGGTGTATCTGACTGTGGGTCATGATATACACAGTGTGTCAGTGAGTGTGTTAATATTAATCTGTGTTCTCTGTCAGTGTGTTAATATTACTGAGGACAGTGGGGGTGTTTTACACTTCACAGGGTGTATCTGACTGAGGGTCATGATGTACACAGTGTGTCAGTGAGTGTGTTAATATTAATCTGTGTTCTCTGTCAGTGTGTTAATATTCCTGAGGACAGTGGGGATGTTTTACACTTCACAGGGTGTATCTGACTGTGGGTCATGATATACACAGTGTGTCAGTGAGTTTGTTAATATTAATCTGTGTTCTCTGTCAGTGTGTTAATATTCCTGAGGACAGTGGGGGTGTTTTACACTTCACAGGGTATATCTGACTGTGGGTCATGATGTACACAGTGTGTCAGTGAGTGTGTTAATATTAATCTGTGTTCTCTGTCAGGTTGTTAATATTACTGAGGACAGTGGGGGTGTTTTACACTTCACCGGGTGTATCTGACTGTGGGTCATGATGTACACAGTGTGTCAGTGAGTGTGTTAATATTAATCTGTGTTCTCTGTCAGTGTGTTAATATTCCTGAGGACAGTGGGGGTGTTTTACTCTTCACCGAGTGTATCTGACTGTGGGTCATGATGTACACAGTGTGTCAGTGAGTGTGTTAATATTAATCTGTGTTCTCTGTCAGTGTGTTAATATTACTGAGGACAGTGGGGGTGTTTTACACTTCACAGGGTTTATCTGACTGTGGGTCATGATATACACAGTGTGTCAGTGAGTGTGTTAATATTAATCTGTGTTCTCTGTCAGTGTGTTAATATTACTGAGGACAGTGGGGGTGTTTTACACTTCACCGGGTGTATCTGACTGTGGGTCATGATGTACACAGTGTGTCAGTGAGTGTGTTAATATTAATCTGTGTTCTCTGTCAGTGCGTTAATATTCCTGAGGACAGTGGGGGTGTTTTACACTTCACAGGGTTTATCTGACTGTGGGTCATGATATACACAGTGTGTCAGTGAGTGTGTTAATATTAATCTGTGTTCTCTGTCAGTGTGTTAATATTGCTGAGGACAGTGGGGGTGTTTTACACTTCACCGGGTGTATCTGGCTGTGAGTCATGATGTACACAGTGTGTCAGTGAGTGTGTTAATATTAATCTGTGTTCTCTGTCAGTGTGTTAATATTACTGAGGACAGTGGGGGTGTTTTACACTTCACAGGGTGTATCTGACTGTGGGTCATGATGTACACAGTGTGTCAGTGAGTGTGTTAATATTAATCTGTGTTCTCTGTCAGTGTGTTAATATTACTGAGGACAGTGGGGATGTTTTACACTTCACAGGGTTTATCTGACTCTGGGTCATGATATACACAGTGTGTCAGTGAGTGTGTTAATATTAATCTGTGTTCTCTGTCAGTGTGTTAATATTACTGAGGACAGTGGGGGTGTTTTACACTTCACAGGGTGTATCTGACTCTGGGTCATGATATACACAGTGTGTCAGTGAGTGTGTTAATATTAATCTGTGTTCTCTGTCAGTGTGTTAATATTTTTGAGGACAGTGGGGGTGTTTTACACTTCACAGGGTTTATCTGACTGTGGGTCATGATATACTCAGTGTGTCAGTGAGAGTGTTAATATTAATCTGTGTTCTCTGTCAGTGTGTTAATATTCCTGAGGACAGTGGGGGTGTTTTACACTTCACAGGGTGTATCTGACTGTGGGTCATGATATACACAGTGTGTCAGTGAGTGTGTTAATATTAATCTGTGTTCTCTGTCAGTGCGTTAATATTTTTGAGGACAGTGGGGGTGTTTTACACTTCATAGGGTGTATCTGGCTGTGGGTGATGATATACACAGTGTGTCAGTGAGTGTGTTAATATTAATCTGTGTTCTCTGTCAGTGTGTTAATATTCCTGAGGACAGTGGGGGTGTTTTACACTTCACAGGGTGTATCTGACTGTGGGTCATGATGTACACAGTGTGTCAGTGAGTGTGTTAATATTAATCTGTGTTCTCTGTCAGTGTGTTAATATTCCTGAGGACAGTGGGGATGTTTTACACTTCACCGGGTGTATCTGACTGTGGGTCATGATATACACAGTGTGTCAGTGAGTGTGTTAATATTCATCTGTGTTCTCTGTCAGTGTGTTAATATTCCTGAGGACAGTGGGGGTGTTTTACACTTCACAGGGTGTATCTAACTGTGGGTCATGATATACACAGTGTGTCAGTGAGTGTGTTAATATCAATCTGTGTTCTCTGTCAGTGTGTTAATATTCCTGAGGACAGTGGGGGTGTTTTACAGTTCACAGGGTGTATCTGACTGTGGGTCATGATGTACACAGTGTGTCAGTGAGTGTGTTAATATTAATCTGTGTTCTCTGTCAGTGTGTTAATATTACTGAGGACAGTGGGGGTGTTTTACACTTCACAGGGTTTATCTGACTGTGGGTCATGATATACACAGTGTGTCAGTGAGTGTGTTAATATTAATCTGTGTTCTCTGTCAGTGTGTTAATATTACTGAGGACAGTGGGGGTGTTTTACACTTCACAGGGTGTATCTGACTGAGGGTCATGATGTACACAGTGTGTCAGTGAGTGTGTTAATATTAATCTGTGTTCTCTGTCAGTGTGTTAATATTCCTGAGGACAGTGGGGATGTTTTACACTTCACAGGGTGTATCTGACTGTGGGTCATGATATACACAGTGTGTCAGTGAGTGTGTTAATATTAATCTGTGTTCTCTGTCAGTGTGTTAATATTCCTGAGGACAGTGGGGGTGTTTTACACTTCACAGGGTTTATCTGACTGTGGGTCATGATGTACACAGTGTGTCAGTGAGTGTGTTAATATTAATCTGTGTTCTCTGTCAGGTTGTTAATATTACTGAGGACAGTGGGGGTGTTTTACACTTCACCGGGTGTATCTGACTGTGGGTCATGATGTACACAGTGTGTCAGTGAGTGTGTTAATATTAATCTGTGTTCTCTGTCAGTATGTTAATATTCCTGAGGACAGTGGGGGTGTTTTACTCTTCACCGAGTGTATCTGACTGTGGGTCATGATGTACACAGTGTGTCAGTGAGTGTGTTAATATTAATCTGTGTTCTCTGTCAGTGTGTTAATATTACTGAGGACAGTGGGGGTGTTTTACACTTCACAGGGTTTATCTGACTGTGGGTCATGATATACACAGTGTGTCAGTGAGTGTGTTAATATTAATCTGTGTTCTCTGTCAGTGTGTTAATATTACTGAGGACAGTGGGGGTGTTTTACACTTCACAGGGTGTATCTGACTGTGGGTCATGATGTACACAGTGTGTCAGTGAGTGTGTTAATATTAATCTGTGTTCTCTGTCAGTGTGTTAATATTCCTGAGGACAGTGGGGGTGTTTTACACTTCACAGGGTTTATCTGACTGTGGGTCATGATATACACAGTGTGTCAGTGAGTGTGTTAATATTAATCTGTGTTCTCTGTCAGTGTGTTAATATTGCTGAGGACAGTGGGGGTGTTTTACACTTCACCGGGTGTATCTGGCTGTGAGTCATGATGTACACAGTGTGTCAGTGAGTGTGTTAATATTAATCTGTGTTCTCTGTCAGTGTGTTAATATTACTGAGGACAGTGGGGGTGTTTTACACTTCACAGGGTGTATCTGGCTGTGGGTGATGATATACACAGTGTGTCAGTGAGTGTGTTAATATTAATCTGTGTTCTCTGTCAGTGTGTTAATATTCCTGAGGACAGTGGGGGTGTTTTACACTTCACAGGGTGTATCTGACTGTGGGTCATGATGTACACAGTGTGTCAGTGAGTGTGTTAATATTAATCTGTGTTCTCTGTCAGTGTGTTAATATTCCTGAGGACAGTGGGGATGTTTTACACTTCACCGGGTGTATCTGACTGTGGGTCATGATATACACAGTGTGTCAGTGAGTGTGTTAATATTAATCTGTGTTCTCTGTCAGTGTGTTAATATTCCTGAGGACAGTGGGGGTGTTTTACACTTCACAGGGTTTATCTGACTGTGGGTCATGATGTACACAGTGTGTCAGTGAGTGTGTTAATATTAATCTGTGTTCTCTGTCAGTGTGTTAATATTGCTGAGGACAGTGGGGATGTTTTACACTTCACCGGGTGTATCTGACTCTGGGTCATGATGTACACAGTGTGTCAGTGAGTTTGTTAATATTAATCTGTGTACTCTGTCAGTGTGTTAATATTCCTGAGGACAGTGGGGTTGTTTTACACTTCACAGGGTGTATCTGACTGTGGGTCATGATGTACACAGTGTGTCAGTGAGTGTGTTAATATTAATCTGTGTTCTCTGTCAGTGTGTTAATATTACTGAGGACAGTGGGGATGTTTTACACTTCACAGGGTGTATCTGACTGTGGGTCATGATATACACAGTGTGTCAGTGAGTGTGTTAATATTAATCTGTGTTCTCTGTCAGTGTGTTAATATTCCTGAGGACAGTGGGGGTGTTTTACACTTCACAGGGTTTATCTGACTGTGGGTCATGATGTACACAGTGTGTCAGTGAGTGTGTTAATATTAATCTGTGTTCTCTGTCAGGGTGTTAATGTTACTGAGGACAGTGGGGGTGTTTTACACTTCACCGGGTGTATCTGACTGTGGGTCATGATGTACACAGTGTGTCAGTGAGTGTGTTAATATTAATCTGTGTTCTCTGTCAGTGTGTTAATATTCCTGAGGACAGTGGGGGTGTTTTACTCTTAACCGGGTGTATCTGACTGTGGGTCATGATGTACACAGTGTGTCAGTGAGTGTGTTAATATTAATCTGTGTTCCCTGTCAGTGTGTTAATATTACTGAGGACAGTGGGGGTGTTTTACACTTCACAGGGTGTATCTGACTCTGGGTCATGATATTCACAGTGTGTCAGTGAGAGTGTTAATATTAATCTGTGTTCTCTGTCAGTGTGTTAATATTACTGAGGACAGTGGGGGTGTTTTACACTTCACAGGGTGTATCTGACTGTGGGTCATGATATACACAGTGTGTCAGTGTGTGTGTTAATATTAATCTGTGTTCTCTATCAGTGTGTTAATATTCCTGAGGACAGTGGGGGTGTTTTACACTTCACAGGGTGTATCTGACTGTGGGTCATGATGTACACAGTGTGTCAGTGAGTGTGTTAATATTAATCTGTGTTCTCTGTCAGTGTGTTAATATTGCTGAGGACAGTGGGGATGTTTTACACTTCACAGGGTGTATCTGACTCTGGGTCATGATGTACACAGTGTGTCAGTGAGTTTGTTAATATTAATCTGTGTACTCTGTCAGTGTGTTAATATTCCTGAGGACAGTGGGGGTGTTTTACACTTCACAGGGTGTATCTAACTGTGGGTCTTGATATACACAGTATGTCAGTGAGTGTGTTAATATTAATCTGTGTTCTCTGTCAGTGTGTTAATATTACTGAGGACAGTGGGGGTGTTTTACACTTCACAGGGTGTATCTGACTGTGGGTCATGATGTACACAGTGTGTCAGTGAGTGTGTTAATATTAATCTGTGTTCTCTGTCAGTGTGTTAATATTCCTGAGGACAGTGGGGATGTTTTTCACTTCACAGGGTGTATCTGACTGTGGGTCATGATATACACAGTGTGTCAGTGAGTGTGTTAATATTAATCTGTGTTCTCTGTCAGTTGTTAATATTCCTGAGGACAGTGGGGGTGTTTTACACTTCACAGGGTTTATCTGACTGTGGGTAATGATGTACACAGTGTGTCAGTGAGTGTGTTAATATTAATCTGTGTTCTCTGTCAGGGTGTTAATATTACTGAGGACAGTGGGGGTGTTTTACACTTCACCGGGTGTATCTGACTGTGGGTCATGATGTACACAGTGTGTCAGTGAGTGTGTTAATATTAATCTGTGTTCTCTGTCAGTGTGTTAATATTACTGAGGACAGTGGGGATGTTTTACACTTCACAGGGTGTATCTGACTGTGGGTCATGATGTACACAGTGTGTCAGTGAGTGTGTTAATATTAATCTGTGTTCTCTGTCAGTGTGTTAATATTACTGAGGACAGTGGGGGTGTTTTACACTTCACAGGGTGTATCTGACTGAGGGTCATGATGTACACAGTGTGTCAGTGAGTGTGTTAATATTAATCTGTGTTCTCTGTCAGTGTGTTAATATTCCTGAGGACAGTGGGGGTGTTTTACACTTCACAGGGTTTATCTGACTGTGGGTCATGATGTACACAGTGTGTCAGTGAGTGTGTTAATATTAATCTGTGTTCTCTGTCAGGTTGTTAATATTACTGAGGACAGTGGGGGTGTTTTACACTTCACCGGGTGTATCTGACTGTGGGTCATGATGTACACAGTGTGTCAGTGAGTGTGTTAATATTAATCTGTGTTCTCTGTCAGTGTGTTAATATTACTGAGGACAGTGGGGATGTTTTACACTTCACAGGGTTTATCTGACTTTGGGTCATGATATACACAGTGTGTCAGTGAGTGTGTTAATATTAATCTGTGTTCTCTGTCAGCGTGTTAATATTACTGAGGACAGTGGGGGTGTTTTACACTTCACAGGGTGTATCTGACTCTGGGTCATGATATACACAGTGTGTCAGTGAGTGTGTTAATATTAATCTGTGTTCTCTGTCAGTGTGTTAATATTTTTGAGGACAGTGGGGGTGTTTTACACTTCACAGGGTTTATCTGACTGTGGGTCATGATATACTCAGTGTGTCAGTGAGAGTGTTAATATTAATCTGTGTTCTCTGTCAGTGTGTTAATATTCCTGAGGACAGTGGGGGTGTTTTACACTTCACAGGGTGTATCTGACTGTGGGTCATGATATACACAGTGTGTCAGTGAGTGTGTTAATATTAATCTGTGTTCTCTGTCAGTGCGTTAATATTTTTGAGGACAGTGGGGGTGTTTTACACTTCACAGGGTGTATCTGGCTGTGGGTGATGATATACACAGTGTGTCAGTGAGTGTGTTAATATTAATCTGTGTTCTCTGTCAGTGTGTTAATATTCCTGAGGACAGTGGGGGTGTTTTACACTTCACAGGGTGTATCTGACTGTGGGTCATGATGTACACAGTGTGTCAGTGAGTGTGTTAATATTAATCTGTGTTCTCTGTCAGTGTGTTAATATTCCTGAGGACAGTGGGGATGTTTTACACTTCACAGGGTGTATCTGACTGTGGGTCATGATATACACAGTGTGTCAGTGAGTGTGTTAATATTAATCTGTGTTCTCTGTCAGTGTGTTAATATTCCTGAGGACAGTGGGGGTGTTTTACACTTCACAGGGTGTATCTAACTGTGGGTCATGATATACACAGTGTGTCAGTGAGTGTGTTAATATCAATCTGTGTTCTCTGTCAGTGTGTTAATATTCCTGAGGACAGTGGGGGTGTTTTACACTTCACAGGGTGTATCTGACTGTGGGTCATGATGTACACAGTGTGTCAGTGAGTGTGTTAATATTAATCTGTGTTCTCTGTCAGTGTGTTAATATTACTGAGGACAGTGGGGGTGTTTTACACTTCACAGGGTGTATCTGACTGTGGGTCATGATATACACAGTGTGTCAGTGAGTGTGTTAATATTAATCTGTGTTCTCTGTCAGTGTGTTAATATTACTGAGGACAGTGGGGGTGTTTTACACTTCACAGGGTGTATCTGACTGAGGGTCATGATGTACACAGTGTGTCAGTGAGTGTGTTAATATTAATCTGTGTTCTCTGTCAGTGTGTTAATATTCCTGAGGACAGTGGGGATGTTTTACACTTCACAGGGTGTATCTGACTGTGGGTCATGATATACACAGTGTGTCAGTGAGTGTGTTAATATTAATCTGTGTTCTCTGTCAGTGTGTTAATATTCCTGAGGACAGTGGGGGTGTTTTACACTTCACAGGGTTTATCTGACTGTGGGTCATGATGTACACAGTGTGTCAGTGAGTGTGTTAATATTAATCTGTGTTCTCTGTCAGGTTGTTAATATTACTGAGGACAGTGGGGGTGTTTTACACTTCACCGGGTGTATCTGACTGTGGGTCATGATGTACACAGTGTGTCAGTGAGTGTGTTAATATTAATCTGTGTTCTCTGTCAGTGTGTTAATATTCCTGAGGACAGTGGGGGTGTTTTACTCTTCACCGAGTGTATCTGACTGTGGGTCATGATGTACACAGTGTGTCAGTGAGTGTGTTAATATTAATCTGTGTTCTCTGTCAGTGTGTTAATATTACTGAGGACAGTGGGGGTGTTTTACACTTCACAGGGTTTATCTGACTGTGGGTCATGATATACACAGTGTGTCAGTGAGTGTGTTAATATTAATCTGTGTTCTCTGTCAGTGTGTTAATATTACTGAGGACAGTGGGGGTGTTTTACACTTCACAGGGTGTATCTGACTGTGGGTCATGATGTACACAGTGTGTCAGTGAGTGTGTTAATATTAATCTGTGTTCTCTGTCAGTGTGTTAATATTCCTGAGGACAGTGGGGGTGTTTTACACTTCACAGGGTTTATCTGACTGTGGGTCATGATGTACACAGTGTGTCAGTGAGTGTGTTAATATTAATCTGTGTTCTCTGTCAGTGTGCTAATATTGCTGAGGACAGTGGGGGTGTTTTACACTTCACCGGGTGTATCTGGCTGTGAGTCATGATGTACACAGTGTGTCAGTGAGTGTGTTAATATTAATCTGTGTTCTCTGTCAGTGTGTTAATATTCCTGAGGACAGTGGGGGTGTTTTACTCTTCACCGAGTGTATCTGACTGTGGGTCATGATGTACACAGTGTGTCAGTGAGTGTGTTAATATTAATCTGTGTTCTCTGTCAGTGTGTTAATATTACTGAGGACAGTGGGGGTGTTTTACACTTCACAGGGTTTATCTGACTGTGGGTCATGATATACACAGTGTGTCAGTGAGTGTGTTAATATTAATCTGTGTTCTCTGTCAGTGTGTTAATATTACTGAGGACAGTGGGGGTGTTTTACACTTCACAGGGTGTATCTGACTGTGGGTCATGATGTACACAGTGTGTCAGTGAGTGTGTTAATATTAATCTGTGTTCTCTGTCAGTGTGTTAATATTCCTGAGGACAGTGGGGGTGTTTTACACTTCACAGGGTTTATCTGACTGTGGGTCATGATATACACAGTGTGTCAGTGAGTGTGTTAATATTAATCTGTGTTCTCTGTCAGTGTGCTAATATTGCTGAGGACAGTGGGGGTGTTTTACACTTCACCGGGTGTATCTGGCTGTGAGTCATGATGTACACAGTGTGTGAGTGAGTGTGTTAATATTAATCTGTGTTCTCTGTCAGTGTGTTAATATTACTGAGGACAGTGGGGGTGTTTTACACTTCACAGGGTGTATCTGGCTGTGGGTGATGATATACACAGTGTGTCAGTGAGTGTGTTAATATTAATCTGTGTTCTCTGTCAGTGTGTTAATATTCCTGAGGACAGTGGGGGTGTTTTACACTTCACAGGGTGTATCTGACTGTGGGTCATGATGTACACAGTGTGTCAGTGAGTGTGTTAATATTAATCTGTGTTCTCTGTCAGTGTGTTAATATTCCTGAGGACAGTGGGGATGTTTTACACTTCACCGGGTGTATCTGACTGTGGGTCATGATATACACAGTGTGTCAGTGAGTGTGTTAATATTAATCTGTGTTCTCTGTCAGTGTGTTAATATTCCTGAGGACAGTGGGGGTGTTTTACACTTCACAGGGTTTATCTGACTGTGGGTCATGATGTACACAGTGTGTCAGTGAGTGTGTTAATATTAATCTGTGTTCTCTGTCAGTGTGTTAATATTGCTGAGGACAGTGGGGATGTTTTACACTTCACCGGGTGTATCTGACTCTGGGTCATGATGTACACAGTGTGTCAGTGAGTTTGTTAATATTAATCTGTGTACTCTGTCAGTGTGTTAATATTCCTGAGGACAGTGGGGTTGTTTTACACTTCACAGGGTGTATCTGACTGTGGGTCATGATGTACACAGTGTGTCAGTGAGTGTGTTAATATTAATCTGTGTTCTCTGTCAGTGTGTTAATATTACTGAGGACAGTGGGGATGTTTTACACTTCACAGGGTGTATCTGACTGTAGGTCATGATATACACAGTGTGTCAGTGAGTGTGTTAATATTAATCTGTGTTCTCTGTCAGTGTGTTAATATTCCTGAGGACAGTGGGGGTGTTTTACACTTCACAGGGTTTATCTGACTGTGGGTCATGATGTACACAGTGTGTCAGTGAGTGTGTTAATATTAATCTGTGTTCTCTGTCAGGGTGTTAATGTTACTGAGGACAGTGGGGGTGTTTTACACTTCACCGGGTGTATCTGACTGTGGGTCATGATGTACACAGTGTGTCAGTGAGTGTGTTAATATTAATCTGTGTTCTCTGTCAGTGTGTTAATATTCCTGAGTACAGTGGGGGTGTTTTACTCTTAACCGGGTGTATCTGACTGTGGGTCATGATGTACACAGTGTGTCAGTGAGTGTGTTAATATTAATCTGTGTTCCCTGTCAGTGTGTTAATATTACTGAGGACAGTGGGGGTGTTTTACACTTCACAGGGTGTATCTGACTCTGGGTCATGATATACACAGTGTGTCAGTGAGAGTGTTAATATTAATCTGTTTTCTCTGTCAGTGTGTTAATATTACTGAGGACAGTGGGGGTGTTTTACACTTCACAGGGTGTATCTGACTGTGGGTCATGATATACACAGTGTGTCAGTGTGTGTGTTAATATTAATCTGTGTTCTCTATCAGTGTGTTAATATTCCTGAGGACAGTGGGGGTGTTTTACACTTCACAGGGTGTATCTGACTGTGGGTCATGATGTACACAGTGTGTCAGTGAGTGTGTTAATATTAATCTGTGTTCTCTGTCAGTGTGTTAATATTGCTGAGGACAGTGGGGATGTTTTACACTTCACAGGGTGTATCTGACTCTGGGTCATGATGTACACAGTGTGTCAGTGAGTTTGTTAATATTAATCTGTGTACTCTGTCAGTGTGTTAATATTCCTGAGGACAGTGGGGGTGTTTTACACTTCACAGGGTGTATCTAACTGTGGGTCTTGATATACACAGTGTGTCAGTGAGTGTGTTAATATTAATCTGTGTTCTCTGTCAGTGTGTTAATATTACTGAGGACAGTGGGGGTGTTTTACACTTCACAGGGTGTATCTGACTGTGGGTCATGATGTACACAGTGTGTCAGTGAGTGTGTTAATATTAATCTGTGTTCTCTGTCAGTGTGTTAATATTCCTGAGGACAGTGGGGATGTTTTTCACTTCACAGGGTGTATCTGACTGTGGGTCATGATATACACAGTGTGTCAGTGAGTGTGTTAATATTAATCTGTGTTCTCTGTCAGTTGTTAATATTCCTGAGGACAGTGGGGGTGTTTTACACTTCACAGGGTTTATCTGACTGTGGGTCATGATGTACACAGTGTGTCAGTGAGTGTGTTAATATTAATCTGTGTTCTCTGTCAGGGTGTTAATATTACTGAGGACAGTGGGGGTGTTTTACACTTCACCGGGTGTATCTGACTGTGGGTCATGATGTACACAGTGTGTCAGTGAGTGTGTTAATATTAATCTGTGTTCTCTGTCAGTGTGTTAATATTACTGAGGACAGTGGGGATGTTTTACACTTCACAGGGTGTATCTGACTGTGGGTCATGATGTACACAGTGTGTCAGTGAGTGTGTTAATATTAATCTGTGTTCTCTGTCAGTGTGTTAATATTCCTGAGGACAGTGGGGGTGTTTTACACTTCACAGGGTGTATCTGACTGTGGGTCATGATATACACAGTGTGTCAGTGAGTGTGTTAATATTAATCTGTGTTCTCTGTCAGTGCGTTAATATTTTTGAGGACAGTGGGGGTGTTTTACACTTCACAGGGTGTATCTGGCTGTGGGTGATGATATACACAGTGTGTCAGTGAGTGTGTTAATATTAATCTGTGTTCTCTGTCAGTGTGTTAATATTCCTGAGGACAGTGGGGGTGTTTTACACTTCACAGGGTGTATCTGACTGTGGGTCATGATGTACACAGTGTGTCAGTGAGTGTGTTAATATTAATCTGTGTTCTCTGTCAGTGTGTTAATATTCCTGAGGACAGTGGGGATGTTTTACACTTCACCGGGTGTATCTGACTGTGGGTCATGATATACACAGTGTGTCAGTGAGTGTGTTAATATTAATCTGTGTTCTCTGTCAGTGTGTTAATATTCCTGAGGACAGTGGGGGTGTTTTACACTTCACAGGGTTTATCTGACTGTGGGTCATGATGTACACAGTGTGTCAGTGAGTGTGTTAATATTAATCTGTGTTCTCTGTCAGTGTGTTAATATTGCTGAGGACAGTGGGGATGTTTTACACTTCACCGGGTGTATCTGACTCTGGGCCTTGATGTACACAGTGTGTCAGTGAGTTTGTTAATATTAATCTGTGTACTCTGTCAGTGTGTTAATATTCCTGAGGACAGTGGGGTTGTTTTACACTTCACAGGGTGTATCTGACTGTGGGTCATGATGTACACAGTGTGTCAGTGAGTGTGTTAATATTAATCTGTGTTCTCTGTCAGTGTGTTAATATTACTGAGGACAGTGGGGATGTTTTACACTTCACAGGGTGTATCTGACTGTGGGTCATGATATACACAGTGTGTCAGTGAGTGTGTTAATATTAATCTGTGTTCTCTGTCAGTGTGTTAATATTCCTGAGGACAGTGGGGGTGTTTTACACTTCACAGGGTTTATCTGACTGTGGGTCATGATGTACACAGTGTGTCAGTGAGTGTGTTAATATTAATCTGTGTTCTCTGTCAGGGTGTTAATATTACTGAGGACAGTGGGGGTGTTTTACACTTCACCGGGTGTATCTGACTGTGGGTCATGATGTACACAGTGTGTCAGTGAGTGTGTTAATATTAATCTGTGTTCTCTGTCAGTGTGTTAATATTCCTGAGGACAGTGGGGGTGTTTTACTCTTAACCGGGTGTATCTGACTGTGGGTCATGATGTACACAGTGTGTCAGTGAGTGTGTTAATATTAATCTGTGTTCCCTGTCAGTGTGTTAATATTACTGAGGACAGTGGGGGTGTTTTACACTTCACAGGGTGTATCTGACTCTGGGTCATGATATACACAGTGTGTCAGTGAGAGTGTTAATATTAATCTGTGTTCTCTGTCAGTGTGTTAATATTACTGAGGACAGTGGGGGTGTTTTACACTTCACAGGGTGTATCTGACTGTGGGTCATGATATACACAGTGTGTCAGTGTGTGTGTTAATATTAATCTGTGTTCTCTATCAGTGTGTTAATATTCCTGAGGACAGTGGGGGTGTTTTACACTTCACAGGGTGTATCTGACTGTGGGTCATGATGTACACAGTGTGTCAGTGAGTGTGTTAATATTAATCTGTGTTCTCTGTCAGTGTGTTAATATTGCTGAGGACAGTGGGGATGTTTTACACTTCACAGGGTGTATCTGACTCTGGGTCATGATGTACACAGTGTGTCAGTGAGTGTGTTAATATTAATCTGTGTTCTCTGTCAGTGTGTTAATATTACTGAGGACAGTGGGGATGTTTTACACTTCACAGGGTGTATCTGACTGTGGGTCATGATATACACAGTGTGTCAGTGAGTGTGTTAATATTAATCTGTGTTCTCTGTCAGTGTGTTAATATTCCTGAGGACAGTGGGGGTGTTTTACACTTCACAGGGTTTATCTGACTGTGGGTCATGATGTACACAGTGTGTCAGTGAGTGTGTTAATATTAATCTGTGTTCTCTGTCAGGGTGTTAATGTTACTGAGGACAGTGGGGGTGTTTTACACTTCACCGGGTGTATCTGACTGTGGGTCATGATGTACACAGTGTGTCAGTGAGTGTGTTAATATTAATCTGTGTTCTCTGTCAGGTTGTTAATATTACTGAGGACAGTGGGGGTGTTTTACACT
Source organism: Heterodontus francisci (assembly GCF_036365525.1). Lineage (NCBI taxonomy): Eukaryota > Metazoa > Chordata > Chondrichthyes > Heterodontiformes > Heterodontidae > Heterodontus > Heterodontus francisci. Next base: position 582,686 of record NW_027142096.1, on the reverse strand, counting down.
TCACCGGGTGTATCTGACTGTGGGTCATGATGTACACAGTGTGTCAGTGAGTGTGTTAATATTAATCTGTGTTCTCTGTCAGTGTGTTAATATTACTGAGGACAGTGGGGATGTTTTACACTTCACAGGGTTTATCTGACTTTGGGTCATGATATACACAGTGTGTCAGTGAGTGTGTTAATATTAATCTGTGTTCTCTGTCAGCGTGTTAATATTACTGAGGACAGTGGGGGTGTTTTACACTTCACAGGGTGTATCTGACTCTGGGTCATGATATACACAGTGTGTCAGTGAGTGTGTTAATATTAATCTGTGTTCTCTGTCAGTGTGTTAATATTTTTGAGGACAGTGGGGGTGTTTTACACTTCACAGGGTTTATCTGACTGTGGGTCATGATATACTCAGTGTGTCAGTGAGAGTGTTAATATTAATCTGTGTTCTCTGTCAGTGTGTTAATATTCCTGAGGACAGTGGGGGTGTTTTACACTTCACAGGGTGTATCTGACTGTGGGTCATGATATACACAGTGTGTCAGTGAGTGTGTTAATATTAATCTGTGTTCTCTGTCAGTGCGTTAATATTTTTGAGGACAGTGGGGGTGTTTTACACTTCACAGGGTGTATCTGGCTGTGGGTGATGATATACACAGTGTGTCAGTGAGTGTGTTAATATTAATCTGTGTTCTCTGTCAGTGTGTTAATATTCCTGAGGACAGTGGGGGTGTTTTACACTTCACAGGGTGTATCTGACTGTGGGTCATGATGTACACAGTGTGTCAGTGAGTGTGTTAATATTAATCTGTGTTCTCTGTCAGTGTGTTAATATTCCTGAGGACAGTGGGGATGTTTTACACTTCACCGGGTGTATCTGACTGTGGGTCATGATATACACAGTGTGTCAGTGAGTGTGTTAATATTAATCTGTGTTCTCTGTCAGTGTGTTAATATTCCTGAGGACAGTGGGGGTGTTTTACACTTCACAGGGTGTATCTAACTGTGGGTCATGATATACACAGTGTGTCAGTGAGTGTGTTAATATCAATCTGTGTTCTCTGTCAGTGTGTTAATATTCCTGAGGACAGTGGGGGTGTTTTACACTTCACAGGGTGTATCTGACTGTGGGTCATGATGTACACAGTGTGTCAGTGAGTGTGTTAATATTAATCTGTGTTCTCTGTCAGTGTGTTAATATTACTGAGGACAGTGGGGGTGTTTTACACTTCACAGGGTGTATCTGACTGTGGGTCATGATATACACAGTGTGTCAGTGAGTGTGTTAATATTAATCTGTGTTCTCTGTCAGTGTGTTAATATTACTGAGGACAGTGGGGGTGTTTTACACTTCACAGGGTGTATCTGACTGAGGGTCATGATGTACACAGTGTGTCAGTGAGTGTGTTAATATTAATCTGTGTTCTCTGTCAGTGTGTTAATATTCCTGAGGACAGTGGGGATGTTTTACACTTCACAGGGTGTATCTGACTGTGGGTCATGATATACACAGTGTGTCAGTGAGTGTGTTAATATTAATCTGTGTTCTCTGTCAGTGTGTTAATATTCCTGAGGACAGTGGGGGTGTTTTACACTTCACAGGGTTTATCTGACTGTGGGTCATGATGTACACAGTGTGTCAGTGAGTGTGTTAATATTAATCTGTGTTCTCTGTCAGGTTGTTAATATTACTGAGGACAGTGGGGGTGTTTTACACTTCACCGGGTGTATCTGACTGTGGGTCATGATGTACACAGTGTGTCAGTGAGTGTGTTAATATTAATCTGTGTTCTCTGTCAGTGTGTTAATATTCCTGAGGACAGTGGGGGTGTTTTACTCTTCACCGAGTGTATCTGACTGTGGGTCATGATGTACACAGTGTGTCAGTGAGTGTGTTAATATTAATCTGTGTTCTCTGTCAGTGTGTTAATATTACTGAGGACAGTGGGGGTGTTTTACACTTCACAGGGTTTATCTGACTGTGGGTCATGATATACACAGTGTGTCAGTGAGTGTGTTAATATTAATCTGTGTTCTCTGTCAGTGTGTTAATATTACTGAGGACAGTGGGGGTGTTTTACACTTCACAGGGTGTATCTGACTGTGGGTCATGATGTACACAGTGTGTCAGTGAGTGTGATAATATTAATCTGTGTTCTCTGTCAGTGTGTTAATATTCCTGAGGACAGTGGGGGTGTTTTACACTTCACAGGGTTTATCTGACTGTGGGTCATGATATACACAGTGTGTCAGTGAGTGTGTTAATATTAATCTGTGTTCTCTGTCAGTGTGCTAATATTGCTGAGGACAGTGGGGGTGTTTTACACTTCACCGGGTGTATCTGGCTGTGAGTCATGATGTACACAGTGTGTCAGTGAGTGTGTTAATATTAATCTGTGCTCTCTGTCAGTGTGTTAATATTACTGAGGACAGTGGGGGTGTTTTACACTTCACAGGGTGTATCTGGCTGTGGGTGATGATATACACAGTGTGTCAGTGAGTGTGTTAATATTAATCTGTGTTCTCTGTCAGTGTGTTAATATTCCTGAGGACAGTGGGGGTGTTTTACACTTCACAGGGTGTATCTGACTGTGGGTCATGATGTACACAGTGTGTCAGTGAGTGTGTTAATATTAATCTGTGTTCTCTGTCAGTGTGTTAATATTCCTGAGGACAGTGGGGATGTTTTACACTTCACCGGGTGTATCTGACTGTGGGTCATGATATACACAGTGTGTCAGTGAGTGTGTTAATATTAATCTGTGTTCTCTGTCAGTGTGTTAATATTCCTGAGGACAGTGGGGGTGTTTTACACTTCACAGGGTTTATCTGACTGTGGGTCATGATGTACACAGTGTGTCAGTGAGTGTGTTAATATTAATCTGTGTTCTCTGTCAGTGTGTTAATATTGCTGAGGACAGTGGGGATGTTTTACACTTCACCGGGTGTATCTGACTCTGGGTCATGATGTACACAGTGTGTCAGTGAGTTTGTTAATATTAATCTGTGTACTCTGTCAGTGTGTTAATATTCCTGAGGACAGTGGGGGTGTTTTACACTTCACAGGGTGTATCTGACTCTGGGTCATGATATACACAGTGTGTCAGTGAGAGTGTTAATATTAATCTGTGTTCTCTGTCAGTGTGTTAATATTACTGAGGACAGTGAGGGTGTTTTACACTTCACAGGGTGCATCTGACTGTGGGTCATGATATACACAGTGTGTCAGTGTGTGTGTTAATATTAATCTGTGTTCTCTATCAGTGTGTTAATATTCCTGAGGACAGTGGGGGTGTTTTACACTTCACAGGGTGTATCTGACTGTGGGTCATGATGTACACAGTGTGTCAGTGAGTGTGTTAATATTAATCTGTGTTCTCTGTCAGTGTGTTAATATTGCTGAGGACAGTGGGGATGTTTTACACTTCACAGGGTGTATCTGACTCTGGGTCATGATGTACACAGTGTGTCAGTGAGTTTGTTAATATTAATCTGTGTACTCTGTCAGTGTGTTAATATTCCTGAGGACAGTGGGGGTGTTTTACACTTCACAGGGTGTATCTAACTGTGGGTCTTGATATACACAGTGTGTCAGTGAGTGTGTTAATATTAATCTGTGTTCTCTGTCAGTGTGTTAATATTACTGAGGACAGTGGGGGTGTTTTACACTTCACAGGGTGTATCTGACTGTGGGTCATGATGTACACAGTGTGTCAGTGAGTGTGTTAATATTAATCTGTGTTCTCTGTCAGTGTGTTAATATTCCTGAGGACAGTGGGGATGTTTTTCACTTCACAGGGTGTATCTGACTGTGGGTCATGATATACACAGTGTGTCAGTGAGTGTGTTAATATTAATCTGTGTTCTCTGTCAGTTGTTAATATTCCTGAGGACAGTGGGGGTGTTTTACACTTCACAGGGTTTATCTGACTGTGGGTCATGATGTACACAGTGTGTCAGTGAGTGTGTTAATATTAATCTGTGTTCTCTGTCAGGGTGTTAATATTACTGAGGACAGTGGGGGTGTTTTACACTTCACCGGGTGTATCTGACTGTGGGTCATGATGTACACAGTGTGTCAGTGAGTGTGTTAATATTAATCTGTGTTCTCTGTCAGTGTGTTAATATTACTGAGGACAGTGGGGATGTTTTACACTTCACAGGGTGTATCTGACTGTGGGTCATGATGTACACAGTGTGTCAGTGAGTGTGTTAATATTAATCTGTGTTCTCTGTCAGTGTGTTAATATTCCTGAGGACAGTGGGGGTGTTTTACACTTCACAGGGTGTATCTGACTGTGGGTCATGATATACACAGTGTGTCAGTGAGTGTGTTAATATTAATCTGTGTTCTCTGTCAGTGCGTTAATATTTTTGAGGACAGTGGGGGTGTTTTACACTTCACAGGGTGTATCTGGCTGTGGGTGATGATATACACAGTGTGTCAGTGAGTGTGTTAATATTAATCTGTGTTCTCTGTCAGTGTGTTAATATTCCTGAGGACAGTGGGGGTGTTTTACACTTCACAGGGTGTATCTGACTGTGGGTCATGATGTACACAGTGTGTCAGTGAGTGTGTTAATATTAATCTGTGTTCTCTGTCAGTGTGTTAATATTCCTGAGGACAGTGGGGATGTTTTACACTTCACCGGGTGTATCTGACTGTGGGTCATGATATACACAGTGTGTCAGTGAGTGTGTTAATATTAATCTGTGTTCTCTGTCAGTGTGTTAATATTCCTGAGGACAGTGGGGGTGTTTTACACTTCACAGGGTTTATCTGACTGTGGGTCATGATGTACACAGTGTGTCAGTGAGTGTGTTAATATTAATCTGTGTTCTCTGTCAGTGTGTTAATATTGCTGAGGACAGTGGGGATGTTTTACACTTCACCGGGTGTATCTGACTCTGGGCCATGATGTACACAGTGTGTCAGTGAGTTTGTTAATATTAACCTGTGTACTCTGTCAGTGTGTTAATATTCCTGAGGACAGTGGGGTTGTTTTACACTTCACAGGGTGTATCTGACTGTGGGTCATGATGTACACAGTGTGTCAGTGAGTGTGTTAATATTAATCTGTGTTCTCTGTCAGTGTGTTAATATTACTGAGGACAGTGGGGATGTTTTACACTTCACAGGGTGTATCTGACTGTGGGTCATGATATACACAGTGTGTCAGTGAGTGTGTTAATATTAATCTGTGTTCTCTGTCAGTGTGTTAATATTCCTGAGGACAGTGGGGGTGTTTTACACTTCACAGGGTTTATCTGACTGTGGGTCATGATGTACACAGTGTGTCAGTGAGTGTGTTAATATTAATCTGTGTTCTCTGTCAGGGTGTTAATATTACTGAGGACAGTGGGGGTGTTTTACACTTCACCGGGTGTATCTGACTGTGGGTCATGATGTACACAGTGTGTCAGTGAGTGTGTTAATATTAATCTGTGTTCTCTGTCAGTGTGTTAATATTCCTGAGGACAGTGGGGGTGTTTTACTCTTAACCGGGTGTATCTGACTGTGGGTCATGATGTACACAGTGTGTCAGTGAGTGTGTTAATATTAATCTGTGTTCCCTGTCAGTGTGTTAATATTACTGAGGACAGTGGGGGTGTTTTACACTTCACAGGGTGTATCTGACTCTGGGTCATGATATACACAGTGTGTCAGTGAGAGTGTTAATATTAATCTGTGTTCTCTGTCAGTGTTTTAATATTACTGAGGACAGTGGGGGTGTTTTACACTTCACAGGGTGCATCTGACTGTGGGTCATGATATACACAGTGTGTCAGTGTGTGTGTTAATATTAATCTGTGTTCTCTATCAGTGTGTTAATATTCCTGAGGACAGTGGGGGTGTTTTACACTTCACAGGGTGTATCTGACTGTGGGTCATGATGTACACAGTGTGTCAGTGAGTGTGTTAATATTAATCTGTGTTCTCTGTCAGTGTGTTAATATTGCTGAGGACAGTGGGGATGTTTTACACTTCACAGGGTGTATCTGACTCTGGGTCATGATGTACACAGTGTGTCAGTGAGTGTGTTAATATTAATCTGTGTTCTCTGTCAGTGTGTTAATATTACTGAGGACAGTGGGGATGTTTTACACTTCACAGGGTGTATCTGACTGTGGGTCATGATATACACAGTGTGTCAGTGAGTGTGTTAATATTAATCTGTGTTCTCTGTCAGTGTGTTAATATTCCTGAGGACAGTGGGGGTGTTTTACACTTCACAGGGTTTATCTGACTGTGGGTCATGATGTACACAGTGTGTCAGTGAGTGTGTTAATATTAATCTGTGTTCTCTGTCAGGGTGTTAATGTTACTGAGGACAGTGGGGGTGTTTTACACTTCACCGGGTGTATCTGACTGTGGGTCATGATGTACACAGTGTGTCAGTGAGTGTGTTAATATTAATCTGTGTTCTCTGTCAGTGTGTTAATATTCCTGAGGACAGTGGGGGTGTTTTACTCTTAACCGGGTGTATCTGACTGTGGGTCATGATGTACACAGTGTGTCAGTGAGTGTGTTAATATTAATCTGTGTTCCCTGTCAGTGTGTTAATATTACTGAGGACAGTGGGGGTGTTTTACACTTCACAGGGTGTATCTGACTCTGGGTCATGATATACAAAGTGTGTCAGTGAGAGTGTTAATCTTAATCTGTGTTCTCTGTCAGTGTGTTAATATTACTGAGGACAGTGGGGGTGTTTTACACTTCACAGGGTGTATCTGACTGTGGGTCATGATATACACAGTGTGTCAGTGTGTGTGTTAATATTAATCTGTGTTCTCTATCAGTGTGTTAATATTCCTGAGGACAGTGGGGGTGTTTTACACTTCACAGGGTGTATCTGACTGTGGGTCATGATGTACACAGTGTGTCAGTGAGTGTGTTAATATTAATCTGTGTTCTCTGTCAGTGTGTTAATATTGCTGAGGACAGTGGGGATGTTTTACACTTCACAGGGTGTATCTGACTCTGGGTCATGATGTACACAGTGTGTCAGTGAGTTTGTTAATATTAATCTGTGTACTCTGTCAGTGTGTTAATATTCCTGAGGACAGTGGGGGTGTTTTACACTTCACAGGGTGTATCTAACTGTGGGTCTTGATATACACAGTGTGTCAGTGAGTGTGTTAATATTAATCTGTGTTCTCTGTCAGTGTGTTAATATTACTGAGGACAGTGGGGGTGTTTTACACTTCACAGGGTGTATCTGACTGTGGGTCATGATGTACACAGTGTGTCAGTGAGTGTGTTAATATTAATCTGTGTTCTCTGTCAGTGTGTTAATATTCCTGAGGACAGTGGGGATGTTTTTTACTTCACAGGGTGTATCTGACTGTGGGTCAGGATATACACAGTGTGTCAGTGAGTGTGTTAATATTAATCTGTGTTCTCTGTCAGTTGTTAATATTCCTGAGGACAGTGGGGGTGTTTTACACTTCACAGGGTTTATCTGACTGTGGGTCATGATGTACACAGTGTGTCAGTGAGTGTGTTAATATTAATCTGTGTTCTCTGTCAGGGTGTTAATATTACTGAGGACAGTGGGGGTGTTTTACACTTCACCGGGTGTATCTGACTGTGGGTCATGATGTACACAGTGTGTCAGTGAGTGTGTTAATATTAATCTGTGTTCTCTGTCAGTGTGTTAATATTACTGAGGACAGTGGGGATGCTTTACACTTCACAGGGTGTATCTGACTGTGGGTCATGATGTACACAGTGTGTCAGTGAGTGTGTTAATATTAATCTGTGTTCTCTGTCAGTGTGTTAATATTCCTGAGGACAGTGGGGGTGTTTTACACTTCACAGGGTGTATCTGACTGTGGGTCATGATATACACAGTGTGTCAGTGAGTGTGTTAATATTAATCTGTGTTCTCTGTCAGTGCGTTAATATTTTTGAGGACAGTGGGGGTGTTTTACACTTCACAGGGTGTATCTGGCTGTGGGTGATGATATACACAGTGTGTCAGTGAGTGTGTTAATATTAATCTGTGTTCTCTGTCAGTGTGTTAATATTCCTGAGGACAGTGGGGGTGTTTTACACTTCACAGGGTGTATCTGACTGTGGGTCATGATGTACACAGTGTGTCAGTGAGTGTGTTAATATTAATCTGTGTTCTCTGTCAGTGTGTTAATATTCCTGAGGACAGTGGGGATGTTTTACACTTCACCGGGTGTATCTGACTGTGGGTCATGATATACACAGTGTGTCAGTGAGTGTGTTAATATTAATCTGTGTTCTCTGTCAGTGTGTTAATATTCCTGAGGACAGTGGGGGTGTTTTACACTTCACAGGGTTTATCTGACTGTGGGTCATGATGTACACAGTGTGTCAGTGAGTGTGTTAATATTAATCTGTGTTCTCTGTCAGTGTGTTAATATTTTTGAGGACAGTGGGGGTGTTTTACACTTCACAGGGTGTATCTGGCTGTGGGTGATGATATACACAGTGTGTCAGTGAGTGTGTTAATATTAATCTGTGTTCTCTGTCAGTGTGTTAATATTCCTGAGGACAGTGGGGGTGTTTTACACTTCACAGGGTGTATCTGACTGTGGGTCATGATGTACACAGTGTGTCAGTGAGTGTGTTAATATTAATCTGTGTTCTCTGTCAGTGTGTTAATATTCCTGAGGACAGTGGGGATGTTTTACACTTCACCGGGTGTATCTGACTGTGGGTCATGATATACACAGTGTGTCAGTGAGTGTGTTAATATTAATCTGTGTTCTCTGTCAGTGTGTTAATATTCCTGAGGACAGTGGGGGTGTTTTACACTTCACAGGGTTTATCTGACTGTGGGTCATGATGTACACAGTGTGTCAGTGAGTGTGTTAATATTAATCTGTGTTCTCTGTCAGTGTGTTAATATTGCTGAGGACAGTGGGGATGTTTTACACTTCACCGGGTGTATCTGACTCTGGGTCATGATGTACACAGTGTGTCAGTGAGTTTGTTAATATTAATCTGTGTACTCTGTCAGTGTGTTAATATTCCTGAGGACAGTGGGGTTGTTTTACACTTCACAGGGTGTATCTGACTGTGGGTCATGATGTACACAGTGTGTCAGTGAGTGTGTTAATATTAATCTGTGTTCTCTGTCAGTGTGTTAATATTACTGAGGACAGTGGGGATGTTTTACACTTCACAGGGTGTATCTGACTGTGGGTCATGATATACACAGTGTGTCAGTGAGTGTGTTAATATTAATCTGTGTTCTCTGTCAGTGTGTTAATATTCCTGAGGACAGTGGGGGTGTTTTACACTTCACAGGGTTTATCTGACTGTGGGTCATGATGTACACAGTGTGTCAGTGAGTGTGTTAATATTAATCTGTGTTCTCTGTCAGGGTGTTAATATTACTGAGGACAGTGGGGGTGTTTTACACTTCACCGGGTGTATCTGACTGTGGGTCATGATGTACACAGTGTGTCAGTGAGTGTGTTAATATTAATCTGTGTTCTCTGTCAGTGTGTTAATATTCCTGAGGACAGTGGGGGTGTTTTACTCTTAACCGGGTGTATCTGACTGTGGGTCATGATGTACACAGTGTGTCAGTGAGTGTGTTAATATTAATCTGTGTTCCCTGTCAGTGTGTTAATATTACTGAGGACAGTGGGGGTGTTTTACACTTCACAGGGTGTATCTGACTCTGGGTCATGATATACACAGTGTGTCAGTGAGAGTGTTAATATTAATCTGTGTTCTCTGTCAGTGTGTTAATATTACTGAGGACAGTGGGGGTGTTTTACACTTCACAGGGTGTATCTGACTGTGGGTCATGATATACACAGTGTGTCAGTGTGTGTGTTAATATTAATCTGTGTTCTCTATCAGTGTGTTAATATTCCTGAGGACAGTGGGGGTGTTTTACACTTCACAGGGTGTATCTGACTGTGGGTCATGATGTACACAGTGTGTCAGTGAGTGTGTTAATATTAATCTGTGTTCTCTGTCAGTGTGTTAATATTGCTGAGGACAGTGGGGATGTTTTACACTTCACAGGGTGTATCTGACTCTGGGTCATGATGTACACAGTGTGTCAGTGAGTTTGTTAATATTAATCTGTGTACTCTGTCAGTGTGTTAATATTCCTGAGGACAGTGGGGGTGTTTTACACTTCACAGGGTGTATCTAACTGTGGGTCTTGATATACACAGTGTGTCAGTGAGTGTGTTAATATTAATCTGTGTTCTCTGTCAGTGTGTTAATATTACTGAGGACAGTGGGGGTGTTTTACACTTCACAGGGTGTATCTGACTGTGGGTCATGATGTACACAGTGTGTCAGTGAGTGTGTTAATATTAATCTGTGTTCTCTGTCAGTGTGTTAATATTCCTGAGGACAGTGGGGATGTTTTTCACTTCACAGGGTGTATCTGACTGTGGGTCATGATATACACAGTGTGTCAGTGAGTGTGTTAATATTAATCTGTGTTCTCTGTCAGTTGTTAATATTCCTGAGGACAGTGGGGGTGTTTTACACTTCACAGGGTTTATCTGACTGTGGGTCATGATGTACACAGTGTGTCAGTGAGTGTGTTAATATTAATCTGTGTTCTCTGTCAGGGTGTTAATATTACTGAGGACAGTGGGGGTGTTTTACACTTCACCGGGTGTATCTGACTGTGGGTCATGATGTACACAGTGTGTCAGTGAGTGTGTTAATATTAATCTGTGTTCTCTGTCAGTGTGTTAATATTACTGAGGACAGTGGGGATGTTTTACACTTCACAGGGTGTATCTGACTGTGGGTCATGATGTACACAGTGTGTCAGTGAGTGTGTTAATATTAATCTGTGTTCTCTGTCAGTGTGTTAATATTGCTGAGGACAGTGGGGGTGTTTTACTCTTCACAGGGTTTATCTGACTGTGGGTCATGATATACACAGTGTGTCAGTGAGTGTGTTAATATTAATCTGTGTTCTCTGTCAGTGTGTTAATATTCCTGAGGACAGTGGGGATGTTCTACACTTCACAGGGTTTATCTGACTCTGGGTTCATGATATACACAGTGTGTCAGTGAGTGTGTTAATATTAATCTGTGTTCTCTGTCAGTGTGTTAATATTCCTGAGGACAGTGGGGGTGTTTTACACTTCACAGGGTGTATCTGACTGTGGGTCATGATGTACACAGTGTGTCAGTGAGTGTGTTAATGTTAATCTGTGTTCTATGTCAGTGTGTTAATATTACTGAGGACAGTGGGGGTGTTTTACACTTCACAGGGTGTATCTGACTCTGGGTCATGATATACACAGTGTGTCAGTGAGTGTGTTAATATTAATCTGTGTTCTCTGTCAGTGTGTTAATATTTTTGAGGACAGTGGGGGTGTTTTACACTTCACAGGGTTTATCTGACTGTGGGTCATGATATACTCAGTGTGTCAGTGAGAGTGTTAATATTAATCTGTGTTCTCTGTCAGTGTGTTGATATTACTGAGGACAGTGGGGATGTTTTACACTTCACAGGGTGTATCTGACTGTGGGTCATGATATACACAGTGTGTCAGTGAGTGTGTTAATATTAATCTGTGTTCTCTGTCAGTGTGTTAATATTTTTGAGGACAGTGGGGGTGTTTTACACTTCACAGGGTGTATCTGGCTGTGGGTGATGATATACACAGTGTGTCAGTGAGTGTGTTAATATTAATCTGTGTTCCCTGTCAGTGTGTTAATATTACTGAGGACAGTGGGGGTGTTTTACACTTCACAGGGTGTATCTGACTCTGGGTCATGATATACACAGTGTGTCAGTGAGAGTGTTAATATTAATCTGTGTTCTCTGTCAGTGTGTTAATATTACTGAGGACAGTGGGGGTGTTTTACACTTCACAGGGTGTATCTGACTGTGGGTCATGATATACACAGTGTGTCAGTGTGTGTGTTAATATTAATCTGTGTTCTCTATCAGTGTGTTAATATTCCTGAGGACAGTGGGGGTGTTTTACACTTCACAGGGTGTATCTGACTGTGGGTCATGATGTACACAGTGTGTCAGTGAGTGTGTTAATATTAATCTGTGTTCTCTGTCAGTGTGTTAATATTGCTGAGGACAGTGGGGATGTTTTACACTTCACAGGGTGTATCTGACTCTGGGTCATGATGTACACAGTGTGTCAGTGAGTTTGTTAATATTAATCTGTGTACTCTGTCAGTGTGTTAATATTCCTGAGGACAGTGGGGGTGTTTTACACTTCACAGGGTGTATCTAACTGTGGGTCTTGATATACACAGTGTGTCAGTGAGTGTGTTAATATTAATCTGTGTTCTCTGTCAGTGTGTTAATATTACTGAGGACAGTGGGGGTGTTTTACACTTCACAGGGTGTATCTGACTGTGGGTCATGATGTACACAGTGTGTCAGTGAGTGTGTTAATATTAATCTGTGTTCTCTGTCAGTGTGTTAATATTCCTGAGGACAGTGGGGATGTTTTTCACTTCACAGGGTGTATCTGACTGTGGGTCATGATATACACAGTGTGTCAGTGAGTGTGTTAATATTAATCTGTGTTCTCTGTCAGTTGTTAATATTCCTGAGGACAGTGGGGGTGTTTTACACTTCACAGGGTTTATCTGACTGTGGGTCATGATGTACACAGTGTGTCAGTGAGTGTGTTAATATTAATCTGTGTTCTCTGTCAGGGTGTTAATATTACTGAGGACAGTGGGGGTGTTTTACACTTCACCGGGTGTATCTGACTGTGGGTCATGATGTACACAGTGTGTCAGTGAGTGTGTTAATATTAATCTGTGTTCTCTGTCAGTGTGTTAATATTACTGAGGACAGTGGGGATGTTTTACACTTCACAGGGTGTATCTGACTGTGGGTCATGATGTACACAGTGTGTCAGTGAGTGTGTTAATATTAATCTGTGTTCTCTGTCAGTGTGTTAATATTGCTGAGGACAGTGGGGGTGTTTTACTCTTCACAGGGTTTATCTGACTGTGGGTCATGATATACACAGTGTGTCAGTGAGTGTGTTAATATTAATCTGTGTTCTCTGTCAGTGTGTTAATATTCCTGAGGACAGTGGGGATGTTCTACACTTCACAGGGTTTATCTGACTCTGGGTTCATGATATACACAGTGTGTCAGTGAGTGTGTTAATATTAATCTGTGTTCTCTGTCAGTGTGTTAATATTCCTGAGGACAGTGGGGGTGTTTTACACTTCACAGGGTGTATCTGACTGTGGGTCATGATGTACACAGTGTGTCAGTGAGTGTGTTAATGTTAATCTGTGTTCTATGTCAGTGTGTTAATATTACTGAGGACAGTGGGGGTGTTTTACACTTCACAGGGTGTATCTGACTCTGGGTCATGATATACACAGTGTGTCAGTGAGTGTGTTAATATTAATCTGTGTTCTCTGTCAGTGTGTTAATATTTTTGAGGACAGTGGGGGTGTTTTACACTTCACAGGGTTTATCTGACTGTGGGTCATGATATACTCAGTGTGTCAGTGAGAGTGTTAATATTAATCTGTGTTCTCTGTCAGTGTGTTGATATTACTGAGGACAGTGGGGATGTTTTACACTTCACAGGGTGTATCTGACTGTGGGTCATGATATACACAGTGTGTCAGTGAGTGTGTTAATATTAATCTGTGTTCTCTGTCAGTGTGTTAATATTTTTGAGGACAGTGGGGGTGTTTTACACTTCACAGGGTGTATCTGGCTGTGGGTGATGATATACACAGTGTGTCAGTGAGTGTGTTAATATTAATCTGTGTTCTCTGTCAGTGTGTTAATATTCCTGAGGACAGTGGGGGTGTTTTACACTTCACAGGGTGTATCTGACTGTGGGTCATGATGTACACAGTGTGTCAGTGAGTGTGTTAATATTAATCTGTGTTCTCTGTCAGTGTGTTAATATTCCTGAGGACAGTGGGGATGTTTTACACTTCACAGGGTGTATCTGACTGTGGGTCATGATATACACAGTGGGTCAGTGAGTGTGTTAATATTAATCTGTGTTCTCTGTCAGGGTGTTAATATTACTGAGGACAGTGGGGATGTTTTACACTTCACAGGGTTTATCTGACTCTGGGTCATGATGTACACAGTGTGTCAGTGAGTTTGTTAATATTAATCTGTGTACTCTGTCAGTGTGTTCATATTCCTGAGGACAGTGGGGGTGTTTTACACTTCACAGGGTTTATCTGACTGTGGGTCATGATGTACACAGTGTGTCAGTGAGTGTGTTAATATTAATCTGTGTTCTCTGTCAGGGTGTTAATATTACTGAGGACAGTGGGGATGTTTTACACTTCACAGGGTTTATCTGACTCTGGGTCATGATGTACACAGTGTGTCAGTGAGTTTGTTAATATTAATCTGTGTACTCTGTCAGTGTGTTCATATTCCTGAGGACAGTGGGGTTGATTTACACTTCACAGGGTGTATCTGACTGTGGGTCATGATGTACACAGTGTGTCAGTGAGTGTGTTAATATTAATCTGTGTTCTCTGTCAGTGTGTTAATATTACTGAGGACAGTGGGGGTGTTTTACACTTCACAGGGTGTATCTGACTGTGGGTCATGATATACACAGTGTGTCAGTGAGTGTGTTAATATTAATCTGTGTTCTCTGTCAGTGTGTTAATATTCCTGAGGACAGTGGGGTGTTTTACACTTCACAGGGTGTGTCTGACTGTGGGTCATGATATACACAGTGTGTCAGTGAGTGTGTTAATATTAATCTGTGTTCTGTGTCAGTGTGTTAATATTCCTGAGGACAGTGGGGGTGTTTTACACTTCACAGGGTGTATCTGGCTGTGGGTCATGATATACACAGTGTGTCAGTGAGTGTGTTAATATTAATCTGTGTTCCCTGTCAGTGTGTTAATATTACTGAGGACAGTGGGGGTGTTTTACACTTCACAGGGTGTATCTGACTCTGGGTCATGATATACACAGTGTGTCAGTGAGAGTGTTAATATTAATCTGTGTTCTCTGTCAGTGTGTTAATATTACTGAGGACAGTGGGGGTGTTTTACACTTCACAGGGTGTATCTGACTGTGGGTCATGATATACACAGTGTGTCAGTGTGTGTGTTAATATTAATCTGTGTTCTCTATCAGTGTGTTAATATTCCTGAGGACAGTGGGGGTGTTTTACACTTCACAGGGTGTATCTGACTGTGGGTCATGATGTACACAGTGTGTCAGTGAGTGTGTTAATATTAATCTGTGTTCTCTGTCAGTGTGTTAATATTGCTGAGGACAGTGGGGATGTTTTACACTTCACAGGGTGTATCTGACTCTGGGTCATGATGTACACAGTGTGTCAGTGAGTTTGTTAATATTAATCTGTGTACTCTGTCAGTGTGTTAATATTCCTGAGGACAGTGGGGGTGTTTTACACTTCACAGGGTGTATCTAACTGTGGGTCTTGATATACACAGTGTGTCAGTGAGTGTGTTAATATTAATCTGTGTTCTCTGTCAGTGTGTTAATATTACTGAGGACAGTGGGGGTGTTTTACACTTCACAGGGTGTATCTGACTGTGGGTCATGATGTACACAGTGTGTCAGTGAGTGTGTTAATATTAATCTGTGTTCTCTGTCAGTGTGTTAATATTCCTGAGGACAGTGGGGATGTTTTTCACTTCACAGGGTGTATCTGACTGTGGGTCATGATATACACAGTGTGTCAGTGAGTGTGTTAATATTAATCTGTGTTCTCTGTCAGTTGTTAATATTCCTGAGGACAGTGGGGGTGTTTTACACTTCACAGGGTTTATCTGACTGTGGGTCATGATGTACACAGTGTGTCAGTGAGTGTGTTAATATTAATCTGTGTTCTCTGTCAGGGTGTTAATATTACTGAGGACAGTGGGGGTGTTTTACACTTCACCGGGTGTATCTGACTGTGGGTCATGATGTACACAGTGTGTCAGTGAGTGTGTTAATATTAATCTGTGTTCTCTGTCAGTGTGTTAATATTACTGAGGACAGTGGGGATGTTTTACACTTCACAGGGTGTATCTGACTGTGGGTCATGATGTACACAGTGTGTCAGTGAGTGTGTTAATATTAATCTGTGTTCTCTGTCAGTGTGTTAATATTGCTGAGGACAGTGGGGGTGTTTTACTCTTCACAGGGTTTATCTGACTGTGGGTCATGATATACACAGTGTGTCAGTGAGTGTGTTAATATTAATCTGTGTTCTCTGTCAGTGTGTTAATATTCCTGAGGACAGTGGGGATGTTCTACACTTCACAGGGTTTATCTGACTCTGGGTTCATGATATACACAGTGTGTCAGTGAGTGTGTTAATATTAATCTGTGTTCTCTGTCAGTGTGTTAATATTCCTGAGGACAGTGGGGGTGTTTTACACTTCACAGGGTGTATCTGACTGTGGGTCATGATGTACACAGTGTGTCAGTGAGTGTGTTAATGTTAATCTGTGTTCTATGTCAGTGTGTTAATATTACTGAGGACAGTGGGGGTGTTTTACACTTCACAGGGTGTATCTGACTCTGGGTCATGATATACACAGTGTGTCAGTGAGTGTGTTAATATTAATCTGTGTTCTCTGTCAGTGTGTTAATATTTTTGAGGACAGTGGGGGTGTTTTACACTTCACAGGGTTTATCTGACTGTGGGTCATGATATACTCAGTGTGTCAGTGAGAGTGTTAATATTAATCTGTGTTCTCTGTCAGTGTGTTGATATTACTGAGGACAGTGGGGATGTTTTACACTTCACAGGGTGTATCTGACTGTGGGTCATGATATACACAGTGTGTCAGTGAGTGTGTTAATATTAATCTGTGTTCTCTGTCAGTGTGTTAATATTTTTGAGGACAGTGGGGGTGTTTTACACTTCACAGGGTGTATCTGGCTGTGGGTGATGATATACACAGTGTGTCAGTGAGTGTGTTAATATTAATCTGTGTTCTCTGTCAGTGTGTTAATATTCCTGAGGACAGTGGGGGTGTTTTACACTTCACAGGGTGTATCTGACTGTGGGTCATGATGTACACAGTGTGTCAGTGAGTGTGTTAATATTAATCTGTGTTCTCTGTCAGTGTGTTAATATTCCTGAGGACAGTGGGGATGTTTTACACTTCACAGGGTGTATCTGACTGTGGGTCATGATATACACAGTGGGTCAGTGAGTGTGTTAATATTAATCTGTGTTCTCTGTCAGGGTGTTAATATTACTGAGGACAGTGGGGATGTTTTACACTTCACAGGGTTTATCTGACTCTGGGTCATGATGTACACAGTGTGTCAGTGAGTTTGTTAATATTAATCTGTGTACTCTGTCAGTGTGTTCATATTCCTGAGGACAGTGGGGGTGTTTTACACTTCACAGGGTTTATCTGACTGTGGGTCATGATGTACACAGTGTGTCAGTGAGTGTGTTAATATTAATCTGTGTTCTCTGTCAGGGTGTTAATATTACTGAGGACAGTGGGGATGTTTTACACTTCACAGGGTTTATCTGACTCTGGGTCATGATGTACACAGTGTGTCAGTGAGTTTGTTAATATTAATCTGTGTACTCTGTCAGTGTGTTCATATTCCTGAGGACAGTGGGGTTGATTTACACTTCACAGGGTGTATCTGACTGTGGGTCATGATGTACACAGTGTGTCAGTGAGTGTGTTAATATTAATCTGTGTTCTCTGTCAGTGTGTTAATATTACTGAGGACAGTGGGGGTGTTTTACACTTCACAGGGTGTATCTGACTGTGGGTCATGATGTACACAGTGTGTCAGTGAGTGTGTTAATATTAATCTGTGTTCTCTGTCAGTGTGTTAATATTCCTGAGGACAGTGGGGTGTTTTACACTTCACAGGGTGTGTCTGACTGTGGGTCATGATATACACAGTGTGTCAGTGAGTGTGTTAATATTAATCTGTGTTCTGTGTCAGTGTGTTAATATTCCTGAGGACAGTGGGGGTGTTTTACACTTCACAGGGTGTATCTGGCTGTGGGTCATGATATACCCAATGTGTCAGTGAGTGTGATAATATTAATCTGTGTTCTCTGTCAGTGTGTTAATATTGCTGAGGACAGTGGGGGTGTTTTACACTTCACTGGGTGTATCTGGCTGTGAGTCATGATGTACACAGTGTGTCAGTGAGTGTGTTAATATTAATCTGTGTTCTCTGTCAGTGTGTTAATGTTACTGAGGACAGTGGGGATGTTTTACACTTCACAGGGTGTATCTGACTGTGGGTCATGATGTGCACAGTGTGTCAGTGAGTGTGTTAATATTAATCTGTGTTCTCTGTCAGTGTGTTAATATTCCTGAGGACAGTGGGGATGTTTTACACTTCACAGGGTGTATCTGACTGTGGGTCATGATATACACAGTGTGTCAGTAAGTGTGTTAATATTAATCTGTGTTCTCTGTCAGTGTGTTAATATTCCTGAGGACAGTGGGGGTGTTTTACACTTCACAGGGTTTATCTGACTGTGGGTCATGATGTACACAGTGTGTCAGTGAGTGTGTTAATATTAATCTGTGTTCTCTGTCAGGGTGTTAATATTACTGAGGACATTGGGGCTGTTTTACACTTCACCGGGTGTATCTGACTGTGGGTCATGATGTACACAGTGTGTCAGTGAGTGTGTTAATATTAATCTGTGTTCTCTGTCAGTGTGTTAATATTCCTGAGGACAGTGGGGGTGTTTTACTCTTCACCGGGTGTATCTGACTGTGGGTCATGATGTACACAGTGTGTCAGTGAGTGTGTTAATATTAATCTGTGTTCCCTGTCAGTGTGTTAATATTACTGAGGACAGTGGGGGTGTTTTACACTTCACAGGGTGTATCTGACTCTGGGTCATGATATACACAGTGTGTCAGTGAGAGTGTTAATATTAATCTGTGTTCTCTGTCAGTGTGTTAATATTACTGAGGACAGTGGGGGTGTTTTACACTTCACAGGGTGTATCTGACTGTGGGTCATGATATACACAGTGTGTCAGTGTGTGTGTTAATATTAATCTGTGTTCTCTATCAGTGTGTTAATATTCCTGAGGACAGTGGGGGTGTTTTACACTTCACAGGGTGTATCTGACTGTGGGTCATGATATACACAGTGTGTCAGTGAGTGTGTTAATATTAATCTGTGTTCTCTGTCAGTGTGTTAATATTGCTGAGGACAGTGGGGATGTTTTACACTTCACAGGGTGTATCTGACTCTGGGTCATGATGTACACAGTGTGTCAGTGAGTTTGTTAATATTAATCTGTGTACTCTGTCAGTGTGTTAATATTCCTGAGGACAGTGGGGGTGTTTTACACTTCACAGGGTGTATCTAACTGTGGGTCATGATATACACAGTGTGTCAGTGAGTGTGTTAATATTAATCTGTGTTCTCTGTCAGTGTGTTAATATTACTGAGGATAGTGGGGGTGTTTTACACTTCACAGGGTGTATCTGACTGTGGGTCATGATGTACACAGTGTGTCAGTGAGTGTGTTAATATTAATCTGTGTTCTCTGTCAGTGTGTTAATATTCCTGAGGACAGTGGGGATGTTTTACACTTCACAGGGTGTATCTGACTGTGGGTCATGATATACACAGTGTGTCAGTGAGTGTGTTAATATTAATCTGTGTTCTCTGTCAGTGTGTTAATATTCCTGAGGACAGTGGGGGCGTTTTACACTTCACAGGGTTTATCTGACTGTGGGTCATGATGTACACAGTGTGTCAGTGAGTGTGTTAATATTAATCTGTGTTCTCTGTCAGGGTGTTAATATTACTGAGGAAAGTGGGGGTGTTTTACACTTCACCGGGTGTATCTGACTGTGGGTCATGATGTACACAGTGTGTCAGTGAGTGTGTTAATATTAATCTGTGTTCTCTGTCAGTGTGTTAATATTCCTGAGGACAGTGGGGGTGTTTTACTCTTCACCGGGTGTATCTGACTGTGGGTCATTATGTACACAATGTGTCAGTGAGTGTGTTAATATTAATCTGTGTTCTCGGTCAGTGTGTTAATATTCCTGAGGACAGTGGGGGTGTTTTACACTTCACAGGGTTTATCTGACTGTGGGTCATGATATACACAGTGTGTCAGTGAGTGTGTTAATATTAATCTGTGTTCTCTGTCAGTGTGTTAATATTACTGAGGACAGTGGGGGTGTTTTACACTTCACAGGGTTTATCTGACTGTGGGTCATGATGTACACAGTGTGTCAGTGAGTGTGTTAATATTAATCTGTTTTCTCTGTCAGTGTGTTAATATTCCTGAGGACAGTGGGGGTGTTTTACACTTCACAGGGTTTATCTGACTGTGGGTCATGATATACACAGTGTGTCAGTGAGTGTTTTAATATTAATCTGTGTTCTCTGTCAGTGTGTTAATATTGCTGAGGACAGTGGGGGTGTTTTACACTTCACCGGGTGTATCTGGCTGTGAGTCATGATGTACACAGTGTGTCAGTGAGTGTGTTAATATTAATCTGTGTTCTCTGTCAGGGTGTTAATATTACTGATGACAGTGGGGCTGTTTTACACTTCACCGGGTGTATCTGACTGTGGGTCATGATGTACACAGTGTGTCAGTGAGTGTGTTAATATTAATCTGTGTTCTCTGTCAGTGTGTTAATATTGCTGAGGACAGTGGGGATGTTTTACACTTCACAGGGTGTATCTGACTGTGGGTCATGATATACACAGTGTGTCAGTGAGTGTGTTAATATTAATCTGTGTTCTCTGTCAGTGTGTTAATATTCCTGAGGACAGTGGGGGTGTTTTACACTTCACAGGATTTATCTGACTGTGGGTCATGATGTACACAGTGTGTCAGTGAGTGTGTTAATATTAATCTGTGTTCTCTGTCAGTGTGTTAATATTACTGAGGACAGTGGGGGTGTTTTACACTTCACAGGGTGTATCTGACTGTGGGTCATGATGTACACAGTGTGTCAGTAAGTGTGTTAATATTAATCTGTGTTCTCTGTCAGTGTGTTAATATTCCTGAGGACAGTGGGGGTGTTTTACACTTCACAGGGTTTATCTGACTGTGGGTCATGATGTACACAGTGTGTCAGTGAGTGTGTTAATATTAATCTGTGTTCTCTGTCAGGGTGTTAATATTACTGATGACAGTGGGGCTGTTTTACACTTCACCGGGTGTATCTGACTGTGGGTCATGATGTACACAGTGTGTCAGTGAGTGTGTTAATATTAATCTGTGTTCTCTGTCAGTGTGTTAATATTCCTGAGGACAGTGGGGGTGTTTTACTCTTCACCGGGTGTATCTGACTCTGGGTCATGATGTACACAGTGTGTCAGTGAGTGTGTTAATATTAATCTGTGTTCCCTGTCAGTGTGTTAATATTACTGAGGACAGTGGGGGTGTTTTACAGTTCACAGGGTGTATCTGACTCTGGGTCATGATATACACAGTGTGTCAGTGAGAGTGTTAATATTAATCTGTGTTCTCTGTCAGTGTGTTAATATTACTGAGGACAGTGGGGGTGTTTTACACTTCACAGGGTGTATCTGACTGTGGGTCATGATATACACAGTGTGTCAGTGTGTGTGTTAATATTAATCTGTGTTCTCTATCAGTGTGTTAATATTCCTGAGGACAGTGGGGGTGTTTTACACTTCACAGGGTGTATCTGACTGTGGGTCATGATATACACAGTGTGTCAGTGAGTGTGTTAATATTAATCTGTGTTCTCTGTCAGTGTGTTAATATTGCTGAGGACAGTGGGGATGTTTTACACTTCACAGGGTGTATCTGACTCTGGGTCATGATGTACACAGTGTGTCAGTGAGTTTGTTAATATTAATCTGTGTACTCTGTCAGTGTGTTAATATTCCTGAGGACAGTGGGGGTTTTTACACTTCACAGGGTGTATCTAACTGTGGGTCATGATATACACAGTGTGTCAGTGAGTGTGTTAATATTAATCTGTGTTCTCTGTCAGTGTGTTAATATTACTGAGGACAGTGGGGGTGTTTTACACTTCACAGGGTGTATCTGACTGTGGGTCATGATGTACACAGTGTGTCAGTGAGTGTGTTAATATTAATCTGTGTTCTCTGTCAGTGTGTTAATATTCCTGAGGACAGTGGGGATGTTTTACACTTCACAGGGTGTATCTGACTGTGGGTCATGATATACACAGTGTGTCAGTGAGTGTGTTAATATTAATCTGTGTTCTCTGTCAGTGTGTTAATATTCCTGAGGACAGTGGGGGCGTTTTACACTTCACAGGGTTTATCTGACTGTGGGTCATGATGTACACAGTGTGTCAGTGAGTGTGTTAATATTAATCTGTGTTCTCTGTCAGGGTGTTAATATTACTGAGGACAGTGGGGGTGTTTTACACTTCACCGGGTGTATCTGACTGTGGGTCATGATGTACACAGTGTGTCAGTGAGTGTGTTAATATTAATCTGTGTTCTCTGTCAGTGTGTTAATATTCCTGAGGACAGTGGGGGTGTTTTACTCTTCACCGGGTGTATCTGACTGTGGGTCATTATGTACACAGTGTGTCAGTGAGTGTGTTAATATTAATCTGTGTTCTCGGTCAGTGTGTTAATATTCCTGAGGACAGTGGGGGTGTTTTACACTTCACAGGGTTTATCTGACTGTGGGTCATGATATACACAGTGTGTCAGTGAGTGTGTTAATATTAATCTGTGTTCTCTGTCAGGGTGTTAATATTACTGAGGACAGTGGGGGTGTTTTACACTTCACCGGGTGTATCTGACTGTGGGTCATGATGTACACAGTGTGTCAGTGAGTGTGTTAATATTAATCTGTGTTCTCTGTCAGTGTGTTAATATTCCTGAGGACAGTGGGGGTGTTTTACTCTTCACCGGGTGTATCTGACTGTGGGTCATTATGTACACAGTGTGTCAGTGAGTGTGTTAATATTAATCTGTGTTCTCGGTCTGTGTGTTAATATTCCTGAGGACAGTGGGGGTGTTTTACACTTCACAGGGTTTATCTGACTGTGGGTCATGATATACACAGTGTGTCAGTGTGTGTGTTAATATTAATCTGTGTTCTCTGTCAGTGTGTTAATATTACTGAGGACAGTGGGGGTGTTTTACACTTCACAGGGTTTATCTGACTGTGGGTCATGATGTACACAGTGTGTCAGTGAGTGTGTTAATATTAATCTGTGTTCTCTGTCAGTGTGTTAATATTCCTGAGGACAGTGGGGGTGTTTTACACTTCACAGGGTTTATCTGACTGTGGGTCATGATATACACAGTGTGTCAGTGAGTGTTTTAATATTAATCTGTGTTCTCTGTCAGTGTGTTAATATTGCTGAGGACAGTGGGGGTGTTTTACACTTCACCGGGTGTATCTGGCTGTGAGTCATGATGTACACAGTGTGTCAGTGAGTGTGTTAATATTAATCTGTGTTCTCTGTCAGTGTGTTAATATTACTGAGGACAGTGGGGATGTTTTACACTTCACAGGGTGTATCTGACTGTGGGTCATGATATACACAGTGTGTCAGTGAGTGTGTTAATATTAATCTGTGTTCTCTGTCAGTGTGTTAATATTCCTGAGGACAGTGGGGGTGTTTTACACTTCACAGGGTTTATCTGACTGTGGGTCATGATGTACACAGTGTATCAGTGAGTGTGTTAATATTAATCTGTGTTCTCTGTCAGGGTGTTAATATTACTGAGGACAGTGGGGATGTTTTACACTTCACCGGGTGTATCTGACTCTGGGTCATGATGTACACAGTGTGTCAGTGAGTTTGTTAATATTAATCTGTGTACTCTGTCAGTGTGTTAATATTCCTGAGGACAGTGGGGTTGATTTACACTTCACAGGGTGTATCTGACTGTGGGTCATGATGTACACAGTGTGTCAGTGAGTGTGTTAATATTAATCTGTGTTCTCTGTCAGTGTGTTAATATTACTGAGGACAGTGGGGGTGTTTTACACTTCACAGGGTGTATCTGACTGTGGGTCATGATATACACAGTGTGTCAGTGAGTGTGTTAATATTAATCTGTGTTCTCTGTCAGTGTGTTAATATTCCTGAGGACAGTGGGGTGTTTTACACTTCACAGGGTGTGTCTGACTGTGGGTCATGATATACACAGTGTGTCAGTGAGTGTGTTAATATTAATCTGTGTTCTGTGTCAGTGTGTTAATATTCCTGAGGACAGTGGGGGTGTTTTACACTTCACAGGGTGTATCTGGCTGTGGGTCATGATATACTCAATGTGTCAGTGAGTGTGATAATATTAATCTGTGTTCTCTGTCAGTGTGTTAATATTGCTGAGGACAGTGGGGGTGTTTTACACTTCACTGGGTGTATCTGGCTGTGAGTCATGATGTACACAATGTGTCAGTGAGTGTGTTAATATTAATCTGTGTTCTCTGTCAGTGTGTTAATGTTACTGAGGACAGTGGGGATGTTTTACACTTCACAGGGTGTATCTGACTGTGGGTCATGATGTGCACAGTGTGTCAGTGAGTGTGTTAATATTAATCTGTGTTCTCTGTCAGTGTGTTAATATTCCTGAGGACAGTGGGGATGTTTTACACTTCACAGGGTGTATCTGACTGTGGGTCATGATGTTCACAGTGTGTCAGTAAGTGTGTTAATATTAATCTGTGTTCTCTGTCAGTGTGTTAATATTCCTGAGGACAGTGGGGGTGTTTTACACTTCACAGGGTTTATCTGACTGTGGGTCATGATGTACACAGTGTGTCAGTGAGTGTGTTAATATTAATCTGTGTTCTCTGTCAGGGTGTTAATATTACTGAGGACAGTGGGGCTGTTTTACACTTCACCGGATGTATCTGACTGTGGGTCATGATGTACACAGTGTGTCAGTGAGTGTGTTAATATTAATCTGTGTTCTCTGTCAGTGTGTTAATATTCCTGAGGACAGTGGGGGTGTTTTACTCTTCACCGGGTGTATCTGACTGTGGGTCATGATGTACACAGTGTGTCAGTGAGTGTGTTAATATTAATCTGTGTTCCCTGTCAGTGTGTTAATATTACTGAGGACAGTGGGGGTGTTTTACACTTCACAGGGTATATCTGACTCTGGGTCATGATATACACAGTGTGTCAGTGAGAGTGTTAATATTAATCTGTGTTCTCTGTCAGTGTGTTAATATTACTGAGGACAGTGGGGGTGTTTTACACTTCACAGGGTGTATCTGACTGTGGGTCATGATATACACAGTGTGTCAGTGTGTGTGTTAATATTAATCTGTGTTCTCTATCAGTGTGTTAATATTCCTGAGGACAGTGGGGGTGTTTTACACTTCACAGGGTGTATCTGACTGTGGGTCATGATATACACAGTGTGTCAGTGAGTGTGTTAATATTAATCTGTGTTCTCTGTCAGTGTGTTAATATTGCTGAGGACAGTGGGGATGTTTTACACTTCACAGGGTGTATCTGACTCTGGGTCATGATGTACACAGTGTGTCAGTGAGTTTGTTAATATTAATCTGTGTACTCTGTCAGTGTGATAATATTCCTGAGGACAGTGGGGGTGTTTTACTCTTCACAGGGTGTATCTAACTGTGGGTCATGATATACACAGTGTGTCAGTGAGTGTGTTAATATTAATCTGTGTTCTCTGTCAGTGTGTTAATATTACTGAGGACAGTGGGGGTGTTTTACACTTCACAGGGTGTATCTGACTGTGGGTCATGATGTACACAGTGTGTCAGTGAGTGTGTTAATATTAATCTGTGTTCTCTGTCAGTGTGTTAATATTCCTGAGGACAGTGGGGATGTTTTACACTTCACAGGGTGTATCTGACTGTGGGTCATGATATACACAGTGTGTCAGTGAGTGTGTTAATATTAATCTGTGTTCTCTGTCAGTGTGTTAATATTCCTGAGGACAGTGGGGGCGTTTTACACTTCACAGGGTTTATCTGACTGTGGGTCATGATGTACACCGTGTGTCAGTGAGTGTGTTAATATTAATCTGTGTTCTCTGTCAGGGTGTTAATATTACTGAGGACAGTGGGGGTGTTTTACACTTCACAGGGTGTGTCTGACTGTGGGTCATGATATACACAGTGTGTCAGTGAGTGTGTTAATATTAATCTGTGTTCTGTGTCATTGTGTTAATATTCCTGAGGACAGTGGGGGTGTTTTACACTTCACAGGGTGTATCTGGCTGTGGGTCATGATATACTCAATGTGTCAGTGAGTGTGATAATATTAATCTGTGTTCTCTGTCAGTGTGTTAATATTGCTGAGGACAGTGGGGGTGTTTTACACTTCACTGGGTGTATCTGGCTGTGAGTCATGATGTACACGGTGTGTCAGTGAGTGTGTTAATATTAATCTGTGTTCTCTGTCAGTGTGTTAATGTTACTGAGGACAGTGGGGATGTTTTACACTTCACAGGGTGTATCTGACTGTGGGTCATGATGTGCACAGTGTGTCAGTGAGTGTGTTAATATTAATCTGTGTTCTCTGTCAGTGTGTTAATATTCCTGAGGACAGTGGGGATGTTTTACACTTCACAGGGTGTATCTGACTGTGGGTCATGATATACACAGTGTGTCAGTAAGTGTGTTAATATTAATCTGTGTTCTCTGTCAGTGTGTTAATATTCCTGAGGACAGTGGGGGTGTTTTACACTTCACAGGGTTTATCTGACTGTGGGTCATGTTGTACACAGTGTGTCAGTGAGTGTGTTAATATTAATCTGTGTTCTCTGTCAGGGTGTTAATATTACTGAGGACAGTGGGGCTGTTTTACACTTCACCGGGTGTATCTGACTGTGGGTCATGATGTACACAGTGTGTCAGTGAGTGTGTTAATATTAATCTGTGTTCTCTGTCAGTGTGTTAATATTCCTGAGGACAGTGGGGGTGTTTTACACTTCACAGGGTTTATCTGACTGTGGGTCATGATATACACAGTGTGTCAGTGAGTGTTTTAATATTAATCTGTGTTCTCTGTCAGTGTGTTAATATTGCTGAGGACAGTGGGGGTGTTTTACACTTCACCGGGTGTATCTGGCTGTGAGTCATGATGTACACAGTGTGTCAGTGAGTGTGTTAATATTAATCTGTGTTCTCTGTCAGTGTGTTAATATTACTGAGGACAGTGGGGATGTTTTACACTTCACAGGGTGTATCTGACTGTGGGTCATGATATACACAGTGTGTCAGTGAGTGTGTTAATATTAATCTGTGTTCTCTGTCAGTGTGTTAATATTCCTGAGGACAGTGGGGGTGTTTTACACTTCACAGGGTTTATCTGACTGTGGGTCATGATGTACACAGTGTATCAGTGAGTGTGTTAATATTAATCTGTGTTCTCTGTCAGGGTGTTAATATTACTGAGGACAGTGGGGATGTTTTACACTTCACCGGGTGTATCTGACTCTGGGTCATGATGTACACAGTGTGTCAGTGAGTTTGTTAATATTAATCTGTGTACTCTGTCAGTGTGTTAATATTCCTGAGGACAGTGGGGTTGATTTACACTTCACAGGGTGTATCTGACTGTGGGTCATGATGTACACAGTGTGTCAGTGAGTGTGTTAATATTAATCTGTGTTCTCTGTCAGTGTGTTAATATTACTGAGGACAGTGGGGGTGTTTTACACTTCACAGGGTGTATCTGACTGTGGGTCATGATATACACAGTGTGTCAGTGAGTGTGTTAATATTAATCTGTGTTCTCTGTCAGTGTGTTAATATTCCTGAGGACAGTGGGGTGTTTTACACTTCACAGGGTGTGTCTGACTGTGGGTCATGATATACACAGTGTGTCAGTGAGTGTGTTAATATTAATCTGTGTTCTGTGTCAGTGTGTTAATATTCCTGAGGACAGTGGGGGTGTTTTACACTTCACAGGGTGTATCTGGCTGTGGGTCATGATATACTCAATGTGTCAGTGAGTGTGATAATATTAATCTGTGTTCTCTGTCAGTGTGTTAATATTGCTGAGGACAGTGGGGGTGTTTTACACTTCACTGGGTGTATCTGGCTGTGAGTCATGATGTACACAGTGTGTCAGTGAGTGTGTTAATATTAATCTGTGTTCTCTGTCAGTGTGTTAATGTTACTGAGGACAGTGGGGATGTTTTACACTTCACAGGGTGTATCTGACTGTGGGTCATGATGTGCACAGTGTGTCAGTGAGTGTGTTAATATTAATCTGTGTTCTCTGTCAGTGTGTTAATATTCCTGAGGACAGTGGGGATGTTTTACACTTCACAGGGTGTATCTGACTGTGGGTCATGATGTACACAGTGTGTCAGTAAGTGTGTTAATATTAATCTGTGTTCTCTGTCAGTGTGTTAATATTCCTGAGGACAGTGGGGGTGTTTTACACTTCACAGGGTTTATCTGACTGTGGGTCATGATGTACACAGTGTGTCAGTGAGTGTGTTAATATTAATCTGTGTTCTCTGTCAGGGTGTTAATATTACTGAGGACAGTGGGGCTGTTTTACACTTCACCGGGTGTATCTGACTGTGGGTCATGATGTACACAGTGTGTCAGTGAGTGTGTTAATATTAATCTGTGTTCTCTGTCAGTGTGTTAATATTCCTGAGGACAGTGGGGGTGTTTTACTCTTCACCGGGTGTATCTGACTGTGGGTCATGATGTACACAGTGTGTCAGTGAGTGTGTTAATATTAATCTGTGTTCCCTGTCAGTGTGTTAATATTACTGAGGACAGTGGGGGTGTTTTACTCTTCACAGGGTATATCTGACTCTGGGTCATGATACACACAGTGTGTCAGTGAGAGTGTTAATATTAATCTGTGTTCTCTGTCAGTGTGTTAATATTACTGAGGACAGTGGGGGTGTTTTACACTTCACAGGGTGTATCTGACTGTGGGTCATGATATACACAGTGTGTCAGTGTGTGTGTTAATATTAATCTGTGTTCTCTATCAGTGTGTTAATATTCCTGAGGACAGTGGGGGTGTTTTACACTTCACAGGGTGTATCTGACTGTGGGTCATGATATACACAGTGTGTCAGTGAGTGTGTTAATATTAATCTGTGTTCTCTGTCAGTGTGTTAATATTGCTGAGGACAGTGGGGATGTTTTACACTTCACAGGGTGTATCTGACTCTGGGTCATGATGTACACAGTGTGTCAGTGAGTTTGTTAATATTAATCTGTGTACTCTGTCAGTGTGTTAATATTCCTGAGGACAGTGGGGGTGTTTTACACTTCACAGGGTGTATCTAACTGTGGGTCATGATATACACAGTGTGTCAGTGAGTGTGTTAATATTAATCTGTGTTCTCTGTCAGTGTGTTAATATTACTGAGGACAGTGGGGGTGTTTTACACTTCACAGGGTGTATCTGACTGTGGGTCATGATGTACACAGTGTGTCAGTGAGTGTGTTAATATTAATCTGTGTTCTCTGTCAGTGTGTTAATATTCCTGAGGACAGTGGGGATGTTTTACACTTCACAGGGTGTATCTGACTGTGGGTCATGATATACACAGTGTGTCAGTGAGTGTGTTAATATTAATCTGTGTTCTCTGTCAGTGTGTTAATATTCCTGAGGACAGTGGGGGCGTTTTACACTTCACAGGGTTTATCTGACTGTGGGTCATGATGTACACCGTGTGTCAGTGAGTGTGTTAATATTAATCTGTGTTCTCTGTCAGGGTGTTAATATTACTGAGGACAGTGGGGGTGTTTTACACTTCACAGGGTGTTTCTGACTGTGGGTCATGATATACACAGTGTGTCAGTGAGTGTGTTAATATTAATCTGTGTTCTGTGTCAGTGTGTTAATATTCCTGAGGACAGTGGGGGTGTTTTACACTTCACAGGGTGTATCTGGCTGTGGGTCAT
Source organism: Heterodontus francisci (assembly GCF_036365525.1). NCBI lineage: Eukaryota > Metazoa > Chordata > Chondrichthyes > Heterodontiformes > Heterodontidae > Heterodontus > Heterodontus francisci. Next base: position 552,897 of record NW_027142096.1, on the reverse strand, counting down.
GATATACTCAATGTGTCAGTGAGTGTGATAATATTAATCTGTGTTCTCTGTCAGTGTGTTAATATTGCTGAGGACAGTGGGGGTGTTTTACACTTCACTGGGTGTATCTGGCTGTGAGTCATGATGTACACAGTGTGTCAGTGAGTGTGTTAATATTAATCTGTGTTCTCTGTCAGTGTGTTAATGTTACTGAGGACAGTGGGGATGTTTTACACTTCACAGGGTGTATCTGACTGTGGGTCATGATGTGCACAGTGTGTCAGTGAGTGTGTTAATATTAATCTGTGTTCTCTGTCATTGTGTTAATATTCCTGAGGACAGTGGGGATGTTTTACACTTCACAGGGTGTATCTGACTGTGGGTCATGATATACACAGTGTGTCAGTAAGTGTGTTAATATTAATCTGTGTTCTCTGTCAGTGTGTTAATATTCCTGAGGACAGTGGGGGTGTTTTACACTTCACAGGGTTTATCTGACTGTGGGTCATGATGTACACAGTGTGTCAGTGAGTGTGTTAATATTAATCTGTGTTCTCTGTCAGGGTGTTAATATTACTGAGGACAGTGGGGCTGTTTTACACTTCACCGGGTATATCTGACTGTGGGTCATGATATACACAGTGTGTCAGTGAGAGTGTTAATATTAATCTGTGTTCTCTGTCAGTGTGTTAATATTACTGAGGACAGTGGGGGTGTTTTACACTTCACAGGGTGTATCTGACTGTGGGTCATGATATACACAGTGTGTCAGTGTGTGTGTTAATATTAATCTGTGTTCTCTATCAGTGTGTTAATATTCCTGAGGACAGTGGGGGTGTTTTACACTTCACAGGGTTTATCTGACTGTGGGTCATGATGTACACAGTGTGTCAGTGAGTGTGTTAATATTAATCTGTGTTCTCTGTCAGGGTGTTAATATTACTGAGGACAGTGGGGCTGTTTTACACTTCACCGGGTGTATCTGACTGTGGGTCATGATGTACACAGTGTGTCAGTGAGTGTGTTAATATTAATCTGTGTTCTCTGTCAGTGTGTTAATATTCCTGAGGACAGTGGGGGTGTTTTACTCTTCACCGGGTGTATCTGACTGTGGGTCATGATGTACACAGTGTGTCAGTGAGTGTGTTAATATTAATCTGTGTTCCCTGTCAGTGTGTTAATATTACTGAGGACAGTGGGGGTGTTTTACTCTTCACAGGGTATATCTGACTCTGGGTCATGATACACACAGTGTGTCAGTGAGAGTGTTAATATTAATCTGTGTTCTCTGTCAGTGTGTTAATATTACTGAGGACAGTGGGGGTGTTTTACACTTCACAGGGTGTATCTGACTGTGGGTCATGATATACACAGTGTGTCAGTGTGTGTGTTAATATTAATCTGTGTTCTCTATCAGTGTGTTAATATTCCTGAGGACAGTGGGGGTGTTTTACACTTCACAGGGTGTATCTGACTGTGGGTCATGATATACACAGTGTGTCAGTGAGTGTGTTAATATTAATCTGTGTTCTCTGTCAGTGTGTTAATATTGCTGAGGACAGTGGGGATGTTTTACACTTCACAGGGTGTATCTGACTCTGGGTCATGATGTACACAGTGTGTCAGTGAGTTTGTTAATATTAATCTGTGTACTCTGTCAGTGTGTTAATATTCCTGAGGACAGTGGGGGTGTTTTACACTTCACAGGGTGTATCTAACTGTGGGTCATGATATACACAGTGTGTCAGTGAGTGTGTTAATATTAATCTGTGTTCTCTGTCAGTGTGTTAATATTACTGAGGACAGTGGGGGTGTTTTACACTTCACAGGGTGTATCTGACTGTGGGTCATGATGTACACAGTGTGTCAGTGAGTGTGTTAATATTAATCTGTGTTCTCTGTCAGTGTGTTAATATTCCTGAGGACAGTGGGGATGTTTTACACTTCACAGGGTGTATCTGACTGTGGGTCATGATATACACAGTGTGTCAGTGAGTGTGTTAATATTAATCTGTGTTCTCTGTCAGTGTGTTAATATTCCTGAGGACAGTGGGGGCGTTTTACACTTCACAGGGTTTATCTGACTGTGGGTCATGATGTACACCGTGTGTCAGTGAGTGTGTTAATATTAATCTGTGTTCTCTGTCAGGGTGTTAATATTACTGAGGACAGTGGGGGTGTTTTACACTTCACAGGGTGTTTCTGACTGTGGGTCATGATATACACAGTGTGTCAGTGAGTGTGTTAATATTAATCTGTGTTCTGTGTCAGTGTGTTAATATTCCTGAGGACAGTGGGGGTGTTTTACACTTCACAGGGTGTATCTGGCTGTGGGTCATGATATACTCAATGTGTCAGTGAGTGTGATAATATTAATCTGTGTTCTCTGTCAGTGTGTTAATATTGCTGAGGACAGTGGGGGTGTTTTACACTTCACTGGGTGTATCTGGCTGTGAGTCATGATGTACACAGTGTGTCAGTGAGTGTGTTAATATTAATCTGTGTTCTCTGTCAGTGTGTTAATGTTACTGAGGACAGTGGGGATGTTTTACACTTCACAGGGTGTATCTGACTGTGGGTCATGATGTGCACAGTGTGTCAGTGAGTGTGTTAATATTAATCTGTGTTCTCTGTCAGTGTGTTAATATTCCTGAGGACAGTGGGGATGTTTTACACTTCACAGGGTGTATCTGACTGTGGGTCATGATATACACAGTGTGTCAGTAAGTGTGTTAATATTAATCTGTGTTCTCTGTCAGTGTGTTAATATTCCTGAGGACAGTGGGGGTGTTTTACACTTCACAGGGTTTATCTGACTGTGGGTCATGATGTACACAGTGTGTCAGTGAGTGTGTTAATATTAATCTGTGTTCTCTGTCAGGGTGTTAATATTACTGAGGACAGTGGGGCTGTTTTACACTTCACCGGGTATATCTGACTGTGGGTCATGATATACACAGTGTGTCAGTGAGAGTGTTAATATTAATCTGTGTTCTCTGTCAGTGTGTTAATATTACTGAGGACAGTGGGGGTGTTTTACACTTCACAGGGTGTATCTGACTGTGGGTCATGATATACACAGTGTGTCAGTGTGTGTGTTAATATTAATCTGTGTTCTCTATCAGTGTGTTAATATTCCTGAGGACAGTGGGGGTGTTTTACACTTCACAGGGTGTATCTGACTGTGGGTCATGATATACACAGTGTGTCAGTGAGTGTGTTAATATTAATCTGTGTTCTCTGTCAGTGTGTTAATATTGCTGAGGACAGTGGGGATGTTTTACACTTCACAGGGTGTATCTGACTCTGGGTCATGATGTACACAGTGTGTCAGTGAGTTTGTTAATATTAATCTGTGTACTCTGTCAGTGTGTTAATATTCCTGAGGACAGTGGGGGTGTTTTACACTTCACAGGGTGTATCTAACTGTGGGTCATGATATACACAGTGTGTCAGTGAGTGTGTTAATATTAATCTGTGTTCTCTGTCAGTGTGTTAATATTACTGAGGACAGTGGGGGTGTTTTACACTTCACAGGGTGTATCTGACTGTGGGTCATGATGTACACAGTGTGTCAGTGAGTGTGTTAATATTAATCTGTGTTCTCTGTCAGTGTGTTAATATTCCTGAGGACAGTGGGGATGTTTTACACTTCACAGGGTGTATCTGACTGTGGGTCATGATATACACAGTGTGTCAGTGAGTGTGTTAATATTAATCTGTGTTCTCTGTCAGTGTGTTAATATTCCTGAGGACAGTGCGGTCGTTTTACACTTCACAGGGTTTATCTGACTGTGGGTCATGATGTACACCGTGTGTCAGTGAGTGTGTTAATATTAATCTGTGTTCTCTGTCAGGGGTTTAACATTACTGAGGACAGTGGGGGTGTTTTACACTTCACCGGGTGTATCTGACTGTGGGTCATGATGTACACAGTGTGTCAGTGAGTGTGTTAATATTAATCTGTGTTCTCTGTCAGTGTGTTAATATTCCTGAGGACAGTGGGGGTGTTTTACTCTTCACCGGGTGTATCTGACTGTGGGTCATTATGTACACAGTGTGTCAGTGAGTGTGTTAATATTAATCTGTGTTCTCGGTCAGTGTGTTAATATTCCTGAGGACAGTGGGGGTGTTTTACACTTCACAGGGTTTATCTGACTGTGGGTCATGATATACACAGTGTGTCAGTGAGTGTGTTAATATTAATCTGTGTTCTCTGTCAGTGTGTTAATATTACTGAGGACAGTGGGGGTGTTTTACACTTCACAGGGTTTATCTGACTGTGGGTCATGATGTACACAGTGTGTCAGTGAGTGTGTTAATATTAATCTGTGTTCTCTGTCAGTGTGTTAATATTACTGAGGACAGTGGGGGTGTTTTACACTTCACAGGGTTTATCTGACTGTGGGTCATGATATACACAGTGTGTCAGTGAGTGTTTTAATATTAATCTGTGTTCTCTGTCAGTGTGTTAATATTGCTGAGGACAGTGGGGGTGTTTTACACTTCACCGGGTGTATCTGGCTGTGAGTCATGATGTACACAGTGTGTCAGTGAGTGTGTTAATATTAATCTGTGTTCTCTGTCAGTGTGTTAATATTACTGAGGACAGTGGGGGTGTTTTACACTTCACAGGGTGTATCTGACTGTGGGTCATGATGTACACAGTGTGTCAGTGAGTGTGTTAATATTAATCTGTGTTCTCTGTCAGTGTGTTAATATTACTGAGGACAGTGGGGTTGTTTTACACTTCACAGGGTGTATCTAACTGTGGGTCATGATATACACAGTGTGTCAGTGAGTGTGTTAATATTAATCTGTGTTCTCTGTCAGTGTGTTAATATTCCTGAGGACAGTGGGGGTGTTTTACACTTCACAGGGTGTATCTGACTGTGAGTCATGATATACACAGTGTGTCAGTGAGTGTGTTAATATTAATCTGTGTTCCCTGTCATTGTGTTAATATTCCTGAGGACAGTGGGGGTGTTTTACACTTCACAGGGTGTATCTGACTGTGGGTCATGATGTACACAGTGTGTCAGTGAGTGTGTTAATATTAATCTGTGTTCCCTGTCAGTGTGTTAATATTACTGAGGACAGTGGGGGTGTTTTACACTTCACAGGGTGTATCTGACTGTGGGTCATGATATACACAGTGTGTCAGTGTGTGTGTTAATATTAATCTGTGTTCTCTATCATTGTTAATATTCCTGAGGACAGTGGGGGCGTTTTACACTTCACAGGGTGTATCTGACTGTGGGTCATGATATACACAGTGTGTCAGTGAGTATGTTAATATTAATCTGTGTTCTCTGTCAGTGTGTTAATATTGCTGAGGTCAGTGGGGATGTTTTACACTTCACAGGGTGTATCTGACTCTGGGTCATGATGTACACAGTGTGTCAGTGAGTTTGTTAATATTAATCTGTGTACTCTGTCAGTGTGTTAATATTCCTGAGGACAGTGGGGGTGTTTTACACTTCACAGGGTTTATCTAACTGTGGGTCATGATATACACAATGTGTCAGTGAGTGTGTTAATATTAATCTGTGTTCTCTGTCAGTGTGTTAATATTACTGAGGACAGTGGGGGTGTTTTACACTTCACAGGGTGTATCTGGCTGTGGGTCATGATATACACAGTGTGTCAGTGAGTGTGTTAATATTAATCTGTGTTCTCTGTCAGTGTGTTAATATTACTGAGGACAGTGGGGGTGTTTTACACTTCACAGGGTGTATCTGACTGTGTGTCATGATGTACACAGTGTGTCAGTGAGTGTGTTAATATTAATCTGTGTTCTCTGTCAGTGTGTTAATATTCCTGAGGACAGTGGGGATGTTTTACACTTCACAGGGTGTATCTGACTGTGGGTCATGATATACACAGTGTGTCAGTGAGTGTGTTAATATTAATCTGTGTTCTCTGTCAGTGTGTTAATATTCCTGAGGACAGTAGGGGTGTTTTACACTTCACAGGGTGTATCTGACTGTAGGTCATGATATACACAGTGTGTCAGTGAGTGTGCTAATATTAATCTGTGTTCTCTGTCAGGTGCTAATATTCCTGAGGACAGTGAGCATGTTTTACACTTCACAGGGTGTATCTGACTGTGGGTCATGATATACACAGTGTGTCAGTGAGTGTGTTAATATTAATCTGTGTTCTCAGTCATTGTGTTAATATTGCTGAGGACAGTGGGGGTGTTTTACACTTCACCGGGTGTATCTGGCTGTGAGTCATGATGTACACAGTGTGTCAGTGAGTGTGTTAATATTAATCTGTGTTCTCTGTCAGTGTGTTAATATTATTGAGGACAGTGGGGATGTTTTACACTTCACAGGGTGTATCTGACTGTGGGTCATGATATACACAGTGTGTCAGTGAGTGTGTTAATACTAATCTGTGTTCTCTGTCAGTGTGTTAATATTGCTGAGGACAGTGGGGGTGTTTTACACTTCACCGGGTGTATCTGGCTGTGAGTCATGATATACACAGTGTGTCAGTGAGTGTGTTAATATTAATCTGTGTTCTCTGTCAGTGTGTTAATATTCCTGAGGACAGTGGGGGTGTTTTACACTTCACAGGGTGTATCTGACTCTGGGTCATGATGGACACAGTGTGTCAGTGAGTTTGTTAATATTAATCTGTGTACTCTGTCAGTGTGTTAATATTCCTGAGGACAGTGGGGGTGTTTTACACTTCACCGGGTGTATCTGACTGTGGGTCATGATATACACAGTGTGTCAGTGAGTGTGTTAATATTAATCTGTGTTCTCTGTCAGTGTGTTAATATTACTGAGGACAGTGGGGGTGTTTTACACTTCACATGGTGTATCTGACTGTGGGTCATGATATACACAGTGTGTCAGTGAGTGTGTTAATATTAATCTGTGTTCTCTGTCAGGTGTTAATATTCCTGAGGACAGTGGGGGTGTTTTACACTTCACAGGGTGTATCTGACTGTGGGTCATGATGTACACAGTGTGTCAGTGAGTGTGTTAATATTAATCTGTGTTCTCTGTCAGTGTGTTAATATTACTGAGGACAGTGGGGGTGTTTTACACTTCACAGGGTGTATCTGACTGTGGGTCATGATATACACAGTGTGTCAGTGAGTGTGTTAATATTAATATGTGTTCTCTGTCAGTGTGTTAATATTGCTGAGGTCAGTGGGGATGTTTTACACTTCACAGGGTGTATCTGACTCTGGGTCATGATGTACACAGTGTGTCAGTGAGTTTGTTAATATTAATCTGTGTACTCTGTCAGTGTGTTAATATTCCTGAGGACAGTGGGGGTGTTTTACACTTCGCAGGGTTTATCTAACTGTGGGTCATGATATACACAGTGTGTCAGTGAGTGTGTTAATATTAATCTGTGTTCTCTGTCAGTGTGTTAATATTACTGAGGACAGTGGGGGTGTTTTACACTTCACAGGGTGTATCTGGCTGTGGGTCATGATATACACAGTGTGTCAGTGAGTGTGTTAATATTAATCTGTGTTCTCTGTCAGTGTGTTAATATTACTGAGGACAGTGGGGTTTTTTAAACTTCACAGGGTGTATCTGACTGTGGGTCATGATGTACACAGTGTGTCAGTGAGTGTGTTAATATTAATCTGTGTTCTCTGTCAGTGTGTTAATATTCCTGAGGACAGTGGGGATGTTTTACACTTCACAGGGTGTATCTGACTGTGGGTCATGATATACACAGTGTGTCAGTGAGTGTGTTAATATTAATCTGTGTTCTCTGTCAGTGTGTTAATATTCCTGAGGACAGTAGGGGTGTTTTACACTTCACAGGGTGTATCTGACTGTGGGTCATGATATGCACAGTGTGTCAGTGAGTGTGTTAATATTAATCTGTGTTCTCTGTCAGGTGTTAATATTCCTGAGGACAGTGAGCATGTTTTACACTTCACAGGGTGTATCTGACTGTGGGTCATGATATACACAGTGTGTCAGTGAGTGTGTTAATATTAATCTGTGTTCTCTGTCATTGTGTTAATATTGCTGAGGACAGTGGGGGTGTTTTACACTTCACCGGGTGTATCTGGCTGTGAGTCATGATGTACACAGTGTGTCAGTGAGTGTGTTAATATTAATCTGTGTTCTCTGTCAGTGTGTTAATATTATTGAGGACAGTGGGGATGTTTTACACTTCACAGGGTGTATCTGACTGTGGGTCATGATATACACAGTGTGTCAGTGAGTGTGTTAATATTAATCTGTGTTCTCTGTCAGTGTGTTAATATTGCTGAGGACAGTGGGGGTGTTTTACACTTCACCGGGTGTATCTGGCTGTGAGTCATGATATACACAGTGTGTCAGTGAGTGTGTTAATATTAATCTGTGTTCTCTGTCAGTGTGTTAATATTCCTGAGGACAGTGGGGGTGTTTTACACTTCACAGGGTGTATCTGACTCTGGGTCATGATGTACACATTGTGTCAGTGAGTTTGTTAATATTAATCTGTGTACTCTGTCAGTGTGTTAATATTCCTGAGGACAGTGGGGGTGTTTTACACTTCACCGGGTGTATCTGACTGTGGGTCATGATATACACAGTGTGTCAGTGAGTGTGTTAATATTAATCTGTGTTCTCTGTCAGTGTGTTAATATTACTGAGGACAGTGGGGGTGTTTTACACTTCACAGGGTGTATCTGACTGTGGGTCATGATATACACAGTGTGTCAGTGAGTGTGTTAATATTAATCTGTGTTCTCTGTCAGGTGTTAATATTCCTGAGGACAGTGGGGGTGTTTTACACTTCACAGGGTGTATCTGACTGTGGGTCATGATGTACACAGTGTGTCAGTGAGTGTGTTAATATTAATCTGTGTTCTCTGTCAGTGTGTTAATATTACTGAGGACAGTGGGGGTGTTTTACACTTCACAGGGTGTATCTGACTGTGGGTCATGATGTACACAGTGTGTCAGTGAGTGTGTTAATATTAATCTGTGTTCTCTGTCCGTGTGTTAATATTACTGAGGACAGTGGGGGTATTTTACACTTCACAGGGTGTATCTGACTGTGGGTCATGATGTACACAGTGTGTCAGTGAGTGTGTTAATATTAATCTGTGTTCTCTGTCGGTGTGTTAATATTACTGAGGACAGTGGGGGTGTTTTACACTTCACAGGGTGTATCTGACTGTGGGTCATGATATACACAGTGTGTCAGTGAGTTTGTTAATATTAATCTGTGTTCTCTGTCAGTGTGTTAATATTACTGAGGACAGTGGGGGTGTTTTACACTTCACAGGGTGTATCTGACTGTGGGTCATGATGTACACAGTGTGTCAGTGAGTGTGTTAATATTAATCTGTGTTCTCTGTCAGTGTGTTAATATTCCTGAGGACAGTGGGTGTGTTTTACACTTCACAGGGTGTATCTGACTGTGGGTCATGATATACACAGTGTGTCAGTGAGTGTGTTAATATTAATCTGTGTTCTCTGTCTGTGTGTTAATATTACTGAGGACAGTGGGGGTGTTTTACACTTCACAGGGTGTATCTGACTGTGGGTCATGAGATACACAGTGTGTCAGTGAGTGTGTTAATATTAATCTGTGTTCTCTGTCAGTGTGTTAATATTACTGAGGACAGTGGGGATGTTTTACACTTCACAGGGTGTATCTGACTGTGGGTCATGATATACACATTGTGTCAGTGAGTGTGTTAATATTAATCTGTGTTCTCTGTCAGTGTGTTAATATTCCACCCTAGCCAAATCGCCCCTTTCACATTTTGCTCTCTCTCTCCCCCCACAACTCCTCTTGCACCTTCTCCTCCTTTGAGCTCATCAGTTTGTTCCCCAAATCCCCTCCCTCACTCCCATACCCCACATCCCACCCAGCCACCCCTTGCCCACTCCCCTTCCCCACTCCCCTCCCAACTTCCCTCCTTCATTCCCCTCCCCCACTCCCCAACCCCACCCCCAACCACACTACCCTATCCCACTGCTTCCCCCACTGCCCTCCCTCACTCTCCTACCCCACACCCCTCCCCCACTCCCCTCCCCCACTCCCCTCCCCATCTCCCCTCAACCGCTCCACTCCCCAACTCCATCACTATCGCCCCTCCCCCACTCCCCTCCCCCACTCCCCTCCGCCAATCCCCTCCGCCAATCCGCTCCCCCACTCCCCTCCACACTCCCCTCCCCAACTCCGCTCCCCTACTCCCCTCTTCCCTCCCCTCCCACCACACCCTCCCACACTCCCCAGCCCACTTCCCTCCCCCACTCCCCTACCCCATTCCTGCTGCCATTCCCCTACCCTACTCCCCTTCCCCACTCCACTCCCCTCTCAATGCCTTCCCTCCCCTACCGCACTCCCCTCCCCAGTCCCCTTACCACTCCACTCCTACACTCCCCTACATCATTCCCCTACCCCACTGCCCTACACCACTCCCATCCCCCACTCCCCTACCACACTCCCCTTCCCTACTCCCTTCCCACACTCCCCCTACCGAACTCCCCTCCCACACTCCCCGACCACACTCCCCTATCACGCTCCCCTCCCCCACTCCCCTCTCCCAGCCCTGACTTACCTACCGCACTCCCCTACCCCACTTCCTGTCCCCCACTACCCACTCCCACTCCCTTCACCCACTCCCCTACCCCACTCCCCTCCCCCACTCCCTGTCCCCCACTCCCCTCCCCCACTCCCCTAACCCACTCCCCTCCCCCACTCCCCTTTATCACTCCCCTACCACACCCCCTGTCCCCCAATCCGTGTTCCCCCACTCCCTGTCCCCCACTCCCCTCCCCCACTCCCCGCCCCACACTCCTACCCCACACTCCTCCCCCACTCCCCGCCACACTCCCCTCCCCAACTCCCCTCAACCGCTCCACTCCCCAACTCCACCAGCATCTCCTCTCCCCCACTCCCTTCCCCAACTCCCCTCCACCAATCCCCTCCACCAATCCCCTCCCCCAGACCCCTCCCCACTCCCCTCCCCAACTCCGCGACCCTACTCCCCTCTCCGCTCCCCTCCCACTCTACCCTCCCTCACTCCCCAGCTCACATCCCTCCCGCACTCCCCTACCCCATTCCTGCCGCCACTCCCCTCCCCCACTCCCCTCCCCTACTCCACACCCGTCTCACTGCCCCACTCCCCTACCCCACTCCCCTCACCAGTCCCCTTTCCACTCCACTCCCACACACCCCTACATCACTGCCCTACCCCACTCCCCTACCCCACTCCCATCCCCCACTCCCTTACAACACTCCCCTTCCCTACTCCCTTCCCACACTCCCCCTACCGAACTCCCCTCCCACACTCCCCGACTACACTCCCCTACCACACTCCCCTCCCCCACTTCCCTCCCCCCACCCCAACTCACCTACCGCACTCCCCTACACCACTTCCTGTCCCCCTCTCCCCTCTCCCACTCCCTTCATCCACTCCCCTCCCCCACACCCCTATATCACTCCCCTACCCCACTACCTATCCCCCACTCCCTGTCCCCCCTCCCCTCCCCCACTCCCCTACCCCACTCCCCTACCCCACTCCCCTCGACCACTCCCCTAACACACTCCCCATATCACTCCCCTGCCCCACTCCCCCTGTCCCCCATTCCCTGTCCCCCACTCCCCTCCACAACTCACCTCCCCCACTCCCCTACACCACTCCCGCACCCCACTCCTTACCCCCACTCCTCTACCCAACTCCCCTCCCCAACTCCCCTCCCCCCTCCCCTCCCCCACTCCCCACCCAACTCATTACCCCACTCCCCTACCCCACTCCCCTCACCAACTCCCTTACCACCCGCCCCTACTCCACTCCCCTCCCAAACTCACCTCCCCCACTCCCCTCCATAACTCCCCTCCCTCACTTCCCTCCAGAACACCCCTCCCCAACTCCCCCCAACAGCCCTCCCCCACTTCCCTCCCCCACCTCCCTCCCCCACACCCCTCCCCCACTCCCCTCCCCAACTCCTCTCCCCACTCCCCTCCCACTCTCCCCGCCCCAGCTCCCCTCGTCCACTCCCCTCCCACATTAACTTCCCCCACTCTCCTCCCCACTCCCCTCCCCAACTAGCCTCCCCAACTCCGCTACCACACTCCCCTACCACATTCGCTGAACCCACTCCCTTACCACACCCCACCACCAATCCCCTCCCCTACTCCGATCCACCACTCCGCTTCCCTCCACCTCTTCACTGCCCTCACCTAAGACAATCCCATCCTCCACTACCCTCCCCCACTCCCCTGCCCCACTCGCCGACCCCACACCCCGACCGCAGTGCCCTCCACAACTCCCCTACCCCACTCCCCTCCCCCACTCCCCTACCACACTCCCCTACGCCACTCCCCGACCCTACTCCCCTACCCCACTCCCCTACCCCATTCCCCTCCTCCACACCCCTCCCCACTCCCCTACCTCACTCCCCTCCCCCACACCCCTACCCACCTCTCCTACCCCACCCCATCCCCCACTCACCTTCTCTCCACCTCCTCACTGCCCTCCAATACCCAACGCCCCTACCCCACTCCACTATCCCATTCCCATTCCCCTACCACACTCCCATCCCCCACTCGCCTCCCCCACTCCCCTACATCACTCCCCTACCCCACGCCCTGTCCCCCATTCCCCTCCCCAACTCCCATCCCCCACTCCCCTATCCCACTCCCCACCCCACTTCCATCGCACACTCCTGTACCCCAATCCCCTCCCCAAGTCCCCTCCCCAACTCCCCTATCCCACTCCCCTCCACAGCGCCCCTGCAACTCCCCTCACAAACTCCCATACCCCACTCCCCTCCACCACTCACATCCCCCACTCCCCTCCCCAACTCCCCTGCCTCACTTCCTTTCCCCACTCCCCTCCACAAATCCTCCCAACGTCCCTCCCCCACTCCCCGGCCTATCTCTCCTCCGCACTCCCCTCCCAAACTCCCTGACCCCATCCCCTACCCCATTCTCCTACCCCACTCCCCTAACTCACTCCCTCACCCACTCCCCTCCACCTCTCAGCTTCCCTCCACCTCTTCACTGCCCTGCCCAACCACACTCCCATCCCCCAGTACACTCCCCCAATCCCCAACCCCACTCCCCTCCCCCACTCCCCTACTACACTCCCTCTACAACTCCCCTACCCCACTCCCCTACCACACTGCCCTACCCCACTCCCCTACCCCAATCCCCTACCACACTCCCCTACCCCACTCCCCTCCACCACTCCCATACCTCACTACCCTCCCCTACTCCCGTACCCACATCTCCTACCACACCCCTTCCCCACTCCCCTTCCCTCCACCTCCTCACTGCCCTCCACTACCCAACACCTCGACCCTACACACATCCTCACTCCCCTCCCCACTCCGCTTCCCTCCACCTCCTCACTGCGCTCACCTATCCCACGCCCCTTTCCCACTCCCTACATCACTCCCCTCCCCCACTCCCCTCCCCCACCCCCCTCCCAAACTCCCTGACCACATCCCCTATCCAATTCTCCTACCTCACTCCCCTACCTCACACCCTTACCACACCCCCTCCTCCAATCACCTCACCCACTCCCCTCCACCACTCAGTTCCCTCCACCTCTTCACTGCCCTGCCCAACCACACTCCCATCCCCCAGTACACTCCCCCAATCCCCAACCCCACTCCCCTCCCCCATTCCCCTACTCCACTGCCTCTACAACTCCCCTACCCCAATCCCCTAACACACTCCCCTACCCCACTCCCCTCCACCACTCCCATACCTCACTACCCTCCCCTACTCCCGTACCCACATCTCCTACCACACCCCTTCCCCACTCCCCTTCCCTCCACCTCCTCACTGCCCTCCACTACCCAACACCTCGACCCTACACACATCCTCACTCCCCTCCCCACTCCCCTTCCCTCCACCTCCTCACTGCGCTCACCTATCCCACGCCCCTTTCCCACTCCCTACATCACTCCCCTCCCCCACTCCCCTCCCCCACCCCCCTCCCAAACTCCCTGACCACATCCCCTACCCAATTCTCCTACCTCACTCCCCTACCTCACACCCTTACCACACCCCCTCCTCCAATCACCTCACCCACTCCCCTCCACCACTCAGTTCCCTCCACCTCTTCACTGCCCTGCCCAACCACACTCCCATCCCCCAGTACACTCCCCCAATCCCCAACCCCACTCCCCTCCCCCATTCCCCTACTCCACTCCCTCTACAACTCCCCTACCCCAATCCCCTAACACGCTCCCCTACCCCACTCCCCTCCACCACTCCCATACCTCACTATCCTCCCCTACTCCCGTACCCACATCTCCTACCACATCCCTTCCCCACTCCCCTTCCCACCACCTCCTCACTGCCCTCCACTACCCAACACCTCGACCCTACACACATCCTCACTCCCCTCCCCACTCCCCTTCCCTCCACCTCCTCACTGCGCTTCCCTATCCCACGCCCCTTTCCCACTCCCTACATCACTCCCCTCCCCCACTCCCCTCCCACACTCCCCTCACAACTCCCATACCTCACTACCCTCCCCTACTCCCGTACCCACCTCTCCCACCACGCCCCTTCCCCACTCCCCTTCCCTCCACCTCCTCACTGCCCTCCACTACCCAACACCTCGGCCCGACACACATCCTCACTCCCCTCCCCACTCCCCTTCCCTCCACCTCCTCACTGCGCTCACCTATCCCACGCCCCTTTCCCACTCCCTACATCACTCCCCTCCCCCACTACCCTCACACACTCCCCTCCCCCACTCCCCTCCCAAACTCCCTGACAACATCCCCTACCCAATTCTCCTACCTCACTCCCCTACCTCACACCCTTACCACACACCCTCCTCCAATTACCTCACCCACTCCCCTCCACCACTCAGTTCCCTCCACCTCTTCACTGCCCTGCCCAACCACACTCCCATCCCCCAGTACACTCCCCCAATCCCCAACCCCACTCCCCTCCCCCATTCCCCGACTGCACTCCCTCTACAACTCCCCTACCCCACTCCCCTACCACACTGCCCTACCCCACTCCCCTACCCCAATCCCCTACCACGCTCCCCTACCCCACTCCCCTCAACCTCTCCCATACCTCACTACCCTCCCCTACTCCCGTACCCACATCTCCTACCACACCCCTTCCCCACTCCCCTTCCCTCCACCTCCTCACTGCCCTCCACTACCCAACACCTCGACCCTACACACATCCTCACTCCCCTCCCCACTCCCCTTCCCTCCACCTCCTCACTGCGCTTCCCTATCCCACGCCCCTTTCCCACTCCCTACATCACTCCCCTCCCCCACTCCCCTCCCCCACTCCCCTCACAAACTCCCATACCTCACTACCCTCCCCTAATCCCGTACCCACCTCTCCTACCACACCCTTTCCCCACTCCCCTTCCCTCCAAATCCTCACTGCCCTCCACTACCCAACTCCTCGACCCAACACACATCCTCACTCCCCTCCCCACTCCCCTTCCCTCCACCTCCTCACTGCGCTCCCCTATCCCACGCCCCTTTCCCACTCCCTGCATCACTCCCCTCCCCCACTCCCCTCCCCCACTCCCCTCACCAACTCCCCTCACCCACTCCCCTACATCACTCCCCTACCCCATTCCTTGTCACCCACTCCCCTCTCCCACTCCCCTCTGCCACTCCCCTAACGCAGTCGCCATTCACATTCCCCTACCTCACTCCCCTCCCCCACTCCCCTCTCCCACTCCCCTCCCCCACTCCCCTCCCCCACTCCTCACAGCAACTCCCCTCACCCACTCCCCTACCTCACTCCCCTCTCCCACTCCCCCCTCCCACTCCCCTAACGTACTCCCCTACCCCACACCCCTGCCTTACTCCCCTCCCCCACTCCCCGCCCCAACTTCCCTCCCCATTCCCATCCACCACTATTCTACGCCACTCCCCTCCCCTACTCCACTCCCCTCTCGCCACCCCCACGGACCTATGCCACTCCCCTACCCCACTCCCTCTACCCCACTCCCCTCCCTCCCCTCCCACACTCCATACCCCACTCCCCTACCCCACACCCTACCCCACTCTCCACCCCCACTCCCATCCCCAACTCCCCTCCCCACTCCCCTACCCCACTCTCACACCCCACTACACTCCCCCACTCCTCTCACACACTCCCCTCCCCCTGTCCTCTCCGAAACTCCCCGCAACCACCTCTCCCCACGCCCCTCCCCCACTCACTTTCCCCACTCCCCTACCGCAGTCCCCTATCCAACCCTCCCCAACTCCCCTTCCCAACTACCATCCCCAACTCTCCTCCCCCACTCCCCCACCAATTCCCATACCCAACTCCCCTGCACCACTTACCACCCCACTCCCTTCCCCCACACCCCTTCTCAACTCCCCTCCCTCACTCCCCTCCCCAACTCCACTCCCCAACACCCCTCCCATACTACACTCCCCCACTGTCCTCCTCAACTCCCCGCACTAACTTCCATACCCGACTCCCCTACTGCACTCCCCTCATTCACTCCCCTTCTCACATCCTCCCCATCTCCCCTCCCTCACTCCCCTCCCTCAATCCCCTCCCTCTTTCCCCTCCCCCACTCCCCTACCCCACTCCCCTACCCCATCCCGTACCCCACTCCCCTACCCCACACCCCTACCCCACTCCCCACTCCCACTCCCATCCCCAATTCCCCACCCCCACTCCCCTCACTCACTCCCCTGCCCCACTCCGCTCACCCACTCCTCTCCCGAACTCTCCATCCCCACCCCCCTCACCAACTCCCATACCCAACTCCCATGCTCCACATCCCACCCCACTCCCCACCCCACTCCCCTCCCCACGCCCCATCCCCATTCCACTCCCCTCTCCCCTCCCCCACGGACCTTTGCCAATCCCCTACCCCACTCCCAGTCCCCCACTCCCCTCCCTCATTCCCCTCCCCCAGTCCCCTTCCCCACTCCCCTACCGCACACCCATACCCCTACCTCACACCCACTCCCATACCCAACAAGCCTCCCCCACTCCCCTACCCCACACCTGCACACCACTACACTCCCCTCCCCCTCTCCTCTCCGCAACTCCCCGCAACCTCTCCCCACTCCCCTCCCCCACACCCTTCCCCTACTCCCCTACGGCTCTCCCCTCCCCAACTCCCCTTCCCAACTCCCACCCCCAAATTTCCTCCCCCACTCCCCTCACCAACTCCCATACCCAACTCCCCTGCCCGACTTACCACAACACTTCCCTCCCCCACACCCCTTCTCAACTCCCCTCCCTCACTCACTCCCCTCCCCCACTCCCCACCCCAACGCTGCTCCCCCACTGCCCGCACCAACTCCCATACCCTGCTCCCCTCCCCCACTCCCCTCCCCCACTCCCCTACCCCACTTTCCTCACCAACACCCCTCCCTCACTCCCCTCCCCCACTCCCCTCCCCAGCTCCCCTCCCCAATTCCCGTACCGGGCTCCCATCCCCCACTCCACTCCCACACTCCCCTCCCCCACTCCAGTCCCTAACTCCCCTCCTCCACACCCCTCCTCAACTCCCCTCCCTCACTCCCCTATCCCACTCCCCTCACCCACTCCCCTCCCCCACTCCCCACCTCCACTCCCCTCCCCAACTCCCCTCCCCAACTCCCCACCCCAAATCCCCTGCCGCACTCCACTCCCCAACTCCCCTCTCCAACTCCCCTCCCCAACTCCCCTCCCCCACTCCCCTACCCCACTCCCCTACCCCATCCCGTACCCCACTCCCGTACCCCATACCTCTACCCCACTCCTCTCACTCATTCCCCTGCCCCACTCCGCTCACCCACTCCTCTCCCGAACTCTCCATCCCCACCCCCTCACCAACTCCCATACCCAACTCCCATGCTCTACATCCCACGCCACTCCCCTCCCCACGCCCCTCCCCCATTCCACTCCCCTCTCCCCTCCCCCACGGACCTTTGCCAATTCCCTACCCCACTCCCAGTCCCCCACTCCCCTCCCTCATTCCCCTCCCCCAGTCCCCTTCCCCACTCCCCTACCGCACAACCATACCCCACTCCTCACACCCACTCCCATACCCAACAAGCCTCCCCCACTCCCCTACCCCACACCTGCACACCACTACTCTCCCCTCCCCCTCTCCTCTCCGCAACTCCCCGCAACCACTCCTCTCCCCACTCCCCTCCCCCACACCCTTCCCCTACTCCCCTACGGCTCTCCCCTCCCCAACTCCCCTTCCCAACTCCCACCCCCAAATCTCCTCCCCCACTCCCCTCACCAACTCCCATACCCAACTCCCCTGCCCGACTTACCACAACATTCCCTCCCCCACACCTCTTCTCAACTCCCCTCCCTCACTCACTCCCCTCCCCCACTCTCCACCCCAACGCTGCTCCCCCACTGCCCGCACCAACTCCCATACCCTGCTCCCCTCCCCCACTCCCCTACCCCACTTTCCTCACCAACACCCCTCCCTCACTCCCCTCCCCCACTCCCCTCCCCAGCTCCCCTCCCCAACTCCCGTACCGGACTCCCATCCCCCACTCCACTCCCACACTCCCCTCCCCCACTCCAGTCCCTAACTCCCCTCCCCCACACCCCTCCTCAACTCCCCTCCCCCACTCCCCTCTCCCACTCCCCTCCCCCACTCCGCACCTCCACTCCCCTCCCCAACTCCCCACCCCAACTCCCCACCCCAAATCCCCTGCCGCACTCCACTCCCCAACTCCCCTCCCCAACTCCCCACCCCAACTCGCCTCCCTCACGCCCCTACACTACTCCCCTCCCCAACTCCCCACCCCAACTCCCCTACCGCACTCCACTCCCCAACTCCCCTCCCCCAATCCACTCCCCCGCACCCCTCCCGCACTTACCTCTAACAACTCCCCTGCCCCCCTCCCCTGCCCCCTCCCCTACCTCCCTCTCCTCCCCACTCCCATCCCCCACTCCCCTACTTCACAAAAAATCCCCACTCCCCTACCCCACTCCCCACATCCAATCCCCTCCACTACTACCCTCCCCAACTCCCCTCCCCAACGCCCCTCGCCCACTCCCCAACCCACTCCCCTCTCCCTCCTCTCTGTAACTCCCCTCCCCCACTCCCCTACCGCACTCCCCTGCCTCACTCCCCTCCCTCACTCTCTTCCCTCACTCCCCTACCCCACTACCCTCACTCACTCCCCTACCCCACTACCTTCACTCACTCCCCTCCCCCACTGCCCGACATCACTCCCCTCCCCCTCCCTCACTCCCTTACCGCACTCCCCTCCCCCACACACCACCTCAACTCCCCTCCCTCACTCCCCTCCCCCGCTCACCTCCACAACAACCCTCACTCACTCCCCTACCCCACTCCCCACCCCCACTCCAGTCCCAAACTCCCCTCCCCCACTCACCTCCCCAACTCCACTACCCCAATCACCTCCCCCACTCCCCTCCCCACTCCAGTAGCCAAATCCCCTCCCCCACTCCCCTCCCCCACCCCATCCCCCACGTCCCTCCCCAAGTCCCCTCCCCAACTCCGCTCCCACATTCCCACCCACTGCCCTCCCCCACTCCTGTACCCCACTCCCCTCCCCATCTCCTCTCTGCAACTCCCCTCAACCACTCCGCTCCCCAACCCCTGCCGCAACTCCCCTCCCCCACTGTACTACCCCACTCCTCTACCCCACTCCCCTCCCCAACTCCCCTCCCCCAACACTCCTCCCGCACTTCCCTCACAATCTCCCATTCCCCACTCCCCTACTCCACTCCCCGACACCACACCCCTACCCCACACCCCTACCCCACTCTCCACCCCCACTCCCATCCCCAACTCCCCTCCCCACTCCCCTACCCCACTCCCACATCCCACTACACTCCCCCACTCCTCTCACACACTCCCCTCCCCCTCTCCTCTCCGCAACTCCCCGCAACCACTTCTCCCCACGCCCCTCCCCCACTCACTTCCCCCACTCCCCTACCACAGTCCCCTATCCAACCCTCCCCAACTCCCCTTCCCAACTACCATCCCCAACTCTCCTCCCCCACTCCCCCACCAATTCCCATACCCAACTCCCCTGCACCACTTATCACCCCACTCCCTTCCCCCACACCCCTTCTCAACTCCCCTCCCTCACTCCCCTCCCCAACTCCACTCCCCAACTCCCCTCCCATACTACACTTCCCCACTGTCCTCCTCAACTCCCCGCACTAACTTCCATACCCGACTCCCCTTCTCCACTCCCCTCCTTCACTCCCCTTCTCACATCCTCCCCATCTCCCCTCCCTCACTCCCCTCCCTCAATCCCCTCCCTCTTTCCCCTCCCCCACTCCCCTACCCCACTCCCCTACCCCATCCCGTACCCCACTCCCCTACCCCACACCCCTACCCCACTCCCCACCCCCACTCCCATCCCCAATTCCCCACCCTCACTCCCCTCACTCACTCCCCTGCCCCACTCCGCTCACCCACTCCTCTCACGAACTCTCCATCCCCACCCCCCTCACCAACTCCCATACCCAACTCCCATGCTCCACATCCCACCCCACTCCCCACCCCACTCCCCTCCCCACGCCCCATCCCCATTCCACTCCCCTCTCCCCTCCCCCACGGACCTTTGCCAATCCCCTCCGCACTCCCAGTCACCCACTCCCCTCCCCCACTCCCCTCCCTCATTCCCCTCCCCCAGTCCCCTTCCCCACTCCCCTACCGCACACCCATACCCCACTCCTCACACCCACTCCCATACCCAACAAGCCTCCCCCACTCCCCTACCCCGCACCTGCACCCCACTACTCTCCCCTCCCCCTCTCCTCTCCGCAACTCCCCGCAACCACTCCTCTCCCCAATTCCCCTCCCCCACACCCTTCCCCTACTCCCCTACTGCTCTCCCCTCCCCAACAACCCTTCCCAACTCCCACCCCCAAATCTCCTCCCCCACTCCCTTCACCAACTCCCATACCCAACTCCCCTGCCCGACTTACCACAACACTTCCCTCCCCCACACCCCTTCTCAACTCCCCTCCCTCACTCCCCTCCCCAACTCCACTCCCCAACACCCCTCCCATACTACACTTCCCCACTGTCCTCCTCAACTCCCCGCACTAACTTCCATACCCGACTCCCCTTCTCCACTCCCCTCCTTCACTCCCCTTCTCACATCCTCCCCATCTCCCCTCCCTCACTCCCCTCCCTCAATCCCCTCCCTCTTTCCCCTCCCCCACTCCCCTACCCCACTCCCCTACCCCATCCCGTACCCCACTCCCCTACCCCACACCCCTACCCCACTCCCCACCCCCACTCCCATCCCCAATTCCCCACCCTCACTCCCCTCACTCACTCCCCTGCCCCACTCCGCTCACCCACTCCTCTCACGAACTCTCCATCCCCACCCCCCTCACCAACTCCCATACCCAACTCCCATGCTCCACATCCCACCCCACTCCCCACCCCACTCCCCTCCCCACGCCCCATCCCCATTCCACTCCCCTCTCCCCTCCCCCACGGACCTTTGCCAATCCCCTCCGCACTCCCAGTCACCCACTCCCCTCCCCCACTCCCCTCCCTCATTCCCCTCCCCCAGTCCCCTTCCCCACTCCCCTACCGCACACCCATACCCCACTCCTCACACCCACTCCCATACCCAACAAGCCTCCCCCACTCCCCTACCCCGCACCTGCACCCCACTACTCTCCCCTCCCCCTCTCCTCTCCGCAACTCCCCGCAACAACTCCTCTCCCCAATTCCCCTCCCCCACACCCTTCCCCTACTCCCCTACGGCTCTCCCCTCCCCAACAACCCTTCCCAACTCCCACCCCCAAATCTCCTCCCCCACTCCCTTCACCAACTCCCATACCCAACTCCCCTGCCCGACTTACCACAACACTTCCCTCCCCCACACCCCTTCTCAACTCCCCTCCCTCACTCACTCCCCTCCCCCACTCCCCACCCCAACGCTGCTCCCCCACTGCCCGCACCAACTCCCATACCCTGCTCCCCTCCCCCACTCCCCTCCCCCACTCCCCTACCCCACTTTCCTCACCAACACCCCTCCCTCACTCCCCTCCCCCACTCCCCTCCCCAGCTCCCCTCCCCAACTCCCGTACAGGACTCCCATCCCCCACTCCACTCCCACACTCCCCTCCCCCACTCCAGTCCCTAGCTCCCCTCCCCCACACCCCTCCTCAACTCCCCTCCCTCACTCCCCTACCCCACTCCCCTCACCCACTCCCCACCCCGACTCCCCACCTCCATTCCCCTCCCCAACTCCCCTCCCCAACTCCCCACCCCAAATCCCCTGCCGCACTCCACTCCCCAACTCCCCTCCCCAACTCACCTCCCCAACTCCCCTCCCCAACTCGCCTCCCTCACGCCCCTACACTACTGCCCTCCCCAACTCCCCACCCGAACTCCCCTACCGCTCTCCACTCCCCAACTCCCCTCCCCCAATCCACTCCCCCGCTCCCCTCCCGCACTTACCTCGAACAACTCCCCTGCCCACCTCCCCTGCCCCCTCCCCTACCTCGCTCTCCTCCCCACTCCCATCCCCCACTCCCCTACCTCACAACAAATCCCCACTCCCCTTCCCCACTACCCACGTCCAATCCCCTCCCCAACTCCCCTCCCCCACGCACCTCCCCCACTCCCCAACCCACTCCCCTCCCCCTCCTCTCTGTAACTCCCCTCCCTCACTCCCCTACCCCACTACCCTCACTCACTCCCCTCCCCCACTGCCCGACAGCACTCCCCTCCCCCTCCCCCACTCCCCTACCGCACTCCCCTCCCCCACACACCACCTCAACTCCCCTCCCTCACTCCCCTCCCCCGCTCACCTCCACAACAACCCTCACTCACTCCCCTACCCCACTCCCCACCCCCACTCCAGTCCCAAACTCCCCTCCCCCACTCACCTCCCCAACTCCACAACCCCAATCACCTCCCCCACTCCCCTCCCCACTCCAGTAGCCAAATCCCCTCCCCCACTCCCTTCCCCCACCCCATCCCCCACGCCCCTCCCCATGACCCCTCCCCAACTCCGCTCCCACATTCCCACCCACTGCCCTCCCCCACTCCTGTACCCCACTCCCCTCCCCATCTCCTCTCCGTAACTCCCCTCAACCACTCCGGTCCCCAACCCCTGCCGCAACTCCCCTCCCCACTGTACTACCCCACTCCTCTACCCCACTCCCCTCCCCAACTCCCCTCCCCCAACACTCCTCCCGCACTTCCCTCACAATCTCCCATACCCCACTCCCTTACTCCACTCGCCGACACCACACCCCTACCCCAATCCCCTACACCACTCCACTCTCCTAACCCACTCCCTTCCCCCACTCCCTTCCCCCACTCCCTTCCCCCACTCGCTTCCCCCACTCGCTTCCCCCACTCCCCTACCCCCACTCCCCTACCCCCACTCCCCTACCCCTACTCCCCTACCCCCACTCCCCTTTCCCACTCCTCTTTCCCACTCCCCTTTCCCACTCCCCTCCCTCACTTCCCGACCCCACTTCCCGACCCCACAGCCCTACCACACTTCCCTCCCAAACTCCCCTCCCCACTCTCATTCCCTCCACCTCCTCACTGCCCTGCCCTGTCCCACTCCCCTGTCCCACTCCCCTCCCCCACTCCCCTAACTCACTCCCCTACCCCACACTCCCCTATCCCACACGACCCTCCCCCACATGACCCTCCACCACACTCCCCTCCCCACTCCACTCCCCTCCCCCACTCCCCTCCCCCACTCCCCTCCCCCACTCTCCTCCCCCAGTCCCCTCCCCGATTCCCCTACCTCACTCCCCTCCCCTCTCCCCAACCCCACTCACATAACACACACCCCTCCCCCACTCCCCTCCCCCACTCCCATCCCCCACTCCCCTATCCCACTCCCCTATCCCACTCCCCTCCCCCACTCCCCTCCCTCACTTCCCTCGTCAACTCCCCTCCCTCACTCCCCTCCGCCAACTCCCCTCCACCAACTCCCCTCCCCCAACTCCCCTCCCCCAACTGCCCTCCCTCACTCCCCTCCCCCACTCCCCTCTCCTCTACTCCCCAAATCTCCTCCCCCATCTCCTGTCCGCCACTCACCTTCACAAACCCCCTCCCCCGCTCCCCTCCCCCGCCCCCTCCCCAACCACACCCCCGCTCCCCTCCCCCACACTCCGCATCCCTGCACCTCCTCACTGCCCACCGTACCCCACTCCTCTCCTCTCCGCATCTCCCCTTCCCCACTCCTCTCCCACGCTCCCTGCCTCAACTCCCGTCTCTCACTCCCCTAAACAACTCCCCTTTCCCTCCCCTCCCCCACTCCCCTCCCCCACTCCCATCCCCCACTCCTCTATCCCACTCCCCTATCCCACTCCCCTCCCCCACTCCCCTCCCTCACTTCCCTCGTCAACTCCCCTCCCTCACTCCCCTCCGCCAACTCCCCTCCGCCAACTCCCCTCCGCCAACTCCCCTCCCCCAACTCCCCTCCCCCAACTCCCCTCCCTCACTCCCCTCCCCCACTCCCCTCTCCTCTACTCCCCAAATCTCCTCCCCCAACTGCTGTCCGCCACTCACCTTCACAAACCCCCTCCCCCGCTCCCCTCCCCCGCCCCCTCCCCAACCCCACCCCCGCTCCCCTCCCCCACACTCCGCATCCCTGCACCTCCTCACTGCCCACCGTACCCCACTCCCCTCCCCCACTCCCCTCCCCCACAACCCTACCCCACACCCCTACTCCACACCACTAGCCCACTCCGCTCCCCACCTCCCCTCCCCCACTCCCCTCCCCCACTCCCCCACTCCCCTCCCCCACTCCCCACCCCCACTCCCCTCCCCCACTCCCCTCCCCCACTTCCCTATCCCACTCAACTTTCCCACTCCCCGACCCGACTCCCCTTCCCCACATCCCTTCCCCCACATCCCTTCCCTCCAAATCCTCACTGCCCTCCCCTACACCACTCCCCTCCCCTACACCACTCCCCTCCCCCACTCCCTTTTCCTCCACCTCCTCACTGCCCTCCCCTCCCCCACTACCCTCCTCCACTCCCCTCCCCTACTCCCCTTCCTTCTCCTCCACAATGCCCTCCCCTACCCAACTCCCCTACGCCACTGCCCTGCCCACTCCCTACACAACTCCCCTTCACTCCACCTTCTCACTGCCCTCCCCTCCCCCACTCCCCCACACCCCTACCCAACTCCCCCACTCCCCTACACCACTCCCCTCCCTCACTCCCCTACCCGACTTCCTTCCACCAGTCCCCAACCCCACTCCCCTCCCCTCCCCAACTCCCCGCCTCAACTCCCCTCCCCAACTCCCCGCACCAACTCCCCTCCCCCACTCCCCTCCCCCACTCCTCTCCCCACTCCCCCACTCTCCCACACCCCACCCCCAAATCCCCTCCCCCACTCCCCTGCACCTCTCCCCGACCCCACTCACATCACAATTCCCCTGTCACACTCCCCTCCAAAACTCCCCTCCCCCACTCTCCAACTCCCCTCCCCCACTCCCATCCCCCGCTACCCTCCGCCACTCCGCTCCCCCACTCCCCTCCCCCACACCCGTGCCCCACACCCCTGCCCCACATCCCTACCCCACTCCACTACCCCACTCCGCTACCCCACTCCACTACCCCACTCCGCTATACCACTCCCATCCCCAATTACCTACCTCACTCCCCTCCCATACTCCCCTACCCACCTCCCCTCCCCACTCCCCTTCCCCACTCCCCTTCCCCACTCCCCTTACCTCCACCTCCTCACTGCACTCCAGTCCCCAACTCCCCTACCCCACACACCTCCCCCAGCCCCTCCCTCACTCCACTTCTCTCCACATCCTCACTGTGCTCCAGTCCCCAACTCCCCTACCCCACATACCTCCCCCACTCCCCTCCCCCTCTCTCCTCCCCCTTTCTCCTCCCCCTCTCATCTCTGCAAAACTCCTTCCCCACTCCTCTACCGCACTCCTCCACCCCACTCCTCTACCCCAAGTACCCTCCCCAAGTCCACTCCCCAGGTCCCCTTCCCAGGTCACCTCCCCAACTCCCCTCACCATCTCCCCTCCCGCACACCCCTCCCGCTCTCCCCTTCCCCGCTCCCCTCCCCCGCTCCCCTCCCCCCGCTCCCCTCAACCACTCCCCTCCCCCACTCCCCTCACCCACTCCCCTCCCCCACTAACTACCCTCACATCCCTCCCCACTCCCCTCCCCACTCCCCTCCCCACCTCCCCTCCCCCACTCCCCTCCCCTCACCCCCCTCCCCACACCCCACTCCCCCACTCCACTCCACTCCCCCACTCGACTCCCCCAACCCACTCCCCCACTCCACTACCCCACTCCCCTACCGCACTCCCCTACCGCACTCCACGACCGCACTCCCCTCCACCACTCCCCTTTCACACTCCCCTCCCTCACTACCCTCCCCCACTAACCTCCCCAACTACCCTCCCCAACTACCCTCCCCAACTACCCTCCCCAACTCCCCACCCCAACTCCCCACCCCAACTCCCCTTCCACACTCCCCTCCCACACTCCCCTCCTACACACCCCTCCCACATTTCCCTCTCACATTCAACTTCCCCACTCAACTCCCCAACTCCCCTACACGACTACCCTCCCCAACTCCCCCCCAAATCCCCTCCCCCTACTCCCCTCCCCCACTCCCATCCCCCACTCCCCTCTCCCACTCCCATCCCCCCACTCCTCCACCCCACTCCCCTCTGTCTCTCCTCACCGCATCTCCCCTTCCCCACTCCTCTCCCACACTCCCTGCCTCAACTCCCCTCCCCCACTCCCCTAAACCACTCCCCTTTCCCCTCCCCTCCCCAACACCCTCCCCCACTCCCCTCCCTCAATCCCCTCGTCAACTCCCCTCCCTCACTCCCATCCCTCACTCCCCTCCCCCACTTCCCTACCCCACTCCCCTCCCCAAATTCCCTACCCGACTCCCCTCCCCAACTCCCCTCCCCACTCCCCTCCCCCACTCCCCCTACCCCACTCCCCTCCCACTTCACTCCCCAAATCCACTCCCCCAATTCCTCTCCGCCCACTCACTTCCCCCGCTCCCCTCCCCCACACCCCTCCCCCGCTCCCGTCCACCACTCCGTATCCCTGCACCTCCTCACTGCCCTTCCGTACCACACTCCACTCCCCCACTCCCCTCCCCACTCCCCTCCCCATTCCCCTCCCCCACTCCCCTCCCCCACACCCCTACCCCTACCCCACTCCGCTCCCCAACTCCCCTACCTCTCTCCCCTCCACCTCCCCCACTCCCCTCTCCCACTCCCCTTCCCCACTCCCCTTCCCCACTCCACTTTCCCACTCCCCTACACCACTCCCCTCCCCCACTCCCTTTTCCTCCACATCATCACTGTCCTCCAATCCATTCCCCTACTCCCCTTCCTTCTCCTCCACACTGCCCTCCCCTACCCAACTCCCCTACGCCACTGCCCTGCCCACTCCCCACGCCACTCCCCTTCACTCCACCTCCTCACTGCCCTCCCCCACTTCCACCAGTCCCCAACCCCACTCCCCTCCCCAACTCCCCTCCCCCTCACACCACCCCCAGATCCCTCCCCAACACCCCTCCCCAACTCCCCTCCCCCACTCCCCTCACCCACTCCCCTCACCCACTCCCCTCCACCACTCCCAAACACCCCACCCCCAAATCCCCTCCCCCACACCCCTGCACCTCTGCCCTACCCCACTCTCCTCCCAATTCCCCTATCACACTCCCCTCCAAAACTCCCCTCCCCCAATCCCCAACTCCCCTCCCCACTCCCATCCCCCGCTACCCTCCGCCACTCCCCTCCCCCACACCCCTACCCCACACCCCTGCCCCACACCCCTGCCCCACTCCACTACCCCACTCCACTACCCCACTCCACTACCCCACTCCAGTCCCCAATTACCTACCTCACTCCCCACCCATACTCCCCTAGTCACCTCTCCTACCCCACTCCCCTTCCCCACTCCCCTTCCCTCCACCTCCTCACTGCACCCCGGTCCCCAACTCCCCTACCCCAAACACCTCCCCCAGGCCCCTCCCTCACTCCACTTCTCTCCACATCCTCACTGTGCTCCAGTCCCCAACTCCCCTACACCACACATCCCCCACTCCCCTACATCACTCCCCTACATCACTCCCCTCCATCACTCCCCTCCCCCACTCCACTCCCCTCCCCCACTCCCCTCCCCCTCTCCCCTCCCCCTCTCCCCTCCCCCTCTCTCCTCCCCCTCTCTCCTCCCCCTCTCATCTCTGCAAAACTCCTTCCCCACTCCTCTACCCCACTCCTCTACCCCACTCCTCTAGCCCACTCCTCTACCCCAAGTCCCCTCCCCAAGTCCCCTCCCCAAGTCCCCTCCCCAAGACCCCTCCCCATGTCCCCTCCCCATGTCCCCTCCCCATGTCCCCTCCCCAGGTCCCCTCCCCAACTCCCCGCACTATCTACCCTCACCATCTCCCCTCACTATCTCCCCTCACCATCTTGCCTCACCAACTCCCCTTCCCCCACTCCCCTCCTCCCACTACCCTCCCGCACTCCCCTCCCGCACACCCCTTCCGATCTGCCCTCCCCCGCACCCCTCCCCCACTCCCCTCCCCCACTAACCACCCTCACATCCCTCCCCACTCCACGCCCACACTCCACGCCCCCACTCCACTCCCCCACTCCACTCCCAGACCGACTCCCCTCCCCAACTCTCCTCCCCCAATCCCCTCCCCGACACCCCTCCCCCTCTCCCCTGCCCCTCTCCACTACCCGACTCCCCTCCCGTCCACCACTCCGCTTCCCTGTACCTCCTCATAGCCCTCCCCTACAACACTCCCATTCCCCACTCCACTCCCCAACTCTCCTACCTCACACCCCTTCCCCACTCCCCTTCCCTCCACCTCCTCACTGCCCTCCACAACCCAACTCCCCTACCCCACACACCTCCCCCACTCCCCTATCCCACTCCCCTATGCCACTCCCCTATCCCACTCCACTTTCCCACATCCCTACCCCACTCCCCTGACTCACTCCGCTCCCCAACTCCACTACCCCACTCCCCTCCCACATTCCCCTACCCCCTCCCCTCGCCACCCCCTCCCACACACCCCTCCCCCCCACACTCCCCTCCCCCCACTCCAGTCCACCTCTGCGCTTCCCTGCAACTCTTCACAGCCCTCTCCTGCCACACTCCCATCACCCACTACCCTCACGCACTCCCCTACCGCACTCCACTCCCCCACTTCCCACAGCAACTCCACTACCCCATTCCAAATCACCACAGCCCTACCCCACTCCCCTATCCCACTCGTTACCGCACTCCCCTACCGCACTCCCCTTCCCCACTCCGCTCCACCACTCCCCTCCCCCACTCCCCTAACTTACTCCACTCCCCCACTCCCCTCCCCCACCCCACGCACATCATCCACTCCCCTACCCCGATTACCCGACCTCACTCCCCTCCCCACTCCCCTACCAGACTCCCCTACCTCACTTACATAACACACACCCCTCGCCCACTCCCCTCCCCCAATACACTATCCCACTCCCCTTCCCTCCAAATCCTCACTGCCCTCCCCTACACAACGCCCCTACTCCACTCCACACCCCCACTCCCCTACCGCACTCCCCTACCGCACTCCCCTACCGCACTCCACGACCGCACTCCCCTCCACCACTCCCCTTCCACACTCCCCTCCCTCACTACCCTCCCCCACTAACCTCCCCAACTACCCTCCCCAACTACCCTCCCCAACTCCCCTCCCCAACTCCCCTTCCACACTCTCCTTCCACACTCCCCTTCCACACTCCCCTCCTACACTCCCCTCCCACATTTCCCTCCCACACTCAACTCCCCCACTCAACTCCCCCACTCAACTCCCCAACTCCCCTACCCGACTACCCTCCCCAACTCCCCCCCCAACTCCGCTCCCCCTACTCCCCTCCCCCACTCCCATCCCCAACTCCCCTCTCCCACTCCCCTCCCCCACTCCTCCACCCCACTCCCCTCTGTCTCTCCTCACCGCATCTCCCCTTCCCCACTCCTCTCCCACACTCCCTGCCTCAACTCCCCTCCCCCACTCCCCTAAACCACTCCCCTTCCCCCTCCCCTCCCCAACACCCTCCCCCACTCCCCTCCCTCAATCCCCTCGTCAACTCCCCTCCCTCACTCCCATCCCTCACTCCCCTCCCCCACTTCCCTACCCCACTCCCCTCCCCAACTTCCCTACCCCACTCCCCTCCCCAACTCCCCTCCCCAACTCCCCTCCCCAACTCCCCCCCCACTCCCCTCCCCCACTCCCCTACCCCACTCCACTCTCCCACTCCACTCCCCAAATCCACTCCCCCAACTCCTCTCCGCCCACTCACTTCCCCCGCTCCCCTCCCCCACACCCCTCCCCCGCTCCCGTCCACCACTCCGTATCCCTGCACCTCCTCACTGCCCTCCCGTACCCCACTCCCCTCCCCCACTCCCCTCCCCACTCCCCTCCCCATTCCCCTCCCCCACTCCCCTCCCCCACACCCCTACCCCTACCCCACTCCGCTCCCCAACTCCCCTACCTCTCTCCCCTCCCCCTCCCCCACTCACCTCCCCCACTCCCCTTCCCCACTCCCCTTCCCCACTCCACTTTCCCACTCCCCGACACCACTCCCCTTACCCACATCCCTTCCCTCCAAATCCTCACTGCCCTCCCCTACACCACTCCCCTCCCCCACTCCCTTTTCCTTCTCCTCCACACTGCCCTCCCCTACCCAACTCCCCTACGCCACTGCCCTTCCCACTCCCCACGCCACTCCCCTTCACTCCACCTCCTCACTGCCCTCCCCCACTTCCATCAGTCCCCAACCCCACTCCCCTCCCCAACTCCCCTCCCCCTCACACCACCCCCAGATCCCTCCCCAACTCCCCTCCCCAACTCCCCTCCCCCACTCCCCTCACCCACTCCCCTCACCCACTCCCCTCCCCCACTCCCAAACACCCCACCCCCAAATCCCCTCCCCCACACCCCTGCACCTCTGCCCTACCCCACTCTCCTCCCAATTCCACTATCACACTCCCCTCCAAAACTCCCCTCCCCCAATCCCCAACTCCCCTCCCCACTCCCATCCCCCGCTACCCTCCGCCACTCCCCTCCCCCACACCCATACCCCACTCCACTACCCCACTCCACTACCCCACTCCAGTCCCCAATTACCTACCTCACTCCCCTCCCATACTCCCCTAGTCACCTCTCCTACCCCACTCCCCTTCCCCACTCCCCTTCCCTCCACCTCCTCACTGCACCCCGGGCCCCAACTCCCCTACCCCAAACACCTCCCCCAGGCCCCTCCCTCACTCCACTTCTCTCCACATCCTCACTGTGCTCCAGTCCCCAACTCCCCTACATCACACATCCCCCACTCCCCTACATCACTCCCTTACATCACTCCCCTACATCACACCCCTCCCCCACTCCACTCCCCTCCCCCACTCCCCTCCCCCTCTCCCCTCCCCCTCTCATCTCTGCAAAACTCCTTCCCCACTCCTCTACCCCACTCCTCTAGCCCACTCCTCTACCCCAAGTCCCCTCCCCAAGTCCCCTCCCCAAGACCCCTCCCCATGTCCCCTCCCCATGTCCCCTCCCCAGGTCCCCTCCCCAACTCCCGCACTATCTACCCTCACCATCTCCCCTCACTATCTCCCCTCACCACCTTGCCTCACCAACTCCCCTTCCCCCACTCCCCTCCTCCCACTCCCCTCCCGCACTCCCCTCCCGCACACTCCTTCCGCTCTGCCCTCCCCCGCACCCCTCCCCCACTCCCCTCCCCCACTAACCACCCTCACATCCCTCCCCACTCCACGCCCACACTCCACGCCCCCACTCCACTCCCCCACTCCACTCCCAGACCGACTCCCCTCCCCAACTCTCCTTCCCCAATCCCCTCCCCGACTCCCCTTCCCCTCTCCCCTGCCCCTCTCCACTACCCGACTCCCCTCCCGTCCACCACTCCGCTTCCCTGTACCTCCTCATAGCCCTCCCCTACAACACTCCCATCCCCAACTCCGCTCCCCAACTCTCCTACTTCACATCCCTCCCCCAATCCCCTTCCCTCCACCTCCTCACTGCCCTCCACAACCCAACTGCCCTACCCCACACACCTCCCCCACTCCCCTATCCCACTCCCCTTCCCTCCACCTCCTCACTGCGCTTCCCTATCCCACTCCACTTTCCCACTTCCCTACCCCACTCCCCTAACTCACTCCGCCCCCCAACGCCACTACCCCACTCCCCGACCCCACACCCCGACTCCACACCCCGACCACACACCCCGACCCCACACCCCGACCCCACTCCCCTACCCAGCACCCCTACCCCACACCCCGACCCCACACCCCTACCCAGCACCCCTACCCCACTCTCCTCCCACACTCTCCACCCCCACTCTCCTCCCCACTCTCCTCCCCCACTCTCCTCCCCCACTCTCCTCCCCCACTCCCCGCCCTCACTCCCCTAACCATCTCCCCTACCCCACACCCCTACTCCACTCCCCTCTCCCACACCCCTCCCCCACACCCCTCCCACACTCCCCTCCCTCACTCCCCTCCCTCACTCCCCTCCCCCACTCCCATCCCCCACTCCCCTCCCTCACTCCCCTACCCCACTACCGTCCCCAACTACCCTCCCCAACTCCCCACCCCAACTCCCCTTCCACACTCCCCTTCCACACTCCCCTTCCTCACTCCCCTACCCCACTACCCTCCCCAACTACCATCCCCAACTACTCTCCCCAACTACTCTCCCCAACTCCACACCCCAACTCCTCACCCCAATTCCCCTTCCACACTCCCCTTCCACACTCCCCTTCCACACTCCCCTCCCACACTCCCTTCCCACACTCAACTCCCCCACTCAACTCCCCCACACAACTCCCCCTACTCCCCTCCCCCCACTCCCCTCCCCCCACTGCCCTCCCCCCACTCCTCCACCCCACTCCCCTCTGCCTCTCCTCTCCGCATCTCCCCTTCCCCACTCCTCTCCCACACTCCCTGCCTCAACTCCCCTCCCCACCCCCTAAACCACTCCCCTTCCCCCTCCCCTCCCCCACACCCCTCCCCCACTCCCCTCCCCCACTCCCCTCCCCCACTCCCCTCCCTCAATCCCCTCGTCAACTCCCCTCCCTCACTCCCCTCCCTCACACCCCTCCCGCACTCCCCTCCCCCACTTCCCTACCCCACTCCTCTCCCCAACTCCCCTCCACAACTCCCCTCCCCCACACCCCTCCCCCACACCCCACACCCGCTCCCCTCCCCCGCCCCCTCCCCCGCTCCTGTCCACCACTCCGTATCCCTGCACCTCCTCACTGTGCTCCCGTACCCCACTCCCCTCCCCCACTCCCATCCCCCACTCCCCTCGCCCACACCCCTACCCCACTCCACTCCCCAACTCCCCTACCCCTCTCCCCTACCACCTCCCACACTCCCCTCCCCCACTCCCCTCCCCCACTCCCCTTACCCGCATCCCTTCCCTCCAAATCCTCACTGCCCTCCCCTGCACCACTCCCCTCACCCAAAGCCTTTTCCTCCACCTCTTCACTGTCCTACAATCCCCTCCCCTACTCCCCTTCCTTCTCCTCCACACTGCCCTCCCCACCACACTCCCATCCCCCACTCCGCTCCCCAACTCTCCTACCTCACACCCCTCCCCCACTCCCCTTCCCTCCACCTCCTCACTGCCCTCCTCAACACAACTCCCCTACCCCACACAACTCACCCACTCCACTCACCCACTCCCCTTCCCTCCACCTCCTCACTGCGCTCCCCTATCCCACTCCCCTATCCCACTCCACTATCCCACTGCCCTATCCGACTCCACTTTCCCACTTCCCTCCCCCACTCCCCTAACTCACTCCCCTCCCCAACACCATTACCCCTCTCCACTCCACCATTCCCCTAACCCCCTCCCCTAGCCCACTCCGTCCCACACTCCCCTTCCCCCACTCCAGTCCACCTCTGCGCTTCCCTGCACCTCTTCACTGCCCTCCCCGACCACACTCCCATCCCTCACTAC
The DNA here is from genome assembly GCF_036365525.1 of Heterodontus francisci. Lineage (NCBI taxonomy): Eukaryota > Metazoa > Chordata > Chondrichthyes > Heterodontiformes > Heterodontidae > Heterodontus > Heterodontus francisci. Next base: position 519,008 of record NW_027142096.1, on the reverse strand, counting down.
CCTCATGCACACCCCTACCCCACTCCCCTACACCACTCCCCTACCGTACTCCACTAGCGCACTCCACTACCGCACCCCCCTCCACCACTCCCCTACCCCACTCCCAATCACCACACACCAACCCCACTCCCCTACCCACTCACCTCCCCCACTCCGCTAACCCACTCCCCTCCCCCACTCCCTTCCCCCGCTCCCCTCCCCCGCTCCCTGACATCACACCGGCTCCCCCACTCCCCTCACCCACTCCCCTCCCCCACTCCGCCCCACAACCCTCCCCCTTTCCCCTCCCCCACTCCCCTCGCCCACTCCCCTCGCCCACTCCCCTCCCCCACTCCACTCCCCCACACCCCTCGCCCACTCCACTCCCGACACTCCTCCCTCACTCAACTCCCCTCCCCCACTCCCCTCCCCCACTCCCCTCCCCCTCACCCCTCCCCCACTCCCCTCCCCCACTCTCCTCCCGTCCAACACTCCACTTCCCTGCACCTCCTCACTGCCCTCCCCTACCACACTCCCATCCCCCACTCCGCTCCCCAACTCTCCTGCCTCACACCCCTTCCCCACTGCCCTTCCCTCCATCTCCTCACTGCCCTCCTCAACCCAACTCCGCTACCCCACACACATCCCCAACTCGACTCACCCACTCCCCTTCCCTCCACCTCCTCACTGCGCTCCCCTATCCCACTCCCCTATCCCACTCCCCTATCCCACTCCACTATCCCACTGCCCTATCCGACTCCACTTTCCCACTTCCCTACCCCACTCCCCTAACTCACTCCCCTCCCCAACTCCAGTACCCCTCTCCACTCCACCATTCCCCTAACCCCCTCCCCTAGCCAAACCCTCCCACACTCACCTCCCCCCACTCCAGTCCACCTCTGCGCTCCCCTGCATCTCTTCACTGACCTCCCCGAACACACTCCCATCCCCCACTACGCTCCTGCATTCCCCTACCCCACTCCCCTACCGCACTCCACCCCCCCACTCCCCTACCGCACTCCCCTCCACAACTCCCCGACAGCACTCCAAATCACTACACCACTCCTCTCCCCCACTCCCTACCTCAACTCCCCTCCCCACTCCCCTAAACCACTCCCCTTCCCACTCCCCTCCCCCACTTCCCTCCCCCACTCCCCTCCCCCACACCCATCACAAACTCCCCTACCCCACTCCCCTACTCCGCTCCTCTCCCACACTCCCCTCCCCCACTCCGCTCCCCCACTCCCCTCCCTCATGCCCTCCGCCACACTCCTACCACACTCTACTCCCTCACTCACCTCCCCAACTCCCCTCCCCCGCTCCCCTCCCACACTAACCTCCCACACACCCCTTCCCACTCGCCTCCCCTCCGCCACTCCCCTCGCCCTCTCTCCACCGCCACTCTCCTCCCGAACACCCCTCCCCCACTTCCCTCCCCCACCTCCTCCCCCACTCCACTCTCCTACCCCACTCCCGTCCACCACTCCGCATCCCTGCACCTCCTCACTGCCCTCCCGTACCACACTCCCCTCCCCCACTCCCCTACTCCAATCTCGTACCCTACTCCACTCCCCCACTCTCATACCCCACTCCACTCCCCCACTCCCATACCTCACTCCCCTCCACAACTCCCCTACCCCGCTCCCCTTCCCCCCACCCCCACTCCCCTTCCCTCCACCTCCTCACTGCCCTCCTCAACACAACTCCACTACCCCACACACCTCACCCACTCCACTCACCCACTCCCCTTCCCTCCACCTCCTCACTGCGCTCCCCTATCCCACTCCCCTATCCCACTCCACTATCACACTGCCTTATCCGACTCCACTTTCCCACTTCCCTACCCCACTCCCCTAACTCACTCCCCTCCCCAACACCATTACCCCTCTCCACTCCACCATTCCCCTAACCCCCTCCCCTAGCCCACTCCGTCCCACACTCCCCTTCCCCCACTCCAGTCCACCTCTGCGCTTCCCTGCACCTCTTCACTGCCCTCCCCGACCACACTCCCATCCCTCACTACCCTCACGCACACCCCTACCCCACTCCCCTACACCACTCCCCTACCCCACTCCCCTACCGTACTCCACTAGCGCACTCCACAAGCGCACTCCACTACCGCACCCCCCTCCACCACTCCCCTACCCCACTCTCAATCACCACACACCAACCCCACTCCCCTACCCACTCACCTCCCCCACTCCGCTAACCCACTCCCCTCCCCCACTCCCCTCCCCCGCTCCCCTCCCCCGCTCCCTGATACAACACCGGCTCCCCCACTCCCCTCACCCACTCCCCTCCCCCACTCCGCCCCACAACCCTCCCCCTTTCCCCTCCCCCACTCCCCTCGCCCACTCCCCTCGCCCACTCCCCTCCCCCACTCCACTCCCCCACACCCCTCGCCCACTCCACTCCCGACACTCCTCCCCCACTCCACTCCCCTCCCCCACTCCCCTCCCCCACTCCCCTCCCCCTCACCCCTCCCCCACTCCCCTCCCCCACTCTCCTCCCGTCCAACACTCCACTTCCCTGCACCTCCTCACTGCCCTCCCCTACCACACTCCCATCCCCCACTCCGCTCCCCAACTCTCCTGTCTCACACACCTTCCCCACTGCCCTTCCCTCCATCTCCTCACTGCCCTCCTCAACCCAACTCCGCTACCCCACACACCTCTCCAACTCGACTCACCCACTCCCCTTCCCTCCACCTCCTCACTGCGCTCCCCTATCCCACTCCCCTATCCCACTCCCCTATCCCACTCCACTCTGCCACTGCCCTATCCGACTCCACTTTCCCACTTCCCTACCCCACTCCCCTAACTCACTCCCCTCCCCAACAACAGTACCCCTCTCCACTCCACCATTCCCCTAACCCCCTCCCCTAGCCAAACCCTCCCACACTCACCTCCCCCCACTCCAGTCCACCTCTGCGCTCCCCTGCATCTCTTCACTGCCCTCCCCTAACACACTCCCATCCCCCACTACGCTCTTGCATTCCCCTACCCCAATTCCCTACCGCACTCCACCCCCCCCCACTCCCCTATCGCACTCCCCTCCACAACTCCCCTACAGCACTCCAAATCACTACACCACTCCTCTCCCCCACTCCCTACCTCAACTCCCCTCCCCACTCCCCTAAACCACTCCCCTTCCCACTCCCCTCCCCCACTTCCCTCCCCCACTCCCCTCCCCCACTCCCCTCCCCCACACCCATCACAAACTCCCCTACCCCACTCCCCTACTCCGCTCCTCTCCCACACTCCCCTCCCCCACTCCGCTCCCCCACTCCCCTCCCTCACGCCCTCCGCCACACTCCTACCACACTCTACTCCCTCACTCACCTCCCCAACTCCCCTCCCCGCTCCCCTCCCACACTAACCTCCCACACACCCCTTCCCACTCCCCTCCCCTCCGCCACTCCCCTCGCCCTCTCTCCACCACCACTCTCCTCCCGAACACCCCTCCCCCACTTCCCTCCCCCACCTCCTCCCCCACTCCACTCTCCTCCCCCACTCCCGTCCACCACTCAGCATCCCTGCACCTCCTCACTGCCCTCCCGTGCCACACTCCCCTCCCCCACTCCCCTACTCCAATCTCGTACCCCACTCCACTCCCCCACTCTCATACCCGACTCCACTCCCCCACTCCCATACCTCACTCCCCTCCACAACACCCCTACCCCGCTCCCCTACTCCACTCCCCCACTCCCCCACTCCGCACCCACACTCCGCACCCCCACTACCCACTCCCCTCCTCCACTACCCTACCCAACTCCACTACCCCACTCCCATCCCCCACTCCCCTCCCCCACTCCCCTACCCCACTCCCCTTCCGCACTCCCCTTCACATCTCCCCGATCCCACTCCCCGACCCCACTCCCCGACCCCACTCCCCGACCCCACTCCCCGGCCCCTCTCCCCAGCCCCACTCCCCCAACCCCACTCCCCCAACCCCACTCCCCAACCCCACTCCCCTCGCCCACTCCCCTCCCCCACTCCACTCTCCCACACCCCTTGCACACTCCACTCCCGACACTCCTCCCCCACTCCACTCCCCTCCCCCACTCCCCTCCCCCACTCCCCTCCCCCTCACCCCTCCCCCACTCCCCTCCCCCACTCTCCTCCCGTCCAACACTCCACTTCCCTGCACCTCCTCACTGCCCTCCCCTACCACACTCCCATCCCCCACTCACCTCCCCAACTCGACTCATCCACTCCCCTTCCCTCCACCTCCTCACTGCGCTCCCCTATCCCACTCCCCTATCCCACTCCCCTATCCCACTCCACTATCCCACTGCCCTATCCGACTCCACTTTCCCACTTCCCTACCCCACTCCCCTAACTCACTCCCCTCCCCAACAACAGTACCCCTCTCCACTCCACCATTCCCCTAACCCCCTCCCCTAGCCAAACCCTCCCACACTCACCTCCCCCCACTCCAGTCCACCTCTGCGCTCCCCTGCATCTCTTCACTGCCCTCCCCTAACACACTCCCATCCCCCACTACGCTCTTGCATTCCCCTACCCCACTTCCCTACCGCACTCCACCCCCCAACTCCCCTACCACTCTCCCCTCCACAACTCCCCTACAGCACTCCAAATCACTACACAACTCCTCTCCCCCACTCCCTACCTCAACTCGCCTCCCCACTCCCCTGAACCACTCCCCTTCCCACTCCCCTCCCCCACTTCCCTCCCCCACTCCCCTCCCCCACTCCCCTCCCCTACACCCATCACAAACTCCCCTACCCCACTCCCCTACTCCGCTCCTCTCCCACACTCCCCTCCCCCACTCCGCTCCCCCACTCCCCTCCCTCACACCCTCCGCCACACTCCTACCACACTCTACTCCCTCACTCACCTCCCCAACTCCCCTCCCCCGCTCCCCTCCCCTCCGACACTCCCCTCGCACTCTCTTCACCGCCACTCTCCTCCCGAACACCCCTCCCCCACTTCCCTCCCCCACCTCCTCCCCCACTCCACTCTCCTCCCCCACTCCCATCCACCACTCAGCATCCCTGCACCTCCTCACTGCCCTCCCGTACCACACTCCCCTCCCCCACTCCCCTACTCCAATCTCGTTCCCCACTCCATTCCCCCACTCTCATACCACACTCCACTCCCCCCTCCCATACCTCACTCCCCTCCACAACTCCCCTACCCCGCTCCCCTACTCCACTCCCCCTCTCCCCCACTCCGCACCCCTACTCCGCACCCCCACTCCCACTCCCCTCCTCCACTACCCTACCCAACTCCACTACCCCACTCCCATCCCCCACTCCCCTCCCCCACTCCCCTACCCCACTCCCCTACCCCACTCCCCTACCGCTCTCCCCTTCCGCACTCCCCTTCACATCTCCCCGATCCCACTCCCCGACCCCACTCCCCGGCCCCTCTCCCCGGCCCCACTCCCCAGCCAAACACCCCAGCCCCGCGCCCCAGCCCCACTCCCCAGCCCCACTCCCCCAACCCCACTCCCCCAACCCCACTCCCCAACCCCACTCCCCTCCCCCACTCCCTGACACCACACCCGCTGCCCCACTCCCCTTGCCCACTCCCCTCCCCCACTCCCCTCCCCTGCCCCAGTCCCCTGCTCCACTCCCCTGCTCCACTCCCCTGATCCACTCCCCTGCCCCACTCCCCTGCCCCACTCCCCTGCCCCACTCTGCTACCCCACTCTGCTACCCCACTCCGCTCCCCCACTCCGCTCCCCCACTCACCTCCCCTAACGCAGTCCGCTCCCCAACGTTCCTAGCCCACTCCCCTCCCCTCCACCTCCTCACTGCCTTCCACTACCCAACTCTCCTACCTCACACACCTCCCCCACTCCACTCCACAACTCCCATTCCCTCCACACCCCTCCCCCACTCCACTCCCCTCTCCAAGCCCCCACTCACTGACGCCACTTCCCTACCCATTCCCTGTCCCTCACCCCCCACCGTCACTCCCCTACCGCACTCACAAACCCCACTCCCCTCTCCCACTCCTCCACACCAACTCCCCTCCCCAACGCCCCTCCCTCGCTCCCCTCCCCCGCTCCCCTCCGCCACTCCCCTCCCCCGGTCCCCTCCCCCGCTCCCCTCCCCCACTCCCCTCCCCCACACCCCTCGTCAACTCCCCTCCCCCACTACCCTCCCCCACTCCCCTACTCCACTCCCGTAACCCACTCCCCTCCCCCACACCCCTCGTCAACCCCCCTCCCGCGCTCCCCTCCCCCACTCCCCTCCCCAACTCCCTTCCGCCACTCTCCTCCCACACTCTACTCCCTCTCTCACCTCCCCAGATCCCCTCCCCTCCCACACTAACCTCCCCCACACCCCTCCGCACTCCGCTCCCCTCCGACACTCCCCTCCCCCTCTCTCCTCCGCCACTCTCCTCCCCAACACCCCTCCCCCACCCCCTCCCCTGCTCCACTCCCCGACACAACTCTCCTCCCCACTCTCCTCCCCCACTTCCCTCCCCCACTCCCCTCCCCTCCCCCACTCCCCTCCCCCACTCTCATCCCCCACTTCGCATCTCTGCACCTCCTCACTGCCCTCCCGTACCACACTCCCCATCACAACTCCACTCCCCCACTCCACCCCCACTCCACTCCCCCTCTCCCCTCCCCCACTCCCCTCACCCCCTCCCCTCCCCCAGTACCCTCACCCCCTCCCCACCCCCACTCCTCTACCCCACCCCACTCCCCTCCCCCACTCCACACCCCCACTCCCATTCCTAACTCCCATCCACAACTCCCCTACACCACTCCCCTCCCCCTCTCCCCTCCCCCTCTCCCCTCCCCCACTCCCCTCCCCCACTCCCGTCCCCCACTCCCCTCCTTCCAACACTCTGCTTCCCTGCACCTCCTCACTGCCCTCCCCCACCACACTCCTAACCCCCACTCCGCTCCCCAACTCTCCTACCTCACACCCCTACCCCACTCCCCTTCCCTCCACCTCCTCACTGCCCTCCACAACCCAACTCCCCTACCCCACACACGTCCCCAACTCCAGTCACCCACTCCCCTTCCCTCCACCTCCTCACTGCGCTCCCCTATCCCACTCCACTTTCCCACTTCCCTATCCCATGCCCCTAACTCACTCCCCTCCCCAACTCCACTACCCCTCTCGACTCCACCATTCCCCTACCCCCTCCCCTAGCCACCCTCCCCTAGCCACCCCGTCCCACACACCCCTCCCCCGACTCCAGTCCACCTCTGCGCTCCCCTGCACCTCATCACTGCCCTCCCCTACCACACTCCCATCCCCCACTACGCTCCCGCATTCCCCTACCCCACTCCCCTACCGCAATCCCTACCTCAACTCCCCTACCCACACCCCTACCCACTCCCCTAAACCACTCCCCTTCCCCCTCCCCTACCCCTCCCCTCCCCCACTCCCCTCCCCCACTCCCCTCCCCCACTCCCGTCCCCCACTCCCCTCCCCCACTCCCATCACAAACACCCCTACCCCACTCCCCTACTCCGCTCCCCTCCCCCACACCCCTCCCCCACACCACTCCCCCACACCCCTCGTCAACTCCTCTCCCACACTCCCGTCCCCCACTCCCCTCCCCCACTCCCATCACCAACACCCCTACCCCACTCCCCTACTCCGCTCCCCTCCCCTCACACCCCTCCCCCACACCACTCCCCCACACCCCTCGTCAACTCCTCTCCCACACTCCCGTCCCCACTCCCCTCCCCCACTCCCATCACAAACACCCCTACCCCACTCCCCTACTCCGCTCCCCTCCCCCACACCCCTCCCCCACACCACTCCCCCACACCCCTCGTCAACTCCTCTCCCTCACTCACCTCCCCAACTCCCCTCCCCCGCTCCCCTCCCACACTAACCTCCCACACACCCCTCCCCACTCCCCTCCCCTCCGACACTCCCCTCCCCCTCTCTCCTCCGCCACTCTCCTCCTGAACACCCCTCCCCCACTTCCCTCCCCCACCTCCTGCCCCACTCCACTCTCCTCACCCATTCCCATCCTCCACTCCCCTCCCCCACTCCCGTCCAACACTCCGCATCCCTGCACCTCCTCACTGCCATCCCGTACCACACTCCCCTCCCCCACTCCCCTACCCTACTCTCGTACCCCACTCCACTCCCCCACTCTCATACCCCACTCCACTCCCCCACTCCCGTACCTCACTCCCCTTCACAACTCACCTACCCCGCTCCTCTACCCCTCTCCCCTACCCCGCTCCCCCACTCCATCCCCCACTCCACTCCCCCACTCCGCACCCCCACTCCGCACCCCCACTCCCCACCCCCACTCCCCTCCCCCACTATCCTTCCCAACTCCACTACACCACTCCCATCCCCCATTCCCCTCTCCCACTCCCCTAGCCCACCCCCTCCCACACTCCCCTCCCCCCACTCCAGTCCACCTCTGCGCTTCCCTGCACCTCTTCACAGCCCTCCCCTACCACACTCCCATCCCCCACTACCCTCCCGCAGTCCCCTACCCCACTCCCCTACCGCACTCCCCTCCACATCCCCCCTATCCCACTCCCCGACCCCACTCCCCGTTCGTTCTCCCCGGCCCCACTCCCCAGCCCCACGCCCCAGCTACACTCCCCAAACCCCACTCCCGAAACCCCACTCCCCAATCACCACTCCCCAAACCCCACACCCCCTTCCCCACACCCCCAACCGCACTCCCCCAACCCCACAACCCCACAACCCCAAACCCCACTCCCCATCCCCACTCCCCTCCCCCACTCCCTGACACCACACCCGCTGCCCCACTCTCCTGCCCCACTCCCCTCACCCACTCCCTGACACCACACCCGCTGCCCCACTCCCCTGCCCCACTCCCCTCACCCACTCCCTGACACCTCACCCGCTGCCCCAACCCCCTGCCCCACTCCCCTGCTCCACTCCCCTGCCCCACTCCCCTGCCCCACTCCACTGCCCCACTCCGCTACCCCACTCCACTACCCCACTAGGCTACCCCACTCCGCTACCCCACTGCGCTACCCCACTCCGCTCCTCCACTCCCCTCCCCTACCGCTGTCCGCTCCCCAACTTTCCTAGCCCACTCCCCTCCCCTCCACCTCCTCACTGCCTTCCACTACCCAACTCTCCTACCTCACAAACCTCCCCCACTCCACTCCCCAACTCCCATTCGCTCCCTTCCCCTCCCCCACTCCACTCCCCTCTCCAAGCCCCCACTCACTGATGCCACTCCCCTACCCATTCCCTGTCCCCCACTCCCCTCCCTATTCCCTGTCCCCCACTCCCCTCCCTCACTCCCCTACCGCACTCACAAACCCCACTCCCCTCTCCCACTCCTCCACCCCACTCCCTTCCCCCCTCCTCTCCGCTAATCCCCTTCCCCCTCCCCCTCCCCAACTCCCCTCCCCAACGCACCTGCCCGCTCCCCTCCCCCACTCCTCTCCCCCGCACCACTCGTCAACTCCCCTCCCCCACTCCCGTCCCCCACTCCCCTACTCCACTCCTCTCATTCCACTCCCCTCCGCCACACCCCTCGTCAACTCCCCTCCGCCACACCTCTCGTCAACTCCCCTCCCACACTCCCCTCGTCAACTCCCCTCCCCCACTCCCCTCCCACACTCCCATACCAGATCCCCTCACCCTCCCCCTCCCCCACTCCCCTCCCCCACTCACCTCCCCTCTCCCCTCCCCCTCTCTCCTCCCCCTCTCTCCTCCCCCACTCTCCCCTCCCCCCACTCTCCTCCCCCACTCTCCCCTCCCCCACTCTCCTCCCCCACTCTCCCCTCCCCCACTCTCCCCTCCCCCCCACTCTCCTCCCCCACTCTCCCCTCCCCCACTCTCCCCTCCCCCACTCTCTCCTCCCCCACTCTCCCCTCCCCAATCTCCTCTCCCCCACTCTCCCCTCGCCCACTCTCCTCCCCCCTCTCCTCCCCCACTCTCCTCCCTCACTCCGCTCCCCAACTCTCCTACCTCCCACACCTCCGCCACTCCCCTTCCCTCCACAACCCACCTCCCCTACCCGCTCCACTTACACACTCCCCTTCCCTCCACCTCCTCACTGCGCTCCCCTATCCCACTCCCCTATCCCACTCCACATTCCCCTATCCCACTCCACATTCCCACTCCCCTACACCACTCCCTTAACTCACGCCCCTCCCCAACTCCGCTACCCCACTTCCCTCCCCCATTCCCCTAACCCCTTCCCCTAGCACACCCCCTCCAACACTCCCCTCCCCCCTCTCCAGTCCACCTCTGCGCTTCCCTGCACCTCTTCACTGCCCTCCCCTACCACACTCCCATCCCCCACTACCCTCCCGCACTCCCCTACCCCACTCCCCTACTGCACTCCACTCCCCCACTCCCCTCCCCCACACCCCTCTCACACTAACCTCCCCCACTCCCCTCCCAACTCCCCTCGCCCACTCCCCTACCACACACCCCTACCCAACTCCGCTTACCTCCACCTCCTCACTGCCCTACTCTACCACACTCCCATCCCAAACTACCGTCCCCCACTCCCCAACCGCACACCCCTCCACAACACCCCGACCCCACACCCCTACCCCATTCCACTACCCCAGTCCCGTTGCCAATCCCCTACCTCACTCGCCTCCCACACTTCCCTACCCACCTCTCCTAACCCCCTCCCCGACCCCACTCCCCTTCCCTCCAGCTCCTCCCAGCGCTCCCCTAGCCAACTCCCCTATCCCACTCCCCTCAACTACACCCCTCCCCCACTCCACACCCCCACTCCACACCCCCACTCCCCTTACCTCCACCACCTCACTGCCCTCCACTACCCCACACCGCTCCGCACTCCCCTCCTCACTTCCCTCCCCCACTCCCCTCCACATTCTCCTCCCTCACTCCCCACCCCATACCCCTACCTCTCTCCCCTCCCCCACTCCCCTCCCCCACTCCCCTCCACCACTCCCCTCCTCTCCCCAACTCCCCTATCCCACTCTCCTCCCACACTCCACACCCTCACTCACCTCCCCAGATCCCCACACCCGCTCCCCTCCCGCACTAACCTCCCCCACAACCCTCCCCACTCCCCTCCCCCACTCCCCTCCCCCACTCCCCTCCCCCACTCCCCTACCCCTCTCCCCTCCCCCTCTCCCCTCCCCCACTCTCCCCTCCCCCACTCTCCTCCCCCTCTCTCCTCCCCCACTCTCCTGCCCCACTCTCCTCCCCCACTCTCCTCCCCCATTCCGCTCCCCAACTCTCCTATCTCACAACCCTCCTCCACTCCCCTTCCCTCCACAACCAAACTCCCCTACCCCGCACACATCCCCCACTCCACTTACACACTCCCCTTCCCTCCACCTCCTCACTGCGCTCCCCTATCTCACTTCCCTATCCCACTCCACATACCCCTATCCCACTCCACATTCCCACTCCCCTCCCCCCACTCCAGTCCACCTCTGCGCTTCCCTGCACCTATTCACTGCCCTCCCCTACCACACTCCCATCCCCCACTACCCTCCCTCACTCCCCTACACCACACCCCTACCGCACTCCGCTCCCCCACTCCCCTCCCCTCCCCCACTCCCCTCCCCCACACCCCTCACACACTATCCTCCCCCACTACCCTCCCAACTCACTTCGCCCACTCCCCTACCACGCACCCTACCCAACTCCGCTTACCTCCACCTCCTCACTGCCCTACTCTACCGCACTCCCATCCTACACATACCCTCCTCCACTACCCTCCCCCACTCCCCAACCACACACCCCTCCACAACACCCCGACCCTACACCCCTACCCCACACTCCTACCCCTCTCCCCTACCCCATTCCACTACCCCAGTCCCGTTGCCAATCCCCTACCTCACTCCCCTCCCACACTTCCCTACCCCCCTCTCCTAACCCCCTCCCCTACCCCACTCCCCTTCCCTCGACCTCCTCACTGCACTCCAGTACCCAATCCCCTACCCACATACCTCCACCACTCTCCTCCCTGATTCCCCTTCCCTCCACCTCCTCCCTGCGCTCCCCTACCCAACTCCCCTATCCCACTCCCCTACCCCACTCCCCTACCCCACTCCCCTAAACTACACCACTCCCCCACTCCACACCCCCACTCCCCTTACCTTCACCACCTCACTGCGCTCCCCTACCGCACTCTCCTACCCCACTCTACTATCCCACCCCACTTTCCCACTCCCCGACCCCACTCCCCTAACTCACTTCCCTCCCACACTCACCACCCCTTCTCCCCTTCCTTCTCCTCCTGACTGCTCTCCCCTACCCAACTCCCCAACGCCACTGCCCTCCCCCACTCCCCACGTTACTCCCCTTCACTCCACCTCATCACTGCCCTCTCCTACCCCACACCCCTTCCCATCTCCCCTCCCCACTCCCCTCCCCACTTCCCTCCCCCACTCCCCTCCACATTCTCCTACCTCACTCCCCACCCCATACCCCTACCTCACTCCACTCCCCCACTCACATAACACACACCCCTCCCCCACTCCCCTCCCCCACTCCCCTCCCCCAGTCCTCTCCCCCACTCCCCTCCCCCATTCCCCTCACCCACTCCCCTCCGACCCAACTCCACTCCCCACTCCCCTTCCCTCCACCTCCTGACAGCACACCCCTACCAGACTGCACGACACCACTCTGCACCCCCACTCCCCTCCTTCTACTCCCCTACCCCACCGCACATCCCTCCCAAACTCCCCTACCAGACGCCCTCCCCCACTCCCCTCCCCTCCCCCACTCCCCTCCCCCTCTCCCCTCCCCAAATCGCCTCCCCCAGTCCCATTACCAAATCGCCTCCCCCAGTCCCCTTACCAAATCGCCTCCCCCACTCCCCTTCCCTCCACCTCCTTACAGCCCTCCTCTACTCCACTCCCCTACAACACTCTGATCCCCCACTAGCCCCACCAATCCCCTACCCCGCTTCTCTCCAAAACTCCCCTGCCCTCTCCCCACCCCCACTCACCTACACCACTTCCCTCTCCCACTCCCTGACATAACTCCCCGACCCCACTCCCCTACCCCACTCCCCTACCCCATTCCACTACCCCAGTCCCGTCGCCAATCCCCTACCTCACACCCCTCCCATACTCCCCTACCCACCTCTCCTACCCCACTCTCTTACCCCACTCCCCTTCCCTCCACCTCCTCACTGCACTCCAGTACCCAACTCCCCGACGCAACTGCCCTCCCCCACTCCCCACGACACTCCCCCACTGCCCTATCTCGCTCCATTCCCCCAGTTACCACCCCCACTACCTTACCCCACTCCCCTCTACACTCCCCTCCCCAATGCCCTCCCCACCCCCGTCCCCACTTCCCTCCCCCACTCCCCCACCCCACTCACCTAACACACACCCTACCCCACCTCACTCCCCCATTCCCCTCTCCCACTCCCCTTCCCTCCATCTCCTCACTGCACCCCTACCCAACTCCCATCCCCACTCCCCTTCCCTCCGCCTCCTTACAGCCCACCCCTACCACACTTCCCGACACCACACTGCACCCCCACCCCCTCCTCCACTCCCCTACCCCACTACCCCACCGCACCTCCCTCCCAAACTCCCCTACCAGACGCCCTCCCCCACTCCCCTCCCCCAAACCCCTCCCCACACCCCTCCCCCACTCCCCTCCCCTACTCCCCTCCCCCACTCCCCTCCCCCACTCCCCTCCCCCAATTCGCACCCCCACTCCCCAAGCCCACTCCCCTCCCCCACTCCCCTCCCCAACTCCCCTTCCCTCCACCTCCTTCCAGCGCTCCCCTACTCCACTCCCCTACACCACTCTGATCCCCCACTAGCCTCACCACTCCCCTACCCTACTCCCCTCCAAAACTCCCATACCCTCTCCCCACCCCCACTCACCTACACCACTCCCCTAACCCACTCCCTGTCCCCCACTCTCCTCCCACACTCCCCTCCCTCACTCCCCTCCAACTCCCCAACAACTCTCACCTCCCCCACTCCCCTCCGCACTCCCCTCCGCACTCCCCTCCCCACTCCCCTCCCCACTCCCCTCCCCCACTCCCCTCCTCACTCCCCTCCCCACTCCCCTCCCCCAGTCCCCTCCCCCACTCCCCTCCCCCACTCCCCTCCTCACTCACCTCCCACACTAACCTTCCCCACTCGCTCCCCCACGCCCCTCCCCACTCACCTCCCACACTAACCTCCCCCACTTGCCTCCCCACTCCCCTCCCCACTCCCCTCCCGCTCTTGCCTCCCCCAATCCCCTCCCCCACTCCCAAGCTCCCCTCCCCCACTCCCCTCACTCACTAATCTCCCCCACTCCCCTCCCACACTAACCTCCCCCACTCCCCTCCCAACTCCCCTCGTCCACTCCGCTACCCCACTCCGCTTACCTCCACATCCTCACTGCACGACTCCACCACACTCCCATCCCCCACTACCCTCCCCCACTACCCTCCCCCACTCCCCAACCGCACTCCCCTCCACAACACCCCTACCCCTCTTCCCTACCCCAAACCCGACCCCACACCCCTACCCCACACCCCTGCCCTACTCCCCTACCCCAGTCCACTACCCCAGTCCCATCGCCAATCTCCTCTCTCACACCCCTCCCATACTCCCATACCCACCTCTCCTACCCCACTCCCCTACCCCACTCCCCTTCCCGCCACCTCCTCACTGCACTCCAGTACCCAGATCCCCTATGCCACTGCCCTCCCCCACTGCCCTACCTCACTCCACTCCACCAGTAACCCCTCCCACTAACTTACCCCACTCCCCTCCCCACTCCCCTCCCCACTTCCCTCCCCCACTTCCCTCCCCCACTCCCCTCCCCTTTCTCCTACCTCACTCCCCACCCCATACCCATACCCCACTCCCCTCCCCCACTGCCCTACCTCACTCTACTCCCCCAGTTAACGCACCCACTACCTTACCCCACTCCCCTCCCCACTCCACTCCAAACGTCCCTCCCCCACTCCTCTCCCCATTCCCCTACCTCACTCCCCACCCCATACCCATACCTCAATCCCCTCTCCCACTCCCCTTCCCTCCACCTCCGAACAGCACACCCCGACCACACTCCCCGACACCACTCTGCACCCCCACCCCCTCCTCCACTCCACTACCCCACTACCCCACTGCACTTCCCTCCCAAAATCCCCTACCAGACGCCCTCCCCCACGCCCCTCCCCCAGGCCCCTCTCCCACGCCCCTCTCCCACTCTGCTCCCCAACTGTCCTCCCCAACTCCCATCCCCCACTATCCTCCCCTCCCCAACTCCCCTATCACTATGCCCTACACCACGCCCCTCCCCAACTCCCCTCCCCAACTGTCCTTCCCTCCATCTCCTTACATCCCTCCCCTACTCCACTCCCCTACACCACTCCCGTACCCTCTCCCCACACCACTCACCTACACCACTCCACTAACCCACTCCCTGTCCCCAATCCCCTCCCTCACCCCACTCCCCCACTCACCTCCCCAACACCCATCACTCACTCCCCTACAAACTACGCACCCCAACTCCACTACCGCACTGCCCTCCCCCACTCCCCGCCACAACTCCCCTCCCCCACTCCACACCTCCCCTACCCACTCCCCGCCCCCACTGCCCTACCTCACTCCACTCACCCAGTTACCGCCCCCACTACCTTGCCCCACTCCCCTCCCCACTCCCTTCCCCCACTCGCCTCCCCATACCCCTACCTCACACCCCTCCCCCACTCCCCTCCCCCATTTCCCTCTCCCACCCCCTTCCCTCCATCTCCTCACTGCCCCACTACCCAAATCCCCTCCCCACTCCCCTTCCCTCCACCTCCTTTCAGCCCACCCCTACCACACTCCCCGACACCACTCTGCACCCCCACCCCCTCCTCCACTCCCCTACCCCACTACCCCACCGCACTTCCCTCCCAAACTCCCCTACCAGACGCCCTCCCCCACTCCCCTCCCCCACACCCATCCCCACACCCCTTCCCCACTCCACTCGCCCACTCCCCTCCCCCACTCCACCTCCCCCACACCCCTCACCCACTACCCTACCGCTATGGCCTACCCCACGCCCCTCCACAACCCCCCTCCCCAACTCCCCTTCCCTCCATCTCCTGACAGTCCTCCCCTACTCCACTCCCCTACACCACTCTGCTCCCCCACTAGCCCCACCACTCCCCTAACCCACTCCCCTCCAAAACTCCCATCACCTCTCCCCACCCCCACTCACCTACACCACTCCCCTAACCCACTCCCTGTCCCTCAATCCATTCCCTGGCTACCCAAACCCCACTCGCCTCCCCCACGCACCTCCCCAACTCCCCTCCTCCACACCTCGACCCCACTCTTCACCCCTCTCCTCGAGGCAACACCCCTCCCCCACACCTCACCCCACTCCCTGCCTCAACTCCCCCACCCCACACTCCCCTCCACCACTCCCCTCCACCACTCCCCTCCACCACTCCCCTCCCCCACTTCCCTCCCCCACTCCCCTCCCAAACTCCCCTCCCACACACCCCTCCTCAACTCCCCTAACTCCCCTTCCCCACTCCCCTCCACCACTCCCCTCCCCAACTCCCCTCCCCCACTCAACTCCCCTACCACGCACTCTTCCCCACACTCCTCCCCACACCCCTCCCCTACTCCCCACTCCCACTCCCCTCCCCCACTCCCCTCCCCACTGCCCTCCCCCAAATCCCCCACCACACTCCCCTCCCACACTCCCCTCCCCCACTCCCCTCCCCAACTCCCCTCCCCCACTCAACTCCCCTACCACGCACTCTTCCCCACACTCCTCCCCACACCCCTCCCCTACTCCGCACTCCCACTCCCATCCCCCACTCCCATCCCCCACTACCCTCCCCCACTACCCTCTCCCACTCCACTGCCCCACTCCACTCCCCCACTCCACTCCCCCCTCCCCACCCGCACTCTCCTCCCCCACTCCCCACCCCCACTCCCCACACCCACTCCACACCCCCACTCCCCTCCCCCACTCCCCTCCCGCACTCCCCTCCCCCACTCCCCTCCCCCCTCCCCACCCGCACTCTCCTCCCCCACTCCACACCCCCACTCCCCTCCCCCACTCCCCTCCCCCACTCCCCTCCCCCACTCTCCTCCTCCACTCTCCTCCCCACTCTCCTCCCAAACTCTCCTCCCCCACTCCCCTCACCTAATCCCCTACCCCACTCCAATACGCCACACCCCTCCTCAACTCCCCTCCCTCACTCCCCTAACCCACTACCCTCTCCAACACATCTCCCCCACTCCCCTCACCCACTCCCCTCCCCACTCCCCTCCCCCACTCCCCCACTCCCCCGCTCCCCTCCCACACTAACCTCCCCCACATTCCTCCCCACTGTCCTCCCCCACTCCCCTACCCCAAATCCCCCACACCAAATCCCTACCCCAAAATCCCCTCCCCCAAATCCCCTCCCCCACTCCACTCGCATCCCGCACTCCCCTCCACAACTCCCCTACCCGACTCCCCGAACCAGCCCCCCGTCAACACACCCCTACCACACTCCCCTCCCCCACTAACCTCCCCCACACTTACCTCCCCACACTCCTCCCCACACTCCTCCACACAGTCCTCCCCACTACCCTCCTCCACACCCCTCCCCCACTCCCCTACCCCAAATCCCCTTCCACAAATCCCCTACCCCAAATACCCTCCCCAAATCCCCTCCCCCAAATCCCCACCCCCACTCCATTCACATACCGCACTCCCCTCCACAACTCCCCCAGCACACTCCCCTCCCAATTCCGCTACCCGACTCCCATACCCCACACCCCTACCCCACTCCCCGACCCCACTCCCCGACCGCACTCCACGACCCCACTCCATGACCGCACTCACCCGACCCCACTCACCCGACCCCACTCACCCGATCACACTCCCCACCCCCACACCCCAACCCCACTCTCCACTCCCATGCCCCTCCCCTAGTCCCCTCCCCCACACCTCTACCCCACTCTCCTCACCTCTCCTCTCTGCAACACCCCTCCCCCACTCCCCTCCCCCACTCCCCTCCCCCCGTCCCCACACCCCCTACCACACTCCCCTCCCCCACCCCGCTCCCCCACACCGCACCCCCTCCGCTCCCACACTAACCTCCCCCACACTCCTCCCCACACTCCTCCGCACACTCCTCCCCCACTCCCCTCCCCCACTGCCCTCCCCCACTCCCCTCCCCCAAATTCCGTACCCCAAATTCTGTACCCCAAATCCCCTACCCCAAATCCCCTACCCCAAATCCCCTCCACAACTCGCCGACCCGACTCCCCTACCAAACCCCCCGTCAATACACCCCTACCACACTCCCCTCCCCCACTCCCCTCCCCCACTCCCCTACCCCACTCCCAGACCCCACTTCCCAACTCCACTCCTCTACTCCACTCTGCACTCCACTCCCCTACTCCACTCCTCTCCCCCACACCCATCCTCAACTCCCCTCCCTAACTCCCCTCCCTAACACCCCTCCACAACTCCCCTCCCTCCCTCCCCTAACCCACTACCCTCCCCCATTTCCCTAACCCCCGACCCTCCCCAACTCCACTCCCCCACTCCCCTCCCCCACTCCCCTCCCACACTAACCTCCCCCACACTCCTCCCCACACTCCTCCCCACACTCCTCCCCACACTCGTCCCCAAAGTCCTCCCCAATCCCCAACCCCAAATCCCCGACCCCAAATCCCTTCCCCCAAATCCATTCCCCCAAATCCCCTTCCCCAAATAACCTCCCCCACTCCACCCGTATACCGCACTCCCCTCCACAACTCCCCTACCCGACTCCCCTACCCAACCCCCGTCACCACACCCCCTACCACACTCCCCTCCCCCACTCCGCTCCCCCACACCCTCCCACACTAACCTCCCCCACACTCCTCCCCACACTCCTCCACACACTCCTCCCCCACTCCCCTTCCCCACTCCCCTCCCCAAATCCCCTCCCCCAAATCCCATACCCCAAATCCCCTCCCCCACTCGCCTACTGCTCTCCCCTCCACAAACCCCCTCCACAACTCCCTTACCAGACTCCCCTACCCAACCCTCCGTCACCACTCCCCTACCACACTCCCCTACCACACTCCCCTACCACACTCCTCGACCCCACTCTCCTCACCTCTCCTCTCGGCAACACCCCTCCCCACTCCTCTCCCCCACTCCCCTCCCACACTCCCCTCCCTCACACTCCTCCCCACACTCCACCCACACTCCTCCCCACAGTCCTCCCACAGTCCCCTACCCCAAATCCCTACCCCCAAATCCCTACCCCCAAATGCCCTCCCACAAATCCCCTCCCCCAATTCCCCTCCCCCACTCCACTCGTATACTGCACTCCCCTCCACAACTCCCCTACCCGACTCCCCTACCCAACTCCCCGTCACCACACCCCAACCACACTCCCCTCCCCCACTCCCCTCCACCACTCCCCTCCCCCACTAACCTCCCCCACACTAACCTCCCCACATTCCTCCTCCACTACCCTCCCCCACTACCCTCACCCACTCCCCTCCCCCACACCCCTCCCCCACACCCCTACCCCACATCCCCTACCCCAAATCCCCTATCCCAAATCCCCTACCCCAAATCCCCTACCCCAAATCCCCTCCCCCACTCCACTCGCATACCGCAGTCCCCTACACAACTCCCCTACCCGACTCCCCTACCCAACTCCCCGTCACCACACCCCACCACACTCCCCTCCCCCACTCCCCTATCCCACTCCCCGATCCCACTCCCCGACCCCACTCCCCGACCCCACACCACGACCCCACTCACCCGACCCCACTCACCCGACCCCACTCACCCGACCCCACTCACCGGACCCCACTCACCCGACCCCACTCACCCGACACCTCTCACCCGACACCACTCACCCGAACCCACTCCCCACCCCCACACCCCAACCCCACTCCCCACCCCCATGCCTCTCCACTAATCCCCTCCCCCACTCCTCTACCCAACTCTCCTCCCCCACTCCTCTCTGCAACACCCCTCCCCCACTCCTCTCCCCCACTCCCCTCCCCCAATCCCCTCCCTCACTCCCCTCCCCCAAATCCCCTCCCCCACTCCCCTCCGCCAAATCCCCTACACCAAATCCCCTACCACACTCCCCTCTCCCAAATCCCCTGCCCCAATTCCCCTACCGCACTCCCATCCTCCACTCCCCTCCCCATTCCCCTCCCCCACTCCCCTCCCCCACTCCCCTCCCCCTCTCCCCTCCCCCACTCTCCTCCCCCACTCCCCTCATCCACTCCCCTACCCCACTCCCGTACCCCACACCCCTGCCCCACTCCCCTGCCCCACTCCCCTACTCCACTCCCCTACACTACTCCCCTACTCCACTCCACTCCCTCACACCCCTCCTCAACTCCCCTCCCTAACTCCCCTCCCCAACTCCCCTCCCTCACTCCCCTAACCCACTACCCTCCCCCATTTCCCTAACCCACTACCCTCCCCAACTCCCCTCCCCCACTCCCCTCCCCCACTCCCCTCCCACACTAACCTCCCACACTAACCTCCCCCACACTCCTCCCCACACTCCTCCCCACACTCCTCCCCAAAGTCCTCCCCCACTCCCCTACCCCAGGTCCCCTACCCCAAATCCCTTCCCCCAAATCCCCTCCCCCAAATCCCCTCCCCCAAATCCCCTCCCCCACTACACCCGCATACTGCACTCCCTTCCACAACTCCCCCACCCGACTCCCCTACCCAACCCCCCGTCACCACACCCCCTACCACACTCCCCTCCCCCACTCCGCTCCCCCACTCCCCTCGCTCACTAACCTTCCCCACACTCCTCCCCACACTCCTCCGCACACTCCTCCCCCACTCCACTCCCCCACTCCCCTACCCCAAATTCCATACCACAAATCCCCTCCCCCAAATCCCCTCCCCCACTCCACTCGCAGACTGCAGTCCCCTCCACAACTCCCTTACCCGACTCCTCTACCCAACCCCCCGTCACCACACCCCTACCACACACCCCTCCCCCACTCCCCTCCCCCACTCCCCTACCTCACTCCCCTCCCCCACTCTCCTAACCCACATCCCTACACCACTCCCCGACCCCACTCCCTGACCCACACCCTGACCCCACTTACCGTACAACTCACCGACCCACTCACCCGACCCCACTCACCCGACCCCACTCACCCTACCCCACTCCCCATCCCACTCCCCAACCCCACTCCCCCACTCCTCTACCCCACCCCCATGCCCCTCCCCTAAACCCCTCCCCTAATGCACTCCCCCACTCCTCTACCCCACTCTCCTCCCCTCTCCTCTACCCCACTCTCCTCACCTCTCCTCTCCGCAACACCCCTCCCCCATTCCCCTCTCCCACTCCCCTTCCCCTCTCCCCTCCCCAAACCACTCCCCCACTCCACACCCCCTCTCCACTCCGCACCACCTCTCCCCTCCCCATTCCCCTCCCCCACTCCTCTCCCCCACTCCCCTCCCACACTAACCACCAACACACTCCGCCCCACTCCCCTCCCCCACTCCCCTCCACCACTGCCCTCTCCAAATCCCCTCCCCCAAATCCCCTCCCCCAAATCCCCTACCCCAAATCCCCTCCCCCACTCGCCTACTGCTCTCCCCTCCACAACCCCCCTCCACAACTCCCATACCTGACTCCCCTACCCAACCCCCGGTCACCACTCCCCTCATCAACTCCCCTCCCTCACTCCCCTACACCTCTCCCCGACCCCTCTCCCCGACCTCTCTCCCCGACCCCACTCCCCGACCCCAAACCCCGACCCCACTCCCAGACCCCACTCCCCGACCCCCCTCCCCCACGCCCCTCCCCTAATCCCCTCCCCCAGGCCCCTCCCTTAATCCCCTCCCCCACTCCTCTACCCCAATCCTCTCCCCTCTCCTCTCCGCAACACCCCTCCCCCACTCCTCTCCCCCAATCCTCTCCCCCACTCCTCTCCCACAGTCCCCTCCCCCACTCCCCTCCCCCAAATCCCCTCCCCCAAATCCCCTACCCCAAATCCCCTCCCCCACTCGCCTACTGCTCTCCCCTCCACAACCCGCCCCCACAACTCCCCGACCCGACTCCCCTACCCGACTCCCCTACCCAAGCCCCCGTTACCACTCCCCCACCACACTCCCCTACCACACTCCCCTACCACACTCCCCTCCCCCACTCCGCTCCCCCACTCCGCTCTCCGACTCCCCTACCGAACTCCCCGGCAGCACACCCCTACCCCACTCCCCTACCCCACTCCCCTACCCCACTCCGCTCCCCAACTCTCCTACCCCACACTCCTCCCCGCTCCCCTTCCCTTCACCTCCTCACTGCCCTCCACTACCCAACTCCCCTACCCCAGACACATCTCCCACTCCACTCCCCCACTCCCCTTCCCTCCACCTCCTCACTGCGCTCCCCTCCCTCACTCCCCATCCCCACTCCCCGACCCCACTCCCCGACCCCACTCCCCGACCCCACGACCCGACCCCACTCCCCCACGCCCGTCCCCCACGCCCTCCCCTAATCCCCTCCGCCACTCCTCTACCCCACTCTCCTCCCCTCTCCTCTCCGCAACATCCCTCCCCCACTCCTCTGCCCCACTCCTCTCCCCCACCCCTCCCCCACACTCCCCTCCCCGCATCAACTCCCCTGCCTCAACTCCCCTGCCTCAACTCCCCTCCTCAACTCCCCTGCATCACGCCCCTCCCCACTCCCCTCCCCACTCCCCTCCCCACACCCCTCCCCCACTCCCCTCCCCCACTCGCCTCCCCCACTCCCCTCCCCACTCTCATTCCCCGTTCCTCTCCCCCACAACCCTCCCCCACTCCCCTCCCCCACTCCCCTCCCCCACTCCCGGGTTCCCACACCCCTCCCCCACTCCCCTCCCCCACTCCATTCCACCACAACACCCCTCCCAAACTCCTCACCTCACTCCCTGCCTCAACTCCCCTCCCCCACCCCCCTACTCCACACCCCTACCCCACACCCCTCCCCAACTCTCCTCCCCCACTCCCCTCACCTAATCCCATACCCCACTCCCCTACTCCACCACCCCTCCCCCACTCCCTTCCTCAACTCCCCTTCCTCACTCCCCTCCCCCACTCCACTCCCTCACTCCCCTCCCCCACTCTCCTCCCTCACTGCCCTAACCCTCTACCCTCCCCAACCCTCCTCCCATACTCCTCTCCCCCACACCCCTCCCCCACTCCCCTCATCACTCCCCTCCCCCACTCCCCTCCCCAAATCCCCTACCCCTAAACCCCTACCGCACTCCCCTCCCCCACTCCCCTCCCCCACTCAGCTCCCCAACTCGCCTCCCCCACTCGCCTCCCCCACTCCCCTACCCCACCCCCTCCCCCACTCCCCTCCCGTCCACCACTCCGATTCCCTGCACCACCGCACTGCCCTCCCCTACCACACACCTATCCCCCACTACGCTCCCTCACTCACCTACCCCACTTCCCTACCACGCTCCACTCCCCCACTCCTCTCCCCCACTCCCCTCCCCCACTCCCCTCCCCCACTCCCCTACCCCAAATCCCCTCCCCCAAATCCCCTCCCCCAAATCCCCTGCCCCAAATCCCCTCCCCCACTCGCCTACTGCTCTCCCCTCCACAACCCCCCTCCACAACTCCCCTACCCGACTCCCCTACCCAAACCCACGTCACCACACCCCTACCACACTCCCCTACCACACTCCCCTACCACACTCCCCTCCCCCACTCCGCTCCCCCACTCCGCTCTCCCACTCCCCTACCAAACTCCCCGGCTCCACTCCCCTTCCCCACTCCCCTACCCCACTCCCCTACTCTACACCCCTACCCCACTCCGCTCCCCAACTCTCCTACCCCACACTCCTCCCCGCTGCCCTTCCCTCCACCTCCTCACTGCCCTCCACTACCCAACTCCCCTACCCCAGACACCTCTCCCACTCCACTCCCCCACACTCCTTCCCTCCACCTCCTCACTGCGCTCCGCTCCCTCACTCCCCGACCCCACTCCCCTGCATCACACCCCTACCCCACTCCCCTAACCCACTCCGCTCCCCAACTTTCCTAACCCACACTCCTCCCCCGCTCCCCTTCCCTCCACCACCTCACTGCCCTCCACTACACAACTCCCCTACCCCAGACGCCTCCCCCACTCCACACCACCACTCCCCTTCCCTCCACCTCCTCACTGCTCTCCCCTCCCCCGCTCCCCGACCCCACTCCCCCACCCCTCTCCCCGACCCCTCTCCCCGACCCCACTCCCCGTACCCCCTCCCCCACGCCCCTCCCCTAATCTCCTCCCCCCACGCCCCTCCCCTAATCCCCTCCCCCACTCCTCTACGCCACTCTTCTCCCCTCTCCTCTCCGCAACACCCCTCCCCCAATCTACTCCCCCACTCCTCTCCCCCACTCCTCTCCCCCACTCCTCTCCCCCACTCCCCTCCCCCACTCCCCTCCCCCAAATACCCTCCCCCAAATCCCCTACCCCAAATCCCCTACCCCAAATCCCCACCCCAAATACCCTCCCCCAAATCCCCTCCCCCACTCGCCTACTGCTCTCCCCTCCACAAACCCCCACCACAACTCTCCGACCCGACTCCCCTACCCGACTCCCTTACCCAAACCCCCGTCTCCACACCCCTACCACACTCCCCTACCACACTCCCCTACCACACTCCCCTCCCCCACTCCGCTCCCCAACTCCGCTCTCCCACTCCCCTACCAAACTCCCCGGCAGCACACCCCTACCCCACTCCCCTACCCCACTCCCCTACCCCACTCCGCTCCCCAACTCTCCTACACTACACTCCTCCCCGCTCCCCTTCCCTCCACCTCCTCACTGCCCTCCACTACCCAACTCCCCTATCCCAGACACCTCTCCCACTCCACACCCCCACTCCCCTTCCCTCCACCTCCTCAGTGCGCTCCGCTCCCTCACTCCCCGACCCCACTCCCCGACCCCACATCCCGACCTCACTCCCCGACCCCACAACCCGATCCCCACAACCCGACCCCACTCCCCCATGCCCGTCCCCCATGCCCTCCCCTAATCCCCTCCCCCACTCCTCTACCCCACTCTCCTACCCTCTCCTCTCCGCATACCTCTCCGCCACTCCTCTGCCCCACTCCTCTCCCCCACTCCTCTCCCATACTCCCCTGCCCACCTCAACTCCCCTGCCTCAACTCCCCTCCTCAACCCCCCTGCCTCAACTCCCCTCCTCAACTCCCCTGCATCACGCCCCTCCCCACTCCCCTCTCCACTCCCCTCCCCCACACCCCTCCCCCACTCCCCTCCCACACTCCCCTCCCCCACTCCCCTCCCCACTCCCATTCCCCATTCCCCTACCGCACAACCCTCCCCCACTTCCCTCCCACACTCCCCTCCCCCACTCCCAGGTTCCCACTCCCTTCCCCCACTCCCCTCCCCCACTCCCCTCCCCCACTCCCCTCCACCACAGCACCCCTCCCCCACTCCTCACCTCACTCCCTGCCTCAATTACCCTCCCCCACTCCCCTACTCCACACCCCTCCCCCACTCCCCTCCCACACTCCCCTCCCCCACTCCCAGGTTCCCACTCCCTTCCCCCACTCCCCTCCCCCACTCCCCTCCCCCACTCCCCTCCACCACAGCACCCCTCCCCCACTCCTCACCTCACTCCCTGCCTCAATTCCCCTCCCCCACTCCCCTACACCACACCCCTCCCCACTCCTTCTCCTCAACTCCCCTTCCTCACTCCCCTCCCCAACTCCCCTCCCTCACTCCCCTCTCCCACTGCCCTCCCTCACCCCCTAAACCTCTACCTTCCCCAACTCTCCTCCCATACTCCCCTCCCCCACTACCCTCCCCCCCTCCCCTCCCCATTCCCCTACCACACTAACCTACCACACTAACCTCCCCCACACCCCTCCCAACTCCCCTCCCCCACTCCCCTCATCATTCCCCTCCCCCACTCGCCTCCCCCACTCGCATCCCCCACTCCCCTACCCCACCCCCTCCCCCACTCCCCTCCCGTCCACCACTCCGATTCCCTGCACCACCTCACTGCCCTCCCCTACCACACACCTATCCCCCACGACGCTCCCTCACTCAGCTAGCCAACTTCCCTATCCCACTCCACTCCCCCACTCCTCTCCCACACTCACCTCCCCCACTCCCCTCCCCCACTCCCCTCCCCACTCCCCGCCCCAAATCCCCTCCCCCAAATCCCCTCCCCCACTCGCCTACTGCTCTCCCCTGCACAACAACCCTCCACAACTCCCCTACCCGACTCCCCTACCCAAACCCACGTCACCACACCCCTACCACACTCCCCTACCAAACTCCCCTACCACACTCCCCTCCCCAACTCTGCTCCCCCACTCCGCTCTCCCACTCCCCTACCAAACTCACCGGCACCACTCCCCTACCGCACTCCCATATCCCACTCCCCTACCCCACTCCCCTACCCCACTCCCCTACCTCACTCCCCTACCCCACTCCGCTCCCCAACTCTCCTACTCCACACTCCTCCCCGCTCCCCTTCCCTCCACCTCCTCACTGCCCTCCACTACCCAACTCCCCTACCCCAGACACCTCTCCCACTCCACTCCCCCAATCCCCTTCCCTCCACCTCCTCACTGCACTCCCCTCCCTCAGTCCCCGACACCACTCCCCGACCCCACTCCCCGACCCCACTCGCCGACCCCACTCCCCTACCCCACACCCCGACCCCACTCCCCGACCCCACTCCCCGACCCCACAACCCGACCCCACTCCCCCACGCCCGTCCCCCACGCCGTTTCCTAATCCCCGACCCCACTCCTCTACCCCACTCCTCTCCCCCACTCCTCTCCCCACTCCTCTCCCACACTCCTCTCCCCGCCTCAACTCCCCTGCCTCAACTCC
This sequence comes from Heterodontus francisci, assembly GCF_036365525.1. NCBI lineage: Eukaryota > Metazoa > Chordata > Chondrichthyes > Heterodontiformes > Heterodontidae > Heterodontus > Heterodontus francisci. Next base: position 492,282 of record NW_027142096.1, on the reverse strand, counting down.
CCTCCTCAACTCCCCTGCATCACGCCTCTCCCCACAACCCTCCCCACTCCCCTCCCCACTCCCCTCCCCCACACCCCTCCCCCACACCCCTCGCCCACTCCCCTCCCCCACTCCCCTCCCAACTCCCATTCCCCATTCCCCCCCCACAACCCTCCCCCACTCCCCTCCCCCACTCCCAGGTTCCCACTCCCCTCCCCCAATCCCCTCCCCCACTCCCCTCCCCCACTCCCCTCCACCACTCCCCTCCACAACAACACCCCTCCCCCACTCCTCACCTCACTCCCTGCCTCAACTCCCCTCCCCCACTCCGCTACCCACACCCCTACCCCACCCCCCTCCCCAGCTCTCCTCGCCCGCTCCCCTCACCTAATCCCATACCCCACTGCCCTACTCCACCCCTCTCCCCCACTCCCCTCCTCAACTCCCCTTCCTCACTCCCCTCCTCAACTCCCCTTCCTCACTCCCCTCCCCCACTCCCCTCCCTCTCTCCCCTCCCCCACTCCGCACCCTCACTTCCCTAACACTCTACCCTCCCCAACTCTCCTCCCATACTCCCCTCCCCCACTCCCCTCCCCCACTCCCCATCACACTAACCTCCCCCACACGCCTCCCCACTCCTCTCCCCACTCCCCTCCCCCACTCCCCTCCCCCACTCCCCTCCCGCACTCCCTTCCCCAAATCCCCTACGCCAAAACCCCGACCGCACTCCCCTCCCCCACTCCCCTCCTCACACTCGCCTCCCCCACTCGCCTCCCCCACTCGCCTCACCCACTCTCCTCCCCCACTCCCCAACCCCACCCCCTCCCCCACTCCCCTCCCGTCCACCACTCCGATTCCCTGCACCTCCTCACTTCCCTCCCCTACCACACACCTATCCCCACCACGCTCCCTCACTCACCTACCGCACTCCCCTTCACAACTCCCCTACCCGACTCCCTTATCCAACCCCCGTTACCACACCCATACCACACTCCCCTCCGCCACTCTGCTCCCCCTCTCCCCCACCCAAATCCCCGACACCACTCCCCGACCCCACTCCGCACCCCAACTCTCCTACCCCACACCCCTCCCCCACTCCCCTTCCCATACCTCCTCTCTGCCCTCCACTGCCCAACTCCCCAACCCCAGACACCTCCCCCACTCTACTCCCCCACTCTCCTTCCCTCCACCTCCTCACTGCGCTCCCCTGCCCCAATCCCCTAAATCACTCCCCTACCCAACTCCACTACCCGACTCCCCTTCCCCATTCCCCTGCCCCACTTCCATACCCCACCCCCTCCCCCACTCCCCTCCCCCCACTCCCGTCCACCTCTCCGCTTCCCAGCACCTCTTCACTGCCCTCCCCTACCACACTCCCATCCCCCACTACCTTTCCCCACTCCCCTACCCCACTTCCCTACCCTGCTCCACTCCCCCACTCCCCTTCCGCACTCCCCTCCACAACTCCCCTACCCCACTCCACGACCCCACATGCCTCCCCCACACCCCTACCCCACTCGCTCCCCTACGACCCTACCCCACTCTGCTACTACACTCCCCTACCCCACTCCCTGACACCACACCCGTTACCCACACCCCTCCCCCACTCCCCTTCCCATACCTCCTCTCTGCCCTCCACTGCCCAACTCCCCAACCCCAGACACCTCCCCCACTCTACTCCCCCACTCTCCTTCCCTCCACCTCCTCACTGCGCTCCCCTGCCCCAATCCCCTAAATCACTCCCCGACCCAACTCCACTACCCGACTCCCCTTCCCCATTCCCCTGCCCCACTTCCATACCCCACCCCCTCCCCCACTCCCCTCCCCCCACTCCCGTCCACCTCTCCGCTTCCCAGCACCTCTTCACTGCCCTCCACTACCACACTCCCACCCCCCACTACCCTTCCCCACTCCCCTACCCCACTTCCCTACCCTGCTCCACTCCCCCACTCCCCTTCCGCACTCCCCTCCACAACTCCCCTACCCCACTCCACGACCCCACATGCCTCCCCCACACCCCTACCCCACTCGCTCCCCTACGACCCTACCCCACTCTGCTACTACACTCCCCTACCCCACTCCCTGACACCACACCCATTACCCACAACCCTACCCAACTCCGCTTCCCAACACTCCGACCCCAATACCCTCCCCCACTCCCCTTCTCTCCACCTCCTCACTGCGCTCCCCTACCCACTCCACTTTCCCACTGCACTTTCCCACTCCCCGACCCCACTCCCCTAACTCACTTCCCTCCCCCACTCCCCTTCATTCTCTTCCTCACTGCCCTCCCCTACCCAGCTCCCCTACGCCACCGCCTCTCTCACTCCCCACGTCACTCCCCTTCCCTCCACCTGCTCACTGCCCTCCCCTACCGCACACCCCCACTCCACTCCCATCTCAAACTGCCCTACCTCACTCCACTCCACCAGTTACCGCCCCCACGACCCTACCCCACTCCCTTCCCCCAATCCCTTCCCCCATTCCACTCCCTCTATCCCCTCTCCCATACATCTACCTCACTCCCCTCCCCCACTCCACTCCCCCGTTCCCCACCCCCACTCCCCTACCCCACTCCCCTACCCCACACCCATACCCCACTCCCCTACCCCACTCCCCTACTCCACTGACCTATCACACACCCTTCCCCCACTCCCCTCCCCATTACCCTCCCCACTCCCCTTCCCGCAAAATCCTCACTGCTCTCCCCAACCCCACTGCCCTGCCTCACTCCCCTTTCCTCCACCTCCTCACTGCCCTCCCCTCCCCGACTCCCCTCAGCCACTCCAACACCCCACTTCCCTCCCCCACTCCCCTCCCCCACTCCCCTCCCCCACTCCCCTACATCACTCCCCACCCCACTCCCCTACCCCACTTCCCTCTCCAACTCCCCTCCGCAACTCCCCTCCCCACTCCCCTTCCCTCCACCTCCTTAGAGCCCACCCCTACCACTCTCCCTGACACCACTCAGCACCCCCACTCCCCATCTCCACTCTCCTACCCCACTACCCCACCCCACTCCCCTCCCCCACTCCCCTCCCCAAATCCACTACCTCAATCCCCTCCCCATAACCCTACCTCAATCCCCTCCCCCACTCCCCTACCCCACTCACTTAACCAACTCCCCTGCCCCACTCCCCTCCCCCACTCCCCTCCCCAACTGCCCTCCTACATTTCCCTACCTCACTCCCCTACCGCACTCCCCTACCTCACTCCCCTACCCCACTCCCCTACCTCACTCCCCTACCCCACTCCCCTCACCAACACCCCTCCCTAACTCCCCTCCCCAACTCCGCTCCCCAACCCCGCACCCTAACTCATCTCCCCCAGTCCCCTCAACAACTCCCATACCCCACTCCCCTACCCCACCCACTCGACAACCCCCCTCCACAATTCCCCTCCCTCAAACCCACCCCCACTCCCCTCCCCCACTCCCCTCACCCACTACCCTCCCCCGCTGCCCTCCCTCACTCGCCTCCCCATTCCCCTCCCCCACTCCCCAACTCCCCTCTCACACTAACCTATCCCACTCCCCCACACCCCTCTCCCACACCCCTACCCCACTCCGCTTACATTCACGTCCTCACTGCCCGTCTCTACCACACTCCCACCCCACACAGCCATCCCCCACTACCCTCCCCCACTTCCCAGACCGCACTCCGCTCCACAACACCCCTACCCCACACCCCTACCCCACACCCCTACTCCAAACCCATCACCCACTCCACTACCACACTCCACCACCCCTCCCTCACCCTCTCCATTCCACTCCACCACCGCATCCCTCCCCTCTCCATTGCCCTCCACCACCCTCTCCCTCCCCATCTTCATGACCCTCCACCACCCCCTCCCTCCCCCTCTTCATTCCCCTCCACCTCCCCCTCCCTCCCACTCTTCATTCCCCTCCACCTCCCCCTCCCTCCCACTCTTCATTCCCCTCCACCACCCCCTCCCTCCGCATCTTCATTCCCATCCACCACCCCCTCCCTCCCCCACTTCATTCGCATCCACCTACCCCTCCAACCCCATGTTCATTCACCTCCATCACCCCCTCCCTCCCCATCTTCTATCCCATCCACCACCCCCTCCATCCCCCTCGTCATTCCCATCCTCCAAACCCTCCCTCCCCCTCTTCATTCCCCACCACCCCCTCCCTCCCGCTCTTCATTCCCCACCTCCCCCTCCCTCCCCCTCTTCATTCCCCTCCACCACCCCCTCCCTCCACTTATTCATTCCCCACCACCCCCTCCCTCCCCCTCTTCATTCCCCACCTCTCGCTCCCTGCCCCTCTTCATTCCCTCCACCTCCCCCTCCCTCTCCCTCTTCATTCCTCTCCACCACCCCCTCCCCCATCTTCATTCCCCTCCACCTGCCCCTCCGGCCCCAACATTCAATTCCTCCAACCCCTCCCTCCCCCTCTTCATTCCCCTCCACCTCCCCCTCCCTCCCCCTCATCATTCCCATCTACCTCCCCCACCCTCCTCCTCTTCATTACCCACCACCATCCCCTCCCTCCCCGTCTTCATTCCCCTCCACCTCCCCCTCCCTCCCCCTCTTCATTACCCTCCACCACCCCTTCCCTCCACCTCTTCATTCCCCTCCACCTCTCCCTCCCTCCCCCTCTTCATTCCCCTCCACCACCCCCTCCCTCCCCCTCTTCATTACCTTCCACCACTCCCTCCCTCCCGCTCTTCATTCCCCTCCACCACCCCTCCCTCCACCTCTTCATTATCATCCATCACCCCATCCCACACCCTCCTCTTTCTCCTCCATACCCCCTCTCTCCCCCTCTTCATTCCCCTCGACCACCCCCTCCCTCCCCCTCTTCATTCCCCTCCACCTCCCCTCCCTCCCCCTCTTCATTCCCCTCCACCTGCCCCTCCCTCCCCCTCTTCATTCTCCTCCACCACCCCCACCTCCCCCTCTTCTTTCTCCTCCACCAACCCCTCCCTCCCCCTCTTCATTCCCCCCCACCACCCCTCCCTCCCTCTCTTCATTCCCCTCCACCACACCCTCCCTCCCCCTCTTCATTCCCCTCCACCACCCCCTCACTCCCCCTATTCATTCCATTCCAACTCCCCCTCCCTCCATTCCTCTCCACCTCCCCTCCCTCCCCTCTTCATTCCCCTCCACCACCCCCTCCCTCCCCTCTTCATTCCCCTCCACCTCCCCCTCCCTCCCCCTCTTTATTCCCCTCCACCTGCCCCTCCCTCCCCTCTTCATTCTCCTCCACCACCCCTCCCTCCCCCTCTTCTTTCTCCTCCACCAACCCCTCCCTCCCCCTCTTCATTCCCCTCCACCACCCCTCCCTCCCTCTCTTCATTCCCCTCCACCTGCCCCTCCCTCCCCCTCTTCATTCTCCTCCACCACCCCCACCTCCCCCTCTTCTTTCTCCTCCACCAACCCCTCCCTCCCCCTCTTCAATCCCCCCACCACCCCTCCCTCCCTCTCATCATTCCCCTCCACCACACCCTCCCTCCCCCTCTTCATTCCCCTCCACCACCCCCTCACTCCCCCTATTCATTCCATTCCAACTCCCCCTCCCTCCATTCCTCTCCACCTCCCCTCCCTTCCCCTCTTCATTCCCCTCCACCACCCCCTCCCTCCCCTCTTCATTCCCCTCCACCTCCCCCTCCCTCCCCCTCCCTCCCCCTCTTCATTCCCCTCCACCTGCCCCTCCCTCCCCCTCTTCATTCTCCTCCACCACCCCCTCCCTCCCCCTCTTCTTTCTCCTCCACCAACCCCTCCCTCCCCCTCTTCATTCCCCTCCACCACCCCTCCCTCCCTCTCTTCATTCCCCTCCACCACACCCTCCCTCCCCCTCTTCATCCCCCTCCACCTCCCCCTCCCTCCCCCTCTTCATTCTCCTCCACCTCCCCCTCCCTCCCCCTCTTCATTGCCCTCCACCCCCTCCCCCCTCTTCATTCCCCTCCACCTCTACCTCCCTGCCCCTCTGAATTCCCTTCCACCACCCCCTCCCGCCCCCTTCATTCCCCTCCACCTCCCCTCCCCCCTCTTCATTCCCATCCACCACCCCCTCCCTCCCCCTCTTATTTCCCCTCCACCTTCCCCTCCCTCCCCCTCTTCATTCCCCTCCCCCTCCCGCCCCCTCTTCATTCCCCTACCCTCTCCCCCACTCCCTTCCCCCACTCCCTTCCACTCTCCCCTCCGCCAATCTCGCACTCTCTCCTTCTTCCACACTCCTCCTCCCACTTTCCCCCTCCTTTCTGACCATTGCCCTCCCCCACACTCCTCTCAAACTCCCCTCCCCACTCTCTGCCACACTCCCCCTCCCCATCCCCCACTCCCCTCCCCAACTTCCTTCCACACTACCCTCTCCCTCCCCTCACACTCCCCTCCCCCTAACACTCCCCTCCCCCTCACCATTACACATCCTCCCCTTCCCCTCTCCTATTTCCCCACTCCCCATCCTCCACTCTACTTCCGCATTCCCCACTCACCTCCCCTCTCATTCTGCCATTCCCCTCAACGCACCCCTCCCCCACTCGTCCCCGGTCCCCACTCCCCTTTCCCCTCCCACATCCCACTCCCCTCTCTCACTCCTATCGTCCACTCCAGTCCCCCACTCCGCACTTCGCTCCCCTACACCCCTTGTTCGCATCCTCTCCCCCTCAGACCTGGTCTCCCTCCACACTGCCCTCCCTCTCACATCCCCCACTTCCACTCCCACACTCCCTCACACACACACCCATCCGCCACTCCCCTCCATCTGCCCTACCCTCAAAACCCTCTCCCCCACTACCTTGCTCCACTACCCTCCGCCACTACCCACCCCACTCGGTCAACTCCCCTCCCCCACTCCCTTCTCTCCCGTCCCTTGTCCCCCACTCCCCTTCCCCACTCATCACTCCTCAACCTCCCCTGCCAAACACCCCTCCCAACTCCTCTGCCGACTCACCTTCACCCCCGCCCCTCCCCCGCTCCCATCGCCCATACCCCTGCCCCTCTACCTCCCCCAACACCCTGCACCAAATCCCCTCCCTCACAACCCTCCCAACCCCACCTCACCCCCACTCCCGTGCCCCTAAGCCCTACCCACTCCCCGCTCTCCTGTCCCCCTCCCCCAATCCCCTCCCTCTCCTCCCCACTCCACTCCCTCCCATCTCCCACTTCTCTCCCTCCCCTACCATTACCCCGCTCCACTTCCAAACACCCCTCCCCTACTCCCGTCCTCCTCCACCCCACTCCACTCCCCACTCCCATCCTCCACTACCGCCCCCCACTCCCCTCCCCCTTCCCTCCCACTCTGCCCTCCCCAACTCTCCCCACACTCCCCTCCCCCACTCCCGTCCCGCACTCACCCTAACCCTAACCCACTCTCGTTCCCCTACATCCTCATTCCACCTCTCCCTCCCCCACATGCCTCCCCACCCCCTCCCCTCCACTCCCCTCACACTCCCAACAGCAAATCCCCTCCTCCATTCCCCTAACTACCCTCTCCCCACTCCACTCCCCTCACTCCCCAACCCCTCCTCTCACTCCTGTCCCCAAACCCCTCCCCCCACTCCCTTCGCCCACCCCTCCCCCACTTCTCCCCCACTCCTCCCACACTTCCCTCCTCCAACCCTCCCCCAATACCCCCGCACTCCTCCCCCACTCCTCCCACTCCCAACTCCAAATCCCCTCACCCACTCTGCTAACTCCGCGCTGCACTCCCCTAATGTCCCTCTGCCCACTCTATTCCCCCTCTTCCCTCCCTCCCCAACCCCTCTCCTCACTCCTGTCCCCAGTCCCCTCCCCCCACTCCCCTCCCCCACTCCGCCCCCACTCCCCTCCCCCACTCCTCCCTACTCCCCTCCCCCACTCCCCTTCCTCAAACCGCTCCCCCAGCCTCTCCCCTCCCCAAGAGCTCCCCTCCCCCACTCCTCTCCCCCACTCACCTACCACAATCCCCACTCCCCTCCCATTTCCCTCCCCACTCTCACTTCCCCCACGCCCCTCCTCCACTGCCCTCGTACATTCCCCTCCTCAGTCCACTGCCCTCCGCACTCACCCTCTCCAACACCTCTCCCCCACTCTCTTCCCCCTCCTTAACCCAATTTACTATCCCACCAACTCCATTCACCCACTCCCTTACCCGTCCCCTCCCCATTCCTCTCCCCTTCCACTCCCCACCCCTCCTCTCCCCACTTCTCTCCCCCACTCCTCTCCCCCACTCCTCTCCCCCACTCCTCTCCCCATCCTCTCCCCACCCCTCCACTCGCCCACTCCCCTCCCCCATTTCCCTCCCCACTCATCTTCCCACTCATCTCCCATCCCTCAATCCCCTCCCCCACTTTCCTCCTCCACACCCGCTGCCCCCATTGCCCTCCCCTCCGGGACTCCCTTCACCTCTCACATCTCCCTCCCCTCACAGCCCCCTACTCCACTCCGCCTCCTCTCCCACATCTCCCACCGCCCTTCCCTCCCCACCCCTTCCCAACTCCCCTCCTTTCCCCTACCCCACCTCACACACTCACTCCAATTTTCCCACTCGCCTTCCCCCATTCCCCTTTCCTAGTCCCTCCCTAACTCCCACTTCTCTCACCCAGTCCCGTCTCCCATTCCCCTCCCCCACTCCCTCACCTCACCCACTCCTCTCCCGCACACCCCTCCAGCAGAACCCTCCCCACCCCAATCCACTCCCACTCCCCTCCCCCACCCCCCGAACTCCCCTCCTCTTCCCCACTCCATTCCCACACTCCCTTCCCTCTCCGACCCCTCCCTCACTCCTCTTCCCACTCCCCTCCCTCACTCCCCTCCCTCCCCAACCCTTACCCCCCCAACCCCTCCCTCACACCCCTCCCCAACTCCCCTCCCCAACACACCTCTCCCACTCCCCTCCCCCACTCCCCTCCCCCACTCTTCTGCCAATCCCACCACTCCTCCCCGACTTGCCACACTCCCTACCCCAACCCCTCCCACACTCCCCTCCTCACCCTCCTCTCCTGCCCAACACCCCAACCCCTCCCCCACTCCCCTCCCCGCTCCCCTCCCCAATCCCCTCCCCTAACCCCCAACTCTGCACTCCCCCACTCCTCTCCATCTCTCCCATCTTTGCTCTCTCACTCCCTTCCTAATATCCTTGCCATATCTCCATCCCCCACCCCCCTGCCACATCCCCTACTCCCTCACTCACATCCTCCACGCCACTCCCCACCACCCTCTCCCAATTCCACTCACCCTCCCCAATCCCACTCCCCTCCCCCCAATCCCACTCACCTTCCCCCAATCCCACGCACCCTCCCCCAATACCACTCGCACTCCCCCAAGACCACTCAACCTCTCCCACTCCACTCCCCCATTCCCATCCCCCACTTCCCTCCCTCACCCCCTTCAACACCTATCTCACCACTTCCCTCCCTTCCCCACGCCCCTCATGACTCCCCTCCCCCTTTCCACTTCCCCAATTCACACATTCACTCCCCTCATCCTCCTCACTCACCTCCACCTCCCCTCTCCCATTGCCCTCTCCACTCCCCTCCCCCACTCCCCTCCCCCATTCCCTTCCCCCACCCCCAGTCCCTTTCCCCTCTCCTCCCCAACACCCCCTCCCCCTCAACTCCCCTCCCCCAATCCCCTCTCCACTCCCCTCCCCCTCCCCCACTACCCTCCCCATTCCCTTCCCCTCCCCCTCCCCCACCCCCCACCACTACGCCCTTCCCCCTCAACATGCCCACTCTATTCCCCCACTCCCTTCCCTCTCCCCTTCCCCCTTCCCCCTCCCCAATCCCCTACACAACACCCACCCCCTACTTCTCATCGGCTTCCGCCACTCCCCTCCGCCACTCCCATCTTTCACTGCCCTCCCCCACTACCCTACACCTCCCCCACTACCCTCCTCGAGTCCCCTTCCCCACTGCCCTGTCCACTCGGCTCCTTTCCCCACTCCACTCCCCTCTCCCCTCCCGCACCACACGCTGCACACTCACCTGCATCTCCCACTCCCCTCCCCCTCCCCACTCCCCTACTCCCCCTCCCCTGCCACTCTCCCCTCCCCTGCCCTTCCCGTCCCACATCCCCCTCCCCACTCCATTCCCAAACTCCCCTTCCCCCTCCACCTCCCCCACTCCAAGCCCCCATTCCCCACCCATCCCCCTCTCCACCACTTTCCTCGCTCGCTCCCATCCACCACTACACTCCCCACTCCTCTCTAACCTCCCCTACACCCCTTCACTTACCACACTCTCCCCCTCACATGCCCTCTCTCTCCCCCTCACATCCCCTCTCCCTCCCCACAACCCTCCCTCTGCCCCACTCACTCTCCCCCACTCCCCTAACTCCCCTCCCTGTTCCCTGCACTCCATCCCACTGCCCTCCTTTATTCCCTTCCTGCTCCCCCTCCATCACTCCCATCCCCCTCCCCGCCCTTCCCCCTCCCTCCCCACTCTATTCCCCCACTCCCTTCCATCTCCCCTTCCCCCGTCCGCCTTACCCCCTCCCCAATCCCTTCCACAACACCCACCCCCTACTTCTCATCGGCCTCGCCCACTCCTCTCCACCATTCCCATCTTTCACTACCCTCCCCCAGTACCCTTACCCACTACCCTCCCCCACTACCCCACACCTCCCCCACTACCCTCCGCGAGTCCCCTTCTCCACTGCCCTGTCCACTCCCCTCCTTTCCTCACTCCACTCCCCTCCCTCCCCCTCCCCACCACACTCTGCACACTCACTCCCGTCTCCCATTCCCTACCCCTCCCCACTCCCCCTCTCCCCTACTCCCCTTCCCCTGCATCACTCCCCTTAACTTCTCACATCCCCCTCCTCCACTCACATCCTCACTCCACTCCCCCACTCCAAGACCCCATTCCCCACTCCCTCCCCCACTCCACTACTCTCCTGCCTCACTCCCATCCGCCACTCCACTCCTCACTCCTCTCTCCCCTCCCGTACACCCTTTCACTCACCACCCTCTCCCCCTCACATCCCCTCTCCCTCCCCACAACCCTCCCCCTGCCCCACTCACCCTCACCCACTCCCCTAACATTGCACCCCCACTCCCCAACTCCCCTCCCTGTTCCCTGCACCCCACCCCACTTCCCTCCCTTATTCCCTTCCTGCTCCCCCTCTACCACTCCCATCCCCCTCCCTGCCCTTCCCCCTCCCCTTCCCCACTCTATTCCCCCACTCCCTTCCCTCTCCCCTTCTCCCCCCCAATCCCCTCCACCACTCACCTACCCTACTCCTCATTGGCTAACCCCATTTCCCTCCGCCACTCACCTCCCCCACTACCATCCACCTACCCCGTTACCCTCCACGAGTCCCCTTCCCCACATCCCTTCTCCACTGCCCTACCAACTCCCCTCCCTTCCCCACACCCCTCTTCCATCCCCTAACCAACACTGCAAACTCACTCCCATTTCCCACTCCACTCTCACTGTCACCTTGCACATTCCTCTCCCTGCTCCCCTCACCCTCCCCTGCCCAGTCCCCTCCCCTACTCCCCTCCCCAACCCCCTGCACTCCCCTCACACACTCCCCACTCTCCTCCCTCACTCGCATCCTCCACTCTAGTTCCTACTCCTCTCTCCCGTCCCCTTTACCGCCCACTCACCACCCTCTCCCCTCACACTCCCTCTCACTCCCCACTACCCTCCCCCAATCCCACTCACCCTCCCCCACTCTCCGTCCCCCGTGCTCCTTCTGCTCTGCCCTCCCCCTCCCTCACGCCCCATCCCCAATCCCTTCCCCCACACCTTTCCCCCAGTCCCATCAACCCTTCCCTCCCCTTCCCCCTCACGCAACACCCCCTCCTACACTCCCCAGCACCTCCCCACTCCTCGTCTGCCTCCCTTCCCCTACCCCCAACCTCCACTACCCTCCCCCACTCCCCTCCCCACTCCCCTCCCCCACTGCCCACCCCCATTCCGCTCCCCGCACCCCTCCCTCCTCCCCTCCCGTCTCCCACTCCCCTTCCCCTCCCCGACTCCCCTCCCACACTTCTGTCCCGTATTACCCTCACCCACACCACTCCCCCTCCCCCTCCTTCATTCCGCTTCACCACTCCCCCACTCTCCTCCCTCACTCCCATCCTCCACTCCACTCCCAACTCCACTCTCCCCTACCGTACACTTCCCACTCACCTCCTTCTCCCCCTCACACTCCTTCTCTTTCCCCACTCCCATCCCCGAATCCCACTGCCCCTCCCCCACTCACATCACCCTCCCCTCCCTCACTTCCCGCTCCACTACCGCACTCCCCTCCCCCACTCCACTTCTCAACTCTCGTCCCTCACTTCCATCCTTCACTCCCCTCCCCACTCCCCTCATCCACACCCCTCACCTACTCCGCTCACCCCTCCCCCACTCCTCACTCTCCACTCCCCTCCCCCACTTGCCTATCTGCCTCGCCCACTCCATCTCCCCCACTCCCCTCCACAACTCCCCCTCCCTCACTCCCCTCCCCCACTCCCCTCCCCACCACCCTCCCCCACTCCTCTCCCACAATCCGCTCATCCCTACCCCACTCCTCACTCCGCACTACCCTCCTCAACACCGCACCCCTCACTCTCCTCCCTCACTACCCTCCCTAACTCCTCACCCCCTCTCCCTCCCCACTCCCTTCCCGCACTCCACACTCCCCTCCCCCACTCCCCAGTCCTCACTCCCCTGTCCTCACTCTCCATTCCCCTCACCTCCCCCTCCACTCCCCCACTCCCCTCTACCCTCCCCCACTATCCTCCCCACTACCCTCCCTTACTCCTCTCCCCCACTCCCCCCCGCACTCCCCCTCCCCGACAAGGCCCTGCCCCTCTATCACTCCACTCCTACACACCCCACCACCTCCCCACTCCCCCACTCACCCACTCCTCACTCCCCACTCCACTCCCCACTCCCCGACTCCTCACTCCCCACTCCCCGACTCCTCACTCCCCACTCCCCCACTCACCTCTCCCCCACTCTCCACTCCTCACTCTCCACTCCACTCCCCACTCCTCACTCCCCTCCCCCACTCCCCTCACCGACTTACCACTCCCCTCCCCAACTACCCAATCCCCAATCCCCTCCCGCACTGCTCACTCCCCTCCACCACTCCTCACTCCCCTCCCACAAACCCCACTCCCCTCACCCACTCCCCACTCCCCTCCCCCACTCCCAACTCCACTCCCCCACTCCCCACTTCTCACTCCCCACTTCTCACTCTCCACTTCTCACTCCCCACTCAACTCCCCACTCCCAACTCCCCACTCCCCACTCCTCACTCCCCACTCCTCACTCCCCAATCCACTCACTACTCCTCACTCCCCACACCATTCCCCACTCCCCCACTGCCCACTACTCACTCCCCACTCTACTCATCACTCTCCACTCCCCTCACACACTCCCCTCTCAACCATCCCTTCCCCAACCCCACTCCCCACTCCTCACTCCACTCCCCACTCCATCACTCCCCACTCCTCTCTCCCCACATCACGCCCCACTACCCCACTGCCCACTCCTCACTCCCAACTCCACTTCCAACTCCACACTCCCCTCCCTACTCCTCATTCATGTCACCCACTCACCACTCCCCTCCCCCACACCCCACCCCCCACACCCACTCCCCACTCCACATTCCCTCCCCGACTCCTCACACCCCTCCCCCACTCCACACTCCCATCTCACAACCGCACCCCCCTACCCCACTCCCCACTGCCATCACCCACCCCCACCCCCACACCCCACAACGCTCCTCCACACCCCACTCCTCACTCCCCACTCCACTCCCCCACTCCCCACTCCCCTCCCCCAGTCCTCACTCCACTCCCCCATTCTCCACTACCCACTTCCCTCCCCCACTCTCCACTCCAGACTCAATTTCCCCCACTCCCCACTCCCCTATCCCACTCTCAACACCCGTCCACCACTCCCCTCTCCCACTCTCCACTCCTCTCCCCCACCCCCCTCCCCCACTTCCCACCCCCACTCCTCATTGCCCTCCTTACCTCTCCCCACAACCACACCCACACACAATCCTTTCCCCACTCTCACTCCTGCGCTCCCAACTCACCTCCCCACTCCCCACCCCCACTCCCCATCCTCACTCCCTTCCCAAGTCACATTCCCACTCTCCCACCCCCACTCCTCCTCCTCACTCCCCTCCCGCACTCTCCACGCCCCTCCCCCACTCCCCCTCCTCACTCCCCACTCCATTCCTCCACTCCCTTCCCCCACTCCCTTACCCCACTCCACTCCCCCACTCCCCTCCCCAACTCCCCACTCACATTCTCCAATCCCCACTCCTCACTCCCCACTCACATACAACACACTCCAACTCTCCTCCCCAACTCCCAATTCCCCCACCCCTCTCACTCCCCACTCCCCACTCCCCTCCTCTACTCCCCTCCTCCACTCTTCCACTCCCAACTGACCTCCCGCATGTCCCACACCCCTCCCCCAAAGCCCTCCCACTCCCCCTCTCTCCTCCCACTCCACAGCTCTCCCCTCCCCTCCCCCACTCCACAACTCTCCCCTCCCCTCCCCCACTTGCCTCCTCTCCCCTCCCCTCCCCCACACGCCTCCTCTCCCCTCCCCTCTCCCACTCGCCTCCTCTCCCCTCCCCTCCCACACTTGCCTCCTCTCTCCTCCCCCACTACGCCTCCTCTCCCCTCCCCTCCCCCACACGCCTCCTCTCCCCTCCCCTCTCCCACTCGCCTCCTCTCCCCTCCCCTCCCACACTTGCCTCCTCTCTCCTCCCCCACTACGCCTCCTCTCCACTCTCGTCCCCCAATCTCCACTCCCGTACACCCCTCCCCCACTCCTTTCATCACTCCACTTTTCACTCCCCTATCCCTCACCCCTCCTCCACTCACCTCGACCTCTCCCCTCCACTCCCCTCCGCACCCCCACTCCACTTCCATTTCCCCTATTCCTCACCCCTCACACACTCCCCTCCCCTCTCACCTCCACTCCCCTCTCCACTCCTCTTCCCACTTCGCTCCCCCACTCCCCTCCTCACTCCCCTCCTCTCCCATCCCCTACTCCCATCCCCCACTGCCCTCCCCCACTCTCCACTCCTCACTCCAACTCCCCTTCGCCACAAGTCTGGATTGAATTGGCTCTTTCCTGGTGTGTGAGTGGGACTCAGTACCACTCCAGCTGTTATTAAGCACTTTAGATAGGTCAGTTTTTGTCCAGTGTGTGCAGGAGGGTTTTCTGACAAAGTATGTAGACAGGCCAACCAGGGGCGATGCCACATTGGATTTGGTACTGGGAAATGAACCCGGCCAGGTGTGAGATTTAGATGTAGGTGAGCACTTTGGTGATAGTGTTCACAATTCGGTTAGGTTTACATTAGCGATGGGCAGGGACAGGTATATACCGCAGGGCAAAAATTATAGCTGGGGGAAAGGAAATTATGATGCGATTAGGCAGGATTTAGGATGCGTAGGATGGGGAAGGAAACTGCAGGGGATGGGAACAATCGAAATGTGGAGCTTATTCAAGGAGCAGCTACTGTGTGTCCTTGATAAGTATGTACCTGTGAGGCAGGGAGGAAGTTGTCGAGCGAGGGAGCCGTGGTTTACTGAAGAAGTTGAAGCGCTTATCAAGAGGAAGAAGAAGGCTTATGTTAGGATGAGACGTGAAGGCTCAGTTAGGGCGCTTGAGAGTTACAAGCTAGCCAGGAAGGATCTAAAGGGAGAGCGAAGAAGAGCAAGGAGAGGACACGAGAAGTCATTGGCGGATAGGATCAGGGAAAACCTTAAGGCTTTCTATAGGTATATCAGGAATAAAAGAATGACTAGAGTTAGATTAGGGCCAATCAAGGATTAGAGTGGGAAGTTGTGTGTGGAATCAGAGGAGATAGGGGAAGTGTTAAATGAATATTTTGCGTCAGTATTTACAGTAGAGAATGAAAATTTTGTTGAGGAGAATACTGAGATTCAGGCTACAAGGCTAGATGGGATTGAGGTTCACAAGGAGGAGGTGTTATCAATTTTGGAAAGTGTGAAAATAGATAAGTCCCCTGGGCCAGATGGGATTTATCCTAGGATTCTCTGGGAAGCCAGGGAGGAGATTGCAGAGCCTTTGTCCTTGATCTTTATGTCGTCATTGTCGACAGGAATAGTGCCGGAAGACTGGAGGATCGCAAATGTTGTCCCCTTGTTCAAGAAGGGGAGTAGAGACAGCCCTGGTAATTATAGACCTGTGAGCCTTACTTCGGTTGTGGGTAAAATGTTGGAAAAGGTTATAAGAGACTGTTTTTATAATCATCTGGAGAAGAATAAGCTCATTAGCGATAGTCAGCACGGTTTTGTGAAGGGTAGGTCGTGCCTCACAAACCTTATTGAGTTTTTCGAGAAGGTGACCAAACAGGTGGATGAGGGTAAAGCAGTGGATGTGGTGTATATGGATTTCAGTAAGGCGTTTGATAAGGTTCCCCACGGTAGGCTATTGCAGAAAATACGGAAGTATGGGGTTGAAGGTGATTTAGAGATTTGGATCAGAAATTGGCTAGCTGAAAGAAGACAGAGGGTGGTGGTTGATGGCAAATGTTCATCCTGGAGTTTAGTTACTAGTGGTGTACCGCAAGGATCTGTTTTGGGGCCACTGCTGTTTGTCATTTTTATAAATGACCTGGATGAGGGTGTAGAAGGGTGGGTTAGTAAATTTGCGGATGACACGAAGGTCGGTGGAGTTGTGGATAGTGCCGAAGGATGTTGTAGGTTACAGAGGGACATAGATAGGCTGCAGTGCTGGGCTGAGAGATGGCAAATGGAGTTTAATGCGGAAAAGTGTGAGGTGATTCACTTTGGAAGGAGTAACAGGAATGCAGAGTACTGGGCTAATGGGAAGATTCTTGGTAGTGTAGATGAACAGAGAGATCTTGGTGTCCGTGTGCATAAATTCCTGAAGGTTGCTCCCCAGGTTAATAGGGCTGTTAAGAAGGCATATGGTGTGTTAGCTTTTATTAGTAGGGGGATCGAGTTTCGGAGCCACGAGGTCATGCTGCAGCTGTACAAAACTCTGGTGAGACCGCACCTGGAGTATTGCGTGCAGTTCTGGTCTCCGCATTATAGGAAGGATGTGGAAGCTATGGAAAGGGTGCAGAGGAGATTTACTAGGATGTTGCCTGGTATGGAGGGAAGGTCTTACGAGGAAAGGCTGAGGGACTTGAGGTTGTTTTCGTTGGAGAGAAGGAGGAGGAGAGGTGACTTAATAGAGACATATAAGATAATCAGAGGGTTAGATAGGGTGGATAGTGAGAGTCTTTTTCCTCGGATGGTGATGGAAAACACGAGGGGACATAGCTTCAAGTTGAGGGGTGATAGATATCGGACAGATGTCAGAGGTAGTTTCTTTACTCAGAGGGTAGTAAGGGCGTGGAACGCCCTGCCTGCAGCAGTAGTAGACTCGCCAACTTTAAGGGCATTTAAGTGGTCATTGGATCGACATATGGATGAAAATGGAATAGTGTAGGTCAGATGGTTTCACAGGTCGGCGCAACATCGAGGGCCGAAGGGCCTGTACTGCGCTGTAATGTTCTAATTCTAAATTCGATTAGTGGTCTGGGTAGAATTGGCTCATTCCTGGTGGGTGAGTGGGGTTCAGTACCACTCCAGCTGGTATTAATAGAAGCCTGTATTGAATTGGCTCATTCCTGATGTGTGAGTGGGACTCAGTACCACCCCATCTGTTATTAATAGTGGTCTGGGTAGAATTGGCTCATTCCTGGTGGGTGAGTGGGACTCAGTACCACCCCATCTGTTATTAATAGTGGTCTGGGTAGAATTGGCTCATTCCTGGTGTGTGAGTGGGACTCAGTACCACTCCAGCTGGTATTAATAGAGGTCTGGATTGAATTGGCTCTTTCCTGGTGGGTGAGTGGGGCGGCTCAGTACCACTCCAGCTGGTATTTATTGATGTTTGGAATGAACTGTCCCTTTCCTGGTGTGTGAGTGGGACACAGTGCCAGATCACCCGGAGTTAATAGAGTCCTGGAATGAACTGTCTCTTCTCTGCTGTGTGAGTGGGATTCAGTCCCACTCCAAATGTTACTAATAGAGGCCTGCATTGAATTGGCTCTTTCCGGGTGTGTGATTGGGGCTCAGAACCACTCCAGCTGGTATGAAAAGAGGTCTGGATTGAATTGGCTCTTTTTGGTGTGTGAGTGGGACTCAGTACCACTCCAGCTGGTATTAATAGCGGCCTGGATTGAATTGGTTGCTGCTGGTTCCTGAGGGGGGCTCAGTACCATCCTGCTGGTATTAATAGAGGTCTGGATGGAATTGTCTCTTTCCTGGTGTGTCCGTGAGAATCAGTACAACTCCAGCTGGTATTAATAGAGGCCTGGAACGAATTGGCTCTTTCCTGGTGTGTGAGTGGGACTCAGTACCACTCCAGCTGGTATTAAAAGAGGTTTGGATTGAATTGGCTCTTTCATGGTGTTTGATTGAGACTCAGTACCTCTCCAGCTGGTATTAACAGAGGTTTGGATTGAATTGGCTCTTTCCTGGTGTGTGAGTGGGACACAGTGCCAGTACACCCGGTGTTAAAAGAGTCATGGAATGAACTGTCTGTTCTCTGCTGTTTGAGTGGGAGTCAGTACCACTCCAAATGTTATTAATAGAGGCCTGCATTGAATTGTCTCTTTCCTGGTGTGTGAGTGGGGCTCGGTACAACTCCAGCTGGTATTGATAGCGGCCTGGATTGTATTGGCTCTTTCTGGTGTCTGAGTGGGGCTCAGTACCAATCCTGCTGGTATTAATATAGGTCTGGATGGAATTGACTCTTTCCTGGTGTGTGCGTGAGACTCTGTACCACTCCAGCTGGTATTAATAGAGGTCTGGATTGAATTGGTTCTTTCCTGGGGAGTGAATGGGGATCTGTACCACTCCAGCTGGTATTAATAGATGTCTGGATAGAATTGGCTCTTTCCTGGTGTGTGAGTGGGACTCAGAACCACTCCAGCTGGTATTAATAGAGGTCGGGATTGAATTGGCTCTTTCCTGGTGTGTGAGTGGGACTCAGAACCACTCCAGCTGGTATGAATAGAGGTCTGGATTGAATTGGCTCTTTCCTGGTGTGTGAGTGGGACTCAGTACCACTCCAGCTGGTATTAATAGAGGCCCAGATTGAATTGGCTCTTTCCTGGTTTGTGAGTGGGACTCAGTACCACTCCAGCTGGTATTAATAGAGGCCCAGATTGAATTGCCTCTTTCTGGTGTGTGAGTGGGTCTCAGTACCACTCCAAATGGTATTAATAGAGGCCTGGAATGAACTGCCCTTTCCTGGTTTGTGACTGGGACTCAGTACCCCAGCAGCTAGTATTAATAGAGGCCTGGATTGTATTGGCTCTTTCTGGTATCTGCGTGGGGCTCAGAACCATTCCTGCTGGTATTAATTGAGGTCTGGATTGAATTGGCGCTTTCCTGGTGTGTGAGTGGGGGTTAATTCCATTCCAGCTGGTATTTATAGAGGCCTAGATTGAATTGGCCGTTTCCTGGTGTGTGACTGGGGCTCAGAACCACTCCAGCTGGTATTAATAGAAGCCTGGAATGAACTGTCCCTTTCCTGCTGTGTGAATGGGACTCAGTCACACTGCAGCTTGTATTATTGAGGTCTGGATTGAATTGGCACTTTCCTGGTGTGTGAGTGGGGCTCAGAACCACTCCAGCTGGGATTAAAAGAGGTCTGGACTGAATTCGCTCTTTCCGGGTGTGTGAATGGGGTTCAGTATCAGTCCAGCTGCTTTTCTTAGGGTTCTGGATTGAATTTGCTCTTTCCTGGTGTGTGAGGGGGCTCAGTACCATTCCAGCTGGTATTAACAGAGGCCTGGATTGAATTGGCTCTTTCTGGTGTGATTACGTGGGGCTCAGGACCACTCCAACTGGTTAAATAGAGGCCTGGAATGAACTGTCCCTTTCCTGCTGTGTGTGTGGGACTCAGTCGCACTTCAGCTGGTATGAATAGAGGTCTGGATTGAATTGGCTGTTTCCTGGTGTGTGAGTGTGACTAAGGGGAAGAGCAGGCAGGGAGCAGATGATAAATGTAAAGGGACTGGTGGTCTGAGGTGCATTTGTTTTAATGCAAGAAGTGTAGTAGGTAAGGCAGATAAACTTAGGGCTTTGATTAGTACCCGGGAGTATGATGTTATTGCTATTACTGAGACTTGGTTGAGGGAAGGGCATGATTCACAACTAAATATCCCAGGATATGGATGCTTCACGCGGGATAGAGAGGGAGGTAAAAGGGGTGGAGGAGTTCCATTACTGGTCAAAGAGGATATCACAGCTGTGCTGAAGGAGGGCACTATGGAGGACTCGAGCAGTGAGGCAATATGGACAGAACTCAGAAATAGGAAGGGTGTGGTAACAATGTTGGGGCTTTACAACAGGCCTCCCACCAGCGAGCGTGAGATAGAGGTACAAATATGTAAACAGATTATGGAAAGATGTAGGAGCAACAGGGTGGTGGTGATAGGAGATTTTAATTTTCCCAACATTGACTGGGATTCACTTAGTGTTAGAGGTCTCGATGGAGCAGAATTTGTAAGGAGCATCCAGGAGGGTTTTCTAGAGCAGTATGTAAATAGTCCAACTCGGGAAGGGGCCATACTGGACCGTAAGCTTTAAAATACTCATGGACAAAGACGAGAGTGGTCCTAAAGGAAGAGTGCTAAATTGGGGGAAGGCCAACCATACCAAAATTCGGCAGGAGCTGGGGAATGTAGATTTGGAGCAGCTGTTTGAAGGTAAATCCACATGTGATATGTGGGAGGCTTTTAAAGAGAGGTTGATTAGTGTGCAGGAGAGACATGTTCCTGTGAAAATGAGGGATAGAAATGGCAAGATTAGGGAACCATGGATGACAGGTGAAATTGTGAGACTAGCTAAGAGGAAAAAGGAAGCATACATAAGGTCTAGGCGGCTGAAGAAAGACGAAGCTTTGAAAGATTATCGGGAATGTAGGACCAATCTGAAACGAGGAATTAAGAGGGCTAAAAGGGGTCATGAAATATCTTTAGCAAACAGGGTTAAGGAAAATCCCAAAGCCTTTTATTCATATATAAGGAGAAAGAGGGTAACTAGAGAAAGGATTGGCCCACTAAAGGACAAAGAAGGAATGTTATGCTTGGACTCAGAGAAAATGGGTGAGATTCTAAACGAGTACTTTGCATCGGTATTCACCGAGGAGAGGGACATGACGGATGTTGAGGTTAGGAACAGATGTTTGATTACTCTCAGTCAAGTCGGCATAAGGAGGGAGAAAGTGTTGGGTATTCTATGGGCATTAAGGTGGACAAGTCCCCAGGTCCGGATGGGATCTATCCCAGGTTACTGAGGGAAGCGAGAGAGGAAATAGCTGGGGCCTTAACAGATATCTTTGCAGCATCCTTAAACACGGGTGAGGTCCCGGAGGACTGGAGAATTGCTAATGTTGTCCCCTTGTTTAAGAAGGGTAGCAGGGAAAATCCAGGTAATTATAGACCAGTGAGCCTGACGTCAGTGGTAGGGAAGCTGCTGGAGAAGATACTGAGGGATAGGATCTATTCCCATTTGGAAGAAAATGGGCTTATCAGTGATAGGCAACATGGTTTTGTGCAGGGAAGCTCATGTCTTACCAACTTAATAGAATTCTTTGAGGAAGTGACAAAGTTGATTGATGAGGGAAGGGCTGTCGATGTCATATACATGGACTTCAGTAAGGCGTTTGATAAGGTTCCCCATGGCAGGCTGATGGAGAAAGTGAAGGCGCTTGGAGTCCAAGGTGTACTAGCTAGATGGATAAAGAACTGGCTGGGCAACAGGTGACAGAGAGTAGCAGTGGAAGGGAGTTTCTCAAAATGGAGACGTGTGACCAGTGGTGTTCCACAGGGATCCGTGCTGGGACCACTGTTGTTTGTGATATACATAAATGATTTGGAGGAAAGTATAGGTGGTCTGATTAGCAAGTTTGCTGACGACACTAAGATTGGTGGAGTAGCAGATAGTGAAGGGGACTGTCAGAGAATACAGCAGAATATAGATAGATTGGAGAGTTGGGCAGAGAAATGGCAGATGGAGTTCAATCAGGGCAAATGCGAGGTGATGCATTTTGGAAGATCCAATTCAAGATTGAACTATACAGTAAATGGAAAAGTCCTGGGGAAAATTGATGTACAGAGAGATTTGGGTGTTCAGGTCCACTGTTCCCTGAAGGTGGCAACGCAGGTCAATAAAGTGGTCAAGAAGGCATACGGCATGCTTTCCTTCATCGGACGGGGTATTGAGTACAAGAGTTGGCAGGTCATGTTAAAGTTGGATAGGATTTTGGTTCGGTCACATTTGGAATACTGCTTGCAGTTCTGGTCGCCACATTACCAAAATGATGTAGATGCTTTGGAGAGGGTGCAGAGGAGGTTCACCAGGATGTTGCCTGGTATGGAGGGCGCTAGCTATGAAGAGAGGTTGAGTAGATTAGGATTATTTTCATTAGAAAGACGGAGGTTGAGGGGGGGACCTGATTGAAGTGTACAAAATCATGAGAGGTATAGACAGGGTGGATAGCAAGAGGCTTTTTCCCAGAGTGGGGGATTCAATTACTAGAGGACACGAGTTCAAAGTGAAAGGGGAAAAGTTTAGGGGGGATATGCGTGGAAAGTTCTTTACGCAGAGGGTGGTGGGTGCCTGGAACGCGTTGCCAGCGGAGGTGGTAGATGCGGGCACGATGGAGTCTTTTAAGATGTATCTGGACAGATACATGAATGGGCAGGAAGAAAAGAGATACAGACCCTTAGAAAATAGGCGACATGTTTAGATAGAGGATCTGGATCGGCGCAGGCTTGGAGGGCCGAAGGGCCTGTTCCTGTGCTGTAATTATCTTTGTTCTTTGTTCTTTGTTCTTTGAGTACAACTCCAGCTGCTATTAATGGAGGTCTGGATCGAATTGGCACTTTCCTGGTGTGTGAGTGGGGATGAGTACAACTCCAGCTGGTATTGATAGAGGCCTGGAATGAACTGCCCTTTCCTGGTTTGTGAGTGAGACTCAGTACCCCTCCAGCTGGTATTAATAGAGGCCTGGATTGAATTGGATCTTTCTGGTGTCTGCGTGGGGCTCAGTACCATTCCTGCTGGTATTAATAGAGGTCTGGATTGAATTGGCTATTTCCTGGTGTGTGAGTGGGAGTTAATTCCACTCCAGCTGGTATTAATAGAGGTCTAGATTGAACTGGCCGTTTCCTGGTGTTTGACTGGGGCTCAGAACCACTCCAGCTGGGATTAATAGAAGCCTGGAATGAACTGTCCCTTTCCTGCTGTGTGAGTGGGACTCAGTCGCACTGCAGCTGGTATTATAGAGGTCTGTATTGAATTGGCACTTTCCTGGTGTGTGAGTGGGGCTCAGAACCACTCCAGCTGGGATTGAAAGAGGTCTGGACTGAATTCGCTCTTTCCGTGTGGGTGAATGGGGTTCAGTACCAGTCCAGCTGCTTTTATTGGAGGTCTGGTTGGAAGTTGCTCTTTACTGGTGTGTGAGGGGGCTCAGTACCATTCCAGCTGGTATTAATAGAGGCCTGGATTGAATTGGCTCTTTCTGGTGTGTGTGTGGGGCTCAGTACCATTACAACTGGTTAAATAGAGGCCTGGAATGAACTGTCCCTTTCCTGCTCTGTGTGTGGGACTCAGTCGCACTTCAGCTCGTATTATAGAGGTCTGGATTGAATTGGCTCTTAACTGTTGTGTGATTGGGACTCCGAACCACTCCAGCTGGTATTCATAGGGTTGGGATTGAATTGGCTGTTTCCTGGTGTGTGACTGGGCCTCAATACCATTCCAGCTGATATTAATAGAGGCCTGGATTGAGTTAGCCACTTCCTGGTGTGTGAGCGGGGCTCAGTTCCACTCCTTCTGCTATTAATAGAGACATGGATTGAATTGGCTCTTTTTTGGTGAGTGATTGGGGATTAGTGCCACTCCTGCTGGTATTAAAAGAGGCCTGAATTGAATTGTCTCTTTCCTGGTGTGTGAGTGAGACTCAGTACCACTCCAGCTGGTATTATAGAGGTCTGGATTGAATTGGCTCTTTCCTGGTGTGTGAGTGAGACTCAGTACCACTCCAGCTGGTATTATAGAGGTCTGGATTGAATTGGCTGTTTCCTGGTGTGTGAGTGGGAGTTAATTCCACTCCAGATGGTATGAATAGTGGCCTGGAATGAACTGTCCCTTTCCTGCTGTGTGTGTGGGACTCAGTCGCGCTTCAGCTGGTATTATAGAGGTCTGGATTGAATTGGCTCTTTCTGGGTGGGTGAATGGGGCTCAGTCCCACTCCAGATGGTATTAATAGAGGCCTGGAATGAACTGTCCCTTTCCTGCTGTGTGCTTGGCGCTCAGTCGCACTCCAGCTGGTATTAATAGAGGTCTGGATTGAATTGGCTCTTAACTGGTGTGTGAGTGGGACTCAGTACCATTCCAGCTGGTATTAATAGGGTTGGGATTGAATTGGCTCTTTCCTGGTGTGTGTGGGACTCAGTACCACTCCAGCTGGTATTAATAGAGGTCGGGATTGAATTGGCTCTTAACTGGTGTGTGAGTGGGACTCAGTACCATTCCAGCTGGTATTAATAGGGTTTGGATTGAATTGGCTCTTTCCTGGTGTGTGTGGGACACAGTACCACTCCAGCTGGTATTAATAGAGGCCTGGATTGAGTTAGCCACTTCCTGGTATGTGAGCGGGGCTCAGTTCCACTCCTTCTGCTATTAATAGAGACATGGATTGAATTGGCTCTTTTTTGGTGAGTGAGTGGGGATTAGTGCCACTCCTGCTGGTATTAAAAGAGGCCTGAATTGAATTGTCTCTTTCCTGGTGTGTGAGTGAGACTCAGTACCACTCCAGCTGGTATTATAGAGGTCTGGATTGAATTGGCTCTTTCCTGGTGTGTGAGTGAGACTCAGTACCACTCCAGCTGGTATTATAGAGGTCTGGATTGAATTGGCTCTTTCCTGGTGTGTGAGTGGGAGTTAATTCCACTCCAGATGGTATGAATAGTGGCCTGGAATGAACTGTCCCTTTCCTGCTGTGTGTGTGGGACTCAGTCGCGCTTCAGCTGGTATTATAGAGGTCTGGATTGAATTGGCTCTTTCTGGGTGGGTGAATGGGGCTCAGTACCACTCCAGATGGTATTAATAGAGGCCTGGAATGAACTGTCCCTTTCCTGCTGTGTGCTTGGCGCTCAGTCGCACTCCAGCTGGTATTAATAGAGGTCTGGATTGAATTGGCTCTTAACTGGTGTGTGAGTGGGACTCAGTACCATTCCAGCTGGTATTAATAGGGTTGGGATTGAATTGGCTCTTTCCTGGTGTGTGTGGGACTCAGTACCACTCCAGCTGGTATTAATAGAGGTCGGGATTGAATTGGCTCTTAACTGGTGTGTGAGTGGGACTCAGTACCATTCCAGCTGGTATTAATAGGGTTTGGATTGAATTGGCTCTTTCCTGGTGTGTGTGGGACACAGTACCACTCCAGCTGGTATTAATAGAGGCCTGGATTGAGTTAGCCACTTCCTGGTATGTGAGCGGGGCTCAGTTCCACTCCTTCTGCTATTAATAGAGACATGGATTGAATTGGCTCTTTTTTGGTGAGTGAGTGGGGATTAGTGCCACTCCTGCTGGTATTAAAAGAGGCCTGAATTGAATTGTCTCTTTCCTGGTGTGTGAGTGAGACTCAGTACCACTCCAGCTGGTATTAATAGAGGCCTGGATTGAATTGGCTCTTTGCTGCGGAGTGAGTGGGGTTCCGTACCACTCCAACTGGTATTAATAGAGATCTGGTTGAATTTGCTCTTTCCTGGCGTGTGAGTGGGAATCAGAACCATTCCAGCTGGTATTAAAAGAGGTCTGGATTGAATTGGCTCTTTTTAGTGTGTGTGTGGGACTCAGTACTACTCCAGCTGGTATTAATAGAGGCTTGGATTGAATTGGCTCTTTTTAGTGTGTGTGTGGGACTCAGTATCACTCCAGCTGGTATTAATAGAGGCTTGGATTGAATTGGCTCTTGCTGGTGCCTGAGGGGGGCGCAGTACCATCCTGCTGGTATTATTAGAGGTCTGGATGGAATGGTCTCTTTCCTGGTGTGTCCGTGAGAATCAGTATCACTCCAGCTGGTATTAATAGAGGCCTAGAATGAATTGGCTCTTTCCGGTGTGTGAGTGGGACTCAGTGCCACTCCAGCTGGTATTAATAGAGGCCTGAATTGAATTGGCTCTTTCCTGGTTTGAGAGTGGGACTCAGTGCCACTCCAGCTAGTATTAATGGAGGCCAGAATTGAATTCGCTCTTTCCTGGTTTGTGAGTGGGACTCAGTACCACTCCAGCTAGTATTAATGGAGGCCAGAATTGAATTGGCTCTTTCCTGGTTTGTGAGTGGGACTCAGTACCTTTCCAGCTGGTATTAATATAGACCTGGAATGAACTGACCCCTTCATGGCGTGTGAGAGGGACTCAGACGCACACCAGCTGGTATTCTCGAGGTCAGGATTGAATTGGCTGTTTCTGGTGTGTGTGATGGAGTTAATTCCACTCCAGCTCGTATTGATAGAGGCCTGAATTGAATTGGTACTTTCCTGGTTTGTGAGTGGGACTCTGTCCAACTCCAGCTGCTATTAATAGAGGTCTGCAATGAACTGGCTCTTTCCTGGTTTGTGAGTGGGACTCAGTACCCCTCCAGCTGGTATTAATAGAGGGCTGGAATGAATTGGCTCTTTCCTGGTTTGTGAGTGGGACTCAGTACCACTCCAGCTGGTATTAATAGAGGCTTGGATTGAATTGGCTGTTTCCTGGTTTGTGAGTGGGACTCAGTACCACTCCAGCTGGTATTAATAGAGGGCTGGATTGAATTGGCTCTTTTTGGTGTCTGAGTGGGGCTCAGTACCATTCCTGCTTGTATTAATAGAGGACTGGATTGAATTGGCTCTTTCCTGGTGTGTGAGTGGGAGTTAATTCCACTCCAGCTGGTATTGTGGAGGTCTGGATTGAATTGGCTGTTTCCTGGTGTGTGAGTGGGGCTCAGAACCACACCAGCTGGGATTAGTAGAGGCCTGGAATGAACTGTCCCTTTCCTGCTGTGTGAGTTGGAATCAGTCGCACTCCAGCTGGGATTAAGAGGTCTGGACTGAATTCGCTCTTTCCGGTGGGTGAGTGGTGTTCAGTACCATTCCAGCTGATATTTATAGATGTTTGAAATGAGCTGTCTCTTATCTGTTGTGTAAGTGGGATTCAGTCCCACTCCAAATGTTATTAATAGAGGCCTGGATTGAATTGACACTTTCCTGGTGTGTGATTGGGACTCAGTACCACTCCAGCTGGGATTAATAGAGGTCTCGATTGAATTGGCTCTTTCCTGGTGTGTGAGTGGGAGTCTGTCCCACTTCAGCTGGTATTAATAGAGGTCTGGATTGAATTGGCTCTTAACTGATGTGTGAGTGGGTCTCAGTACCATTCCAGCTGGTATTAATAGGGTTGGGATTGAATTGGCTCTTTCCTGGTGTGTGTGGGACTCAGTACCACTCCAGCTGGTATTAATAGAGGCCTGGATTGAGTTAGCCACTTCCTGGTGTGTGAGCGGGGCTCAGTTCTACTCCTTCTGCTATTAATAGAGACATGGATAGAATTGGCTCTTTTTTGGTGAGTGAGTGGGGATTAGTGCCACTCCTGCTGGTATTAAAAGAGGCCTGAATTGAATTGTCTCTTTCCTGGTGTGTGAGTGAGACTCAGTACCACTCCAGCTGGTATTAATAGAGGCCTGGATTGAATTGGCTCTTTGCTGCGGAGTGAGTGGGGTTCCGTACCACTCCAGCTGGTATTAATAGAGATCTGGTTGAATTTGCTCATTCCTGGTGTGAGTGGGACTCAGTACCACTCCAGCTGGTATTAATAGAGGCTTGGATTGAATTGGCACTTGCTGGTGCCTGAGGGGGGCTCAGTACCATCCTGCTGGTATTATTAGAGGTCTGGATGGAATGGTCTCTTTCCTGGTGTGTCCGTGAGAATCAGTATCACTCCAGCTGGTATTAATAGAGGCCTAGAATGAATTGGCTCTTTCTGGTGTGTGAGTGGGACACAGTGCCAGAACACCCGGTGTTAATAGAGTCCTGGAATGAACTGTCTCTTCTCTGCTGTGTGAGTGGGATTCAGTCCCACTCCAAATGTTATTAATAGAGGCCTGCATTGAATTGGCTCTCTCCTGGTGTGTGATTGGGACTCAGTACCACTCCAGCTGGTATTCATAGAGGCCTGGATAGAATTGGCTCTTTTCTGGAGAGTGAGTGGTGCTCAGTGCCACTCCAGCTGGTATTAATAGATGTCTGGATTGAAATGGCTGTTTCCTGGTGTGTGACTGAGACTCAGTACCACTCCAGCTGGTATTAATAGAGGCCTGGATTGAACTGGCCCTTTCTCGTGTGTGAGTGGGACTCAGTCGCAGTTCAGCTGGTATTATAGATGTCTAGATTGAATTGTCTGTTTTCTGGTGTGTGAGTGGGGCTCAGTACCACTCCAGCTGGTTTTAATAGAGGCCTGGATTGAATTGGCTCTTTCCTGGTGTGTGAGTGGGGCTCAGTACAACTCCAGCTGTTATTAAATTAGCCTGGATTGATTTTGCCCTTTCCTGGTCTGTGAGTGGGGCTCAGTACCACTCCAGCTGGTATTAATAGGTGTCTGGATTGAATTGGCTCTTTCCTGGAGTGTGCATGAGACTCAGTGCCACTCCAACTGGTATTAATAGAGATCTGTATTGAATTGGCTCTTTCCTGGTGTGTGAGTGGGACTCAGTACCACTCCAGCTGGTATTAATAGAGGCCTGGATTGAATTGGCTCTTTGCTGGGGAGTGAGTGGGGATCTGTACCACTCCAGCTGGTATCAATAGCGGTCTGGTTTCAATTGGCTCTTTCCTGGTGTGTGAGAGGGAATCAGAACCACTCCAGCTGGTATTAATAGAGGCCTGGATTGAATTGTCTCTTTCCTGGTGTGTGAGTGGGACTCAGTCGCACTTCAGCTGGTATTATAGATGTCTGGATTGAACTGGCTCTTTCATGGTCTGTGAGTGGGAGTTAATTCCACTCCAGCTAGTATTAATAGAGGCCTGGATTGAATTTGCTCTTTCCTGGTGTGTGAGTGGGACTCAGTCGCACTTCAGCTGGCATTAATAGAGGCCTGGATTGAATTGTCTCTTTCCTGGTGTGTGAGTGGGACTCAGTCGCACTTCAGCTGGTATTATAGATGTCTGGATTGAACTGGCTCTTTCATGGTATGTGAGTGGGAGTTAATTCCACTCCAGCTAGTATTAATAGAGGTCTGGATTGAATTGGCTCTTTCCCGGTTGGTGCGTGGGACTCAGTACCACTTCAGCTGGCATTAATAGAGGCCTGGATTGAATTGCCTCTTTCTGGTGTGTGACTGGGACTCAGTACCCCTCCAGCTGGTATTAATAGAGGCTTGGGTTGAATTGGTTATTTCTGGTGTGCAAGTGGGGCTCAGTGCCATTCCAGCTGGTATTAATAGAGGTCTGGATTGAATTAGCTCTTTCCTGGTGTGTGAGTGGGAGTTATCTCCACTCCAGCTGGTATTATTCGAGGCCTAGATTGAATTGGCTGTTTCCTGGTGTTTGACTGGGGCTCAGAACCACTCCAGCTATGATTAATAGAGGCCAGGAATGAACTGTCCCTTTCCTGCTGTGTGTGTGGGACTCAGTCGCACTTCAGCTGGTATTATAGAGGTCTGGATTGAATTGGCTGTTTCCAGGTGTGCGAGTGGGAGTTAATGCCACTCCAGCTGGTATTAATAGAGGCGTGGAATGACCTGTCCCTTTCTTGCTGTGTGAGTGGGTCTCAGTCGCACTCCAGCTGGTATTACAGAGGTCTGGAATGAATTGGCTCTTTTCTGGTTTGTGAGTGGGACTCAGTACCACTCCAGCTGGTATTAATAGAGGCCTGTATTGAATTGCCTCTTTCTGGAGTGTGAATGGGACTCAGTACCACTCCAGAAGTATTAATAGAGGCCTGGAATGAACTGTCCCTTTCCTGGTTTGTGACTGGGACTCAGTATCCCTCCAGCTGGTATTAATAGAGGGCTGGACCTAATTGGCTCTTTTTGGTGTCTGAGTGGGGCTCAGTACCATTCCTGCTGGTATTATGGAGGTCTGGATTGAGTTGGCTGTTTCCTGGTGTGTGATTGGGGCTCGGAACCACTCCAGCTGGGATTAGTAGAGGCCTGGAATGAACTGTCCCTTTCCTGCTGTGTGAGTGGGAATCAGTCGCACTCCAGCTGGGATTAAAAGATGTTTGGACTGAATTCGCTCTTTCCTGGTGTGTGAGGGGGCTCAGTACCATTCCAGCTGGTATTAATAGAGGCCTGGATTGAATTGGCTCTTTCTGGTGTGTGTGTGGGGCTCAGTACCACTCCAACTGGTTAAATAGAGGCCTGGAATGAACTGTCCCTTTCCTGCTGTGTGCTTGGCGCTCAGTCGCACTCCAGCTGGTATTATAGAGGTCTGGATTGAATTGGCTCTTAACTGATGTGTGAGTGGGACTCAGTACCACTCCAGCTGGTATTATAGAGGTCTGGATTGAATTGGCTCTTAACTGATGTGTGAGTGGGACTCCGAACCACTCCAGCTGGTATTAATAGAGGTCGGGATTGAATTGGCACTTTTTGGTGTGTGAGTGGGACTCAGTACCACTCCAGCTGGTATTAATAGAGGCTTGGACTGAATTGGCACTTGCTGGTGCCTGAGGGGGGCTCAGTACCATCCTGTTGGTATTATTAGAGGTCTGGATGGAATGGTCTCTTTCCTGGTGTGTCCGTGAGAATCAGTACCACTCCAGCTGGTATTAATAGAGGTCTGGATGGAATTGTCTCTTTCTGGTGTGTGAGTGGGACACAGTGCCAGAACACCCGGTGTTAATAGAGTCCTGGAATGAACTGTCTCTTCTCTGCTGTGTGAGTGGGATTCAGTCCCACTCCAAATGTTATTAATAGAGGCCTGGAATGAACTGTCCCTTTCCTGGTGTGTGAGTGGGACTCAGTACCACTCCAGCTGGTATTAATAGAGGTCTGGATTGAATTGGCTCTTTCTGGTGTGTGAGTGGGACTCAGTACCCCTCCAGCTGGTATTAATAGAGGTCTGGATTGAATTGGCTCTTTCTGGTGTGTGAGTGGGACTCAGTACCCCTCCAGCTGGTATTAATAGAGGTCTGGATTGAATTGGCTCTTTCCTGGTGTGTGAGTGGGGCTCAGTACCATTCCTGCTGGTATTAATAGAGGGCTGGATTGAATTGGCTCTTTCCTGGTGTGTGAGTGGGAGTTAATTCCACTCCAGCTGGTATTAATAGAGGTCTGGTTTGAATTGGCTCTTTCCTGGTGTGTGAGTGGGAGTTAATTCCACTCCAGCTGGTATTGTGGAGGTCTGGATTGAGTTGGCTGTTTCCTGGTGAGTGAGTGGGGCTCAGAACCACTCCAGCTGGGAATATTAGAGGCCTGGAATGAACTGTCCCTTTCCTGCTGTGCGAGTGGGACTCTGTCGCACTCCAGCTGGTATTGTGGAGGTCTGGATTGAATTGGCTGTTTCCTGGTGTGTGAGTGGGGCTCGGAACCACTCCAGCTGGGATTAGTAGAGGCCTGGAATGAACTGTCCCTTTCCTGCTGTGTGAGTTGGAATCAGTCGCACTCCAGCTGGGATTAAGAGGTCTGGACTGAATTCGCTCTTTCCGGGTGGGTGAGTGGGGTTCAGTACCATTCCAGCTGATATTTATAGATGTTTGAAATGAGCTGTCTCTTATCTGTAGTGTAAGTGGGATTCAGTCCCACTCCAAATGTTATTAATAGAGGCCTGGATTGAATTGGCTCTCTCCTGGTGTGTGATTGGGACTCAGTACCACTCCAGCTGGAATTAATAGAGGCCTGGATTGAATTTGCTCTTTCCTGGTTTGTGAGTGGGGTTCAGTAGAACTCCAGCTGGTATTAATTCGTGTTCTGGATTCAATTGGCTCTTTCCTGGTGTGTGAGTGGGGTTCAGTAGAACTCCAGCTGGTATTAATAGAGGTCTGGATTGAATTCTCTCTTTCCTGGTGTGTGAGTGGGGCTCAGTACCACTCCAGCTGGTATTAATTAGTGTTCTGGATTCAATTGGCTCTTTCCTGGTGTGTGAGTGGGGTTCAGTAGAACTCCAGCTGGTATTAATAGAGGTCTGGATTGAATTCTCTCTTTCCTGGTGTGTGAGTGGGGCTCAGTACCACTCCAGCTGGTATTAATTAGTGTTCTGGATTCAATTGGCTCTTTCCTGGTGTGTGAGTGGGGTTCAGTAGAACTCCAGCTGGTATTAATAGAGGTCTGGATTGAATTCTCTCTTTCCTGGTGTGTGAGTGGGGCTCAGTACCACTCCAGCTGGTATTAATTAGTGTTCTGGATTCAATTGGCTCTTTCCTGGTGTGTGAGTGGGAGTCTACACCACTCCAGTTGTTATTCATAGAGGTCTGTATTGAATTGGCTCTTAACTGGTGTGTGAGTGGGACTCAGTACCACTCCAGCTGGTATTAATAGAGGCCTGGATTGAGTTAGCCACTTCCTGGTGTGTGAGCGGGGCTCAGTTCTACTCCTTCTGCCATTAATAGAGACATGGATTGAATTGGCCCTTTTTTGGTGAGTGAGTGGGGATTAGTGCCACTCCTGCTGGTATTAAAAGAGGCCTAAATTGAATTGTCTCTTTCCTGGTGTGTGAGTGAGACTCAGTACCAGTCCAGCTGGTATTAATAGAGGCCTGGATTGAATTGGCTCTTTGCTGGGGAGTGAGTGGGGATCTGTACCACTCCAGCTGGTATTAATAGAGATCTGGTTTGAATTTGCTCTTTCCTGGTGTGTGAGTGTGAATCAGAACCATTCCAGCTGGTATTAAAAGAGGTCTGGATTGAATTGGCTCTTGCTGGTGCCTGAGGGGGGCTCAGTACCATCCTGCTGGTATTATTAGAGGTCTGGATGGAATGGTCTCTTTCCTGGTGCGTCCGTGAGAATCAGTATCACTCCAGCTGGTATTAATAGAGGCCTAGAATGAATTGGCTCTTTCTGGTGTGTGAGTGGGACACAGTGCCAGAACACCTGGTGTTAATAGAGTCCTGGAATGAACTGTCTCTTCTCTGCTGTGTGAGTGGGACTCAGTACCACTCCAGCTGTTATTAATAGAGGTCTGGATTGAATTGGCTCCTTCCTGGTGAGTGAGTGGGACTCAGTACCACTCCAGCTGGTATTAATAGATACCTGGATTGAATTGCCTCTTTCCTGGTGTGTGAGTGGGGCTCAGTACCACTCCAGCTGGTATAAATAGAGGCCTGGATTGAATTGGCTCTTTACTGGTGTGAGTGGGACTCACTGCCACTCCAGCTGGTATTAATAGAGGCTTGGGTTGAATTGGCTCTGTCTGGTGTGTAAGTGGGACTCAGTACCACTCCAGCTGGTATTAATAGAGGTCTGGATTGAATTAGCTCTTTCCTGGTGTGTGAGTGGGTCTCAGTCCCACTCCAGCTGGTATCAATGGCGGTCTGGCTTTAATTAGCTTTTTCCTGGTGTGTGAGTGGGGCTCAGTACCACTCCAGCTGGTATTAATAAAGGTTTGCATTGAATTGGCTCTTTCCTGGTGTGTCAGTGGGACTCAGTACCACTCCAGCTGGTGATAATATAGGCTCTGTTTCAATTGGCTCTTTCCTGGTGTGTGAATGGGAGTTAATTTTACTCCAGCTGGTATTAATAGGGGCCTGGATTGAATTGGTTCTTTCCCGGTATGTGAATGAGCCTCAGTACCACTCCAGCTGGTATTAATATAGGCTCAAATTCAATTGGCTCTTATCTGGTGTGTGAGTGGGGCTCAGTACCACTCCAGCTGGCATTAATAGAGGTCTGAATTG
Source organism: Heterodontus francisci (assembly GCF_036365525.1). Classification (NCBI taxonomy): domain Eukaryota; kingdom Metazoa; phylum Chordata; class Chondrichthyes; order Heterodontiformes; family Heterodontidae; genus Heterodontus; species Heterodontus francisci. The sequence continues at coordinate 458,457 of NW_027142096.1, read as the reverse complement.
AATTGGCTGTTTCCTGGTGTGTGTGTGGGACTCAGTACCACTCCAGCTGGTTTTAACAAAGGCCAGTTCGATCTGATGATATGCACTGTTGTCTGTTTGATGTCACCTGCACTGCGGCCATTTTAAGCGACATGTGCTGCGGCCATTCTAAATGATGTGCTCTGTGGTCTGTTTGATGTCACCTTCACTGCGGCCATTTTACGTGACATATGGTACGGCCATTTTAAATGATATGCACTGTGGTCTGTTTGATGTCACCGTCACTGCGTCCATTTTAAATGTTATGCTCTGTGGTCTGTTTGATGTCACCTTGACTGCAGCCATTTTACGTGACATGTGCTGCGGCCATTTTAAATGATATGCACTGTGGTCTGTTTGATGTCACCTTCACTGCGGCCATTTTACGCGACATGTGCTGCGGCCATTTTAAATGATATGCACTGTGGTCTGTTTGATGTCACCGTCACTGCGTCCATTTTAAATGTTATGCTCTGTGGTCTGTTTGATGTCACCTTGACTGCAGCCATTTTACGTGACATGTGCTGCGGCCATTTTAAATGATATGCACTGTGGTCTGTTTGATGTCACCTTGACTGCAGCCATTTTGCGTGACATGTGCTGCGGCCATTTTAAATGATATGCACTGTGGTCTGTTTGATGTCACCTTCACTGCGGCCATTTTACGCGACATGTGCTGCGGCCATTTTAAATGATATGCACTGTGGTCTGTTTGATGTCACCTTCACTGCGGCCATTTTACGCGACATGTGCTGCGGCCATTTTAAATGATATGCTCTGTGATCTGTTTGAATTGAAAGTAATCCACGGGGATCATTTTCAATGTTTTCTGTCCAGGGCAGTGAATGTAACAGATTATAAATGAGAATCAAATCTCATAAAGGATAATAAATCACAGACAATCATAAAGATTATAAATATTTACAAAGTGAGAGGAAGAATTATAAACAGTTTATAAAGGTTGTAAAGGTCAGTAAGTGTTTATAAATTATTATAAAGAATTATCAATAATTATCAGGATTCTTTTAGTTTGAAAGGGATTATAAAAGAATCAGAAAGATTCAGACCCCGCCCCCACTCCCGTCACCCTGGAAACAGACCCCGCCCCCACTCCCGTCTCCCTGGAAACAGACCCCGCCCCCACTCCCGTCACCCTGGAAACAGACCCCGCCCCCACTCCCGTCACCCTGGAAACAGACCCCGCCCCCACTCCCGTCACCCTGGAAACAGACCCCGCCCCCACAACGTCACCCTGGAAACAGACCCCGCCCCCACTCCCGTCACCCTGGAAACAGACCCCGCCCCCACTCCGTCACTCTGGAAACAGACCCCGCCCCCACTCCCGTCACTCTGGAAACAGACCCCGCCCCCACTCGCCGACACTTTGGTAACCGACCCCGCCCCCACTCGCCGTCACTTTGGTAACAGACCACGCCCCCATTCGCCGTCACTTTGGTAACAGACCACGCCCCCAATCCCGTCGCTCGGGAAACAGACCACGCCCCCATTCGCCATCACCCTGGAAACAGGCCCCTCCCCCGCTCTGTATCCATGATGACAGGCCCCTCCCCAGCTCTGTCTCCATGGTGACAGGCCCCTCCCCCGCTCTGTCTCCATGGTGACAATCCCCTCCCCCGCTCTGTCTCCATGGTGAGAGGCCCCTCCCCCACTGTGTCTCCATGGTGAGAGGCTCCTCCCCCGCTCTGTCTCCATGGTGACAGTCTCCTCCCCCGCTCTGTCTCCATGGTGAGAGGCCCCTCCCCCGCTCTGTCTCCATGGTGACAGTCCCCTCCCCCGCTCTGTCTCCATGGTGAGAGGCCCCTCCCCCGCTCTGTCTCCATGGTGAGAGGCCCCTCCCCCGCTCTGTCTCCATGGTGACAGTCCCCTCCCCCGCTCTGTCTCCATGGTGAGAGGCCCCTCCCCCGCTCTGTCTCCATGGTGACAGTCTCCTCCCCCGCTCTGTCTCCATGGTGACAGTCCCCTCCCCCGCTCTGTCTCCATGGTGACAGGCCCCTCCCCCGCTCTGTCTCCATGGTGAGAGGCCCCTCCCCCTCTCTGTCTCCATGGTGAAAGGCCCCTCCCCCGCTCTGACTCCATGGTGACAGTCCCCTCCCCCGCTCTGTCTCCATGGTGACAGTCCCCTCCCCCGCTCTGTCTCCATGGTGACAGTCCCCTCCCCCGCTCTGTCTCCATGGTGACAGTCCCCTCCCCCGCTCTGTCTCCATGGTGACAGTCCCCTCCCCCGCTCTGTCTCCATGGTGACAGGCCCCTCCCCCGCTCTGTCGCCATGGTGACAGGCCCCTCCCCCGCTCTGTCTCCATGGTGAGAGGCCCCTCCCCCGCTCTGTCTCCATGGTGACAGTCCCCTCCCCCGCTCTGTCTCCATGGTGACAGTCCCCTCCCCCGCTCTGGCTCCATGGTGAGAGGCCCCTCCCCCGCTCTGTCTCCATGGTGACAGTCCCCTCCCCCTCCTCTGATTATTGAATTAATTTAACAATTGTATTAAAGGGATATTTCAGCACATTCTTCACCTGCTCTCTGAACTGAGACTGGGTCACGGCGTAAATCACAGTGTTTGTGGAGCAGCTCAGGAGCTGGAGCATGAAGGACAATTTCTGCAGAAACTCAGGGAGATAAACAGACCGATAACCCAAATACCACATCCTCCTCCATATAGAATACACCATTAACAGGGTCCACAACAGCATGAAATTACCAGAGATAACTAACAGTAAAATGATAGATTTCCTTCGACTCTCCATCTCGGGGTCTCTGTGACTCTCTCCACTGCTGTGAGCCCGGAGTCTCCTGCGTCCTCTGCTGCTCACTAAAATGTGTCTGACGGTGAGAGCGTTGAGCAGCAGAATCAGCACAAATGGGACGGCCGGGGTTAGAATGTTGTGGAGGAACTCGATTGTTCCCCAGACAAGAGAATACGGAACACCCATTGTTACAAAACAAAACCAGGGATCGTTCACCAGCGAATACCGACCCGTGAACATAAAATACCAGAAGATGTTCTTTAAACAGCTCAGCACACTCACTGTTCCCACAACCACAGCACATGTTTTCTCACTGCAATATTTACTTTTCAGATTCTGACAACAAATGGCCACAAATCGATCAAAGGTGAAAGTGGCGGTGAACCAGACAGAACAGTCTGTGACTGTGTAAAGCAGGACGGCGTGGATATTGCACATGGGGATGTAATACAGGAACAGAAACTGTTCCCGATAAACAATGGGAATGTGTCTGAATATCAGGTCCAGGATAATGACCAGTAGATCCGCCGCTGACATGGCCACCAGGTACCGAGTGACACATTTGGAGAGACCGCACTTTCCCCGAGACAGGATCCCAATCGTCAGCAAGTTAACTGTGAGGAAGGGAAATAAACAGAGAAATTAGACATCAGACTGGAGCAATGTTACCAGATCTGT